>NW_021620526.1:994822-1112743 GCF_004785775.1 Grammomys surdaster
AAGCATTAGCTCTGTCAGCCTCTAATGGGCTGGTGAGGTAGGGGAGCCACATGGTTGAGTTATTCAAGCTGGCAGCCTCACTGGGGTAAGAGCATAAGCTTGACTAGAAGCACACCCCTGGGAAAGTCCCTAGCACTGGAACAGCCTCTAGAAGTCATCTGGGGCCTCAAGGCAGAAGTGCATTCAAGGAATGTGTCTCATTGTCTGCCTTGGAGGGCTGTTTAGACAGAAGGAAGCTTGTCAACTCTGTGGGTTGAAACCACTGCAGTTGCCAGCAGACCCACGCTATACACTCTTTTTGGGCCCCACAAAAATGTTCTACATATTTTAAAGCACCACAGAGGAAGAATGATTTGGCATAGAGGCCAAGAGAATACAGCTGGGGTGGGTAGAGATGGTATCAACTGTGTCTTTTACTTTATCATTGACAGTTAAAGAGCAAGTCACCTCTGCCCAACGGCTTCCAAAGCCTCATTGAAAACAGATCATCCCCTGGCCATGGCACAGCAAACCCCAGGTGGGCTTTGGACTCCAGGTCATAGGCTCCCCCACTAAGAAAAAATTTAAGACACACTTTGGGAACTTCTCCCTGTAAGGGCACCATCATTAGGAGAAATCACAATCTGAAGTTCAAGTTCAATGCACCTATTTACAAAAAAAAAAAAAAAAAAAAAGGAAGTATCCTAAAACTACAAAGCCAGACAGATAGCACAGTGCCAAGGAGGTGGAGCTTGTGGTTTTATGGTTTTAACTATCCTATGGATTGATCAACCCCACAAAAGAAGTATCTTGAGCTCTCTATGCCAGTCTGTAATGGCCAGGGAGAGGCCCCGGACTTCATGAAGGAAGGGGTCATCAATTTCCCCACAACAGAGTACTCCAAGGCTATACCTGGACTAATGCCAGTGGGGAGTGGTCAAACACAGATGGTACACACCAGAAACAAGATGGCAGAGTTCAAGTGGGCCCCTTGATTGGTCTGGAAAAAGGAGCTCTGCCACCCAGAACCCTTCCCTCCTCCTTTCCATGTCCTGTCCTCCTGCCAAGTTGCTCTCCACATAGATTTCACCCTGGCCAGGAGCATAGGGGTGGGTGTTGGAGGGAGGCTGTGCCAAGGTCTGTTCAATTGATGTCTTTTGGAGGGCTACAGATGGTCCAGGGGATATTGTTTTCATCTATGGTTCATTATTTGTTATGACTTGTGTTTTGTTCCTAGTTCAATCGTTATTTCTGTCCTCATAAGTGAGAACAGGAAGGATGGAACTGTAGGGCTGCCTTGACTCCCTTATCTCTGCGCCCTAGGTCCACAGACAGAGCCACAGCCCCAGGGGATGATCCTGTAGTCATTCTAATCACAATCAATGCTATTGAATGGTTCCTTTGGCATAAGAGAAGCCAGTCTCTAATGAGAGGACAGGATAGTGGGGACTTGGTGGCAAGGGGGAAGTCTGGAAGACCTGGACTCTCAGGTCTGTAGCTCTTCCCAGGGGGTTCATGCACTTGTCCTATGCCTCCCCCGACCCCTGACACACACACACACACACACACACACACACACACACAGAGAGACACGGTCTCTCTCAACTGACTTCCTACAAATCCACAATTAGGGAATTATTTGGCAACAAGGAGGCTAAGGCTGTTTTGTGGTGGCACAGTCTTTCAGAAATCCAAAAGGAAGCAGGCTACCTCTGACAGAGGCTTTTATACAGGCCAGGGCCTGTATTCAGCTACTTGTCTGCACTGGGGCTAGCTGCCACAATCTCTTCATACTTTGGGGGAGGGTCACTATAAGAGACACTGGCCTCCTCACTGCTTCCCTCTTGGGGGGCAGTCACCTCCTCATAAGAGGGGGGAGGGGTAGCACTGGATAGTCTGGAGAGAGAGAGCTCAGGGAGGTAGAGGGTACTCTCCAGCCTGACAGTGGTTCTGCCTCCTCGGCTGGGCCCCAGAACTATCTGTGGGTTATTTCCTGCCTCTCGGTGCCCAGAGGATTCTCCCTGGCTATGCACAGTGCCTCTGTACACCATAACTCGGGGAAGGTTGTGCCCAGCACGACTGGCTAGGTACCGGTTCTGAGCATAGGAGGGGTGGTGACGAGTTGCTTTCTGCAGCTGGCACCTCCAGATGATAAACAAGGCAATGACAATCAGCAAGACTACCCCCAGAAGGGGCACCACCACATACATGGCATCTGAGCTCTGCGAGGGGTCTCGGACTGAGTAGACTGCATTTGGGTATCCCTTCCAAAATTCCATCTGCAAAAGAAGAAGGGCCACTCAATCCTGAGGAAGACAGGCACCAGGCAATGGTCACCTAACATCCATGTGTTAGACATCTGAGGCCTCCATCAAGTCCTGTACCAAGGACAGGCTTGTGATTCCTTCTCCAACCTGAGCCATCTTACTGGCCAGAGAGAGCTCTCAGAGAGTCTACTGAATCCACCAAAGTTGAGAAACAAAGCTCTCAGACAAGGAAGTTCACATGAATCATGCAACAGACCTAGAGGGACACCCCAGAATTCCTTTTGGGCTCCAACAGGAAAGATATAGGCTGGGGTGATACCCTTTCCTTGTTTCAGATCTGTCCTCATTATTCCCAAGATTGTACCTCCTCCCAGAACCCAGCCCCAGGGCAGTACATGCCGTTTTCTCTTTGTTCTCAAATACTTCCTTGACCTCTTCATAACTGCAGATCTCTTCCATGCACTCCCGCTCAATGGTGCCCTGACGTAGCTCCTCCAGGAACTCATTGGCACGAGGGAATCGTTTCAGGACTGCATGGGCATTTTTGGCTTCCAGAAACACTGAGAAGAGAACCACAGTGAAGTAATTCAGTCCCTACAAACCAGACTGGCCCAGTAATTAAGGAAAATAGGGCAAATCCTGCAGGCCTAAAGCCAGGACTCCAAGCAAGGCCTAGCCTACTGCAGTGGTGATGGGAGGGCTGCCTTTCTATGATATTGTGCTCTCCAGCAGGAGCTCAGGGTCCCAACATGGTCAAGGTCCCTCCCCATACAAAGGAAAATGAGACTCAACTGAGGAAGAGCTTCAGGTTGAATGGGAAGAAGGACCAGTAAAAACTCTATGTATTGTAATCTTAGATAGAAAACATCCAGTAGCTTCTGTATCTTTCTTGAAACAGGAAAGCCAGAGATCTTACCATGAGAGCTCTTCCTCTTCCAAGCTTCCACTGGTGGGACTACAATCAGGCATGAGCTGTGACTTTGGAGGATGAAAGCAATCACCAATGGTGAGTCTGCTTACTCCTCACAGTAAGTGATGCCCCTCTATGCCCAGGCTGACAGGTCTGGCCTGCAAGTCCTCTTTCCAGTGATTCCATAAATTATTGCACTAGTGTACCTTAGAGCCACTCAAGGAAAGAAAAGCTGAAAAGATGGATGTGTTGCTTTTACATGAGCCTGCCCAACTCAGATGGTTCCAGAAACATTTACTCACCAGCCATGATGCCTCCTCAGCTCCAGTGTCTCACTTGCCTGTCAAGGGAGAAAAGAAAGTCATGGTAAAACCTTCTAAGGTCTAGATTGTGACCTCCTACCAACCTGGCTAAAGGGTCAAAGCAGCATTCCCATGAGGCACAGCACCCTCATACAGCCACTCCTAACTCCTACTGCTTCTGCTTTGTCCCAAAAGACCTTCTCCATAGCTCTCCAAAGCCCAGGAGAGCCTTGTTCTCAAACACACACAACACACACACACACACACACACACACACTCCTGTAAAGAAAAGCATCTCTGAACTAACACTCCCTATCCCTTCAATGAATCTTTATCCCTTCAGAATAGAAAAGACTCCAGAGACAGATGAGAAATCAAGCCCAGATATGGGATCGAGTAAAGACAAGGTTAAGCAAATTGACTCAGACAGATACAAGATTTGGAATTGAACTTGATGGTGAAGATGAGTCCCAGATACCTCTAGAGATAAAATGTTCCTTGAATACCAAACTTAATGCAGCAACAGCAGCCATCTCAAATATCCCAGCCTAGCTGAGGCTGACCTACAGTAATCTATGGATATCTGTTGTGCAGGGTCAGACCCACCATGTACAACATAAGTACAGTCTTATACTCCCTGATCCAATCTACTGGGCCCAAACTCAGGCAATCTGCTCAGCTCACTTTTCCCCAAAAGAAAGAGTTGTTTAAACTTCTCTGGAGGCACACACATCTTTTCTCTTAGCATTAAAGACTACTGCAGCAGAGAACCTTGGAAAACATATTTAAAAGCTCAACATGAAGACACAAGTCTGGGGGTATAGCTTGCTCATACAGCATATTCCAAACATATCTAAGGATGTGGGTTTGTTTTTCAGGATCACAACTCACAAACACATAAGTGCAACACAATACAATAAATCTGTGATGGTAACTTAGAGGAGGAGCCTCTATCAAGAAGTACCTTCATAAAGCCTTTTTCTGATAACACAATCCTACTCTCCTACTCATACACATATTCACACATATTCAGAAGCACTGTGTAACCCATCAACATCTGGGAGCAGTCACCCCTCAGTCCCCCTCCCCAAGCAGAAGCTCATGTTTTAGGACTAATAGGATGTGAGACACATGAGTTTTGCAACCCATTATGCTACCCTTTTTGCCTAGGCTGCCAGGAAGTTCAGTGTTATTACTGATGGCCAAATACAAGTGCTCTAGAAGCCCAGCTGTTATGCACATACACTTTTCTTTCCACAACTTGGTACAGTATTCTATTTATTCGTTAAGAGTTTATTCCTGTTGTGTGTTTAATATGTGGCTTCTACTCTGGAAAATAAGGAGGATAAAAATCATGAATAAATGTTAAATGATGGGAAAAGTAATTGATCTAACAGCTGTCTGGACTATCATTGTGTCACAGGGCTTTCTCTTTAGAGCAAATGGAAAAATACTAACAGATCACTTCACTGAAATACCTCAAGTTTCACAATGACAAAAAGAGTACTATCAAAAAACCTATGGTGTCCATATGATGAGGGTGCAGAGAGAATTGGATTAGGAAGAGGTGTTTTGGTTAAAGAAAAATAAAGCTGTAACATCAGACAGAGTTTGAAAAGAATGAGAAAAGCTTTCGCTAATTACAAAGCAAACACATGCCATTGCTTACAGAAGTTAACTGTGGCGTTTTCAAAAAAAAAATTACATGGAAGAATTATATAAGAATTTTACATATAACTATCTTTGGTCCAAACCTAACACTGGACTTCCGTGCATTCATACACACATACATCATAGCCCCAAGTTGTGTTATCTTGGCCTGGAAAAGCCATTAGTTCATTTCCGAGCCTTTAAAGAAGCCAGGATCTCCCCCCAGACAGTTCACAAGTCATGACTACCCTATTAGCAATTCTGTAGCCACCACCACTACTGCTGCTGTTGCTGCTATGAGGGCTTCTCCCCCCTCCCTTTCCAAAATGTAGTGCCTGCTTCTTCCCCTATAAATACACCATCAATAGGCAGTTACTATGGCAACAGTAAGGCAGCATGAGGGCTCCACGACAGAAAACGCAGCTGCAGTCACGCATGCATATGTCCCTCCAGCCGCTGGTAGATACTGTACAGCTAGCTGACTGTAAGCTGAAAGAATTTTTAACCCACTCCCCACAGGAACACAGCTGAATCCTGACGTTCTAGAAAGGAAGGAAGGCAGAGAACTGACCACCACAAAGACCTTCCTTAACCCCACCCCAGGCTGAGGCCTCTGAATCCCAGTTCTCTGGGTCAAAGCTCCAAAAGTACCTCCCACAAAGACTGGTGGCCCCCTTGAGCACCTAGTGTACCAAGACCTGGCCTCCAAAGCCACTCCTCCAAATCTGAGTGATTTCCATTACTCAGAACTGCTCGCCAGGAAAGGGTTCTGCGATTTCCAAATCTCCTGATTCATCAATCCACCACAGGCAGTTCCCAAATTGTGCTTCAACTCAAACTCTGGGGTCTCTTGTCCCCTTCCACCCTTCCACTTATGCCGGCCCTGAAAGGGCCTGGCTTTGCCCACCTTCGCTTGACACCAGCGTCCTTGTGAAGAACTCCTGCTTCTGGCCCAACAACACTATACTCCTGGGATCTGCTTAAGAATCCAAACACCTTGGCCTGCCTGACCTCCAAATCTTCCCTCCCCAACAGTGCCCAGCTCCCAGTTCAGTGGCCCTGAACACCAAACCATGCCCTCGGGGCTCCGGGCATCCAACCAAATGGCCTCACCGTTCTCCAGGCCCAGGAGGCGGCCGCACTGCGCACGCAGCCCGCCACCTTCTGCTGCTCTTCTTCGAGCAGGGCCCTTGTCCCCGCCCACCTGCTCCCCGTCGGCCAAGCCCCCGGCCCATCCCATCGGTCTCCTCCCTTAGTCCCTCCCTGTACCGCTTCCCTCCCACCACCCCTGGCGCCCCAACTCCCGCCAGGCCCGGGCCAAAGAGCGCCTGGAGCCCCCGCCCCTCACAGCCAGGCGCGCAGGCCTTATCCGTTACCTCAGCACCCCCTGCCTGCCCCTGCTCTCCTCTGGGGGCTCCGCCAGACCCTCCCCCCGCACTCTGCCGAGCCAGCTCTGGCCTCGCGCCCCCCGCCTGGCGTGCCACTCTCCAGCGCCAAAAAATGAGAATTGCCCCGATAGCCAGGCCACAAGCAATTGTCGCGCTGCACCGCGCACCAGGCCTCTGGGCCAGGAGAGGAAGAAGGGGTGGGGCCGGCTGAAGAGACCTAGGGCTTAGGTTGAGAAGGCCAGCAAGCTGGGCCGAGGGGCGGTGGCGCGCACCAAGCACTGCGCGCCCGCGCCCAACTCCGCCAGCGCCGCCCCTGCCTACACCCGTGCTGCTGGGGGCGGGGCCTGACCAGAAGGCCTGGGGCTCCCTGGGGACCCTGGCCTCCACCCTGTCCCAGAAGTGACTGTGGCGCGAGCCCTGCGAAGACCGGGCTCTGTAGGTGCCACGTGAAGGCCCGCGTTCCAGGCGTCTTGGAGCCGCAGAGTCCGACCTGCCTCCTGGGCCCCATCCAGGCTCACCTGCCATTCCAGCCAGCCTGGCCTGGGTTCCTGCTGAGAAGAGGGGCGCGTAACAGTAGTCCCAGGCTGCCTTATGAGGCTTCTCAGGTCCGCAGAGAACAGGCCCTGTTCCTTCTGCCAATGACTGAGTGACCTTGGTTTCCTCACTTACATCCCCCACCCTCCCTGAGAATGGCAGGCTTTTCTCTTGCTAAATCTGAGAAATGGGGAGAATTCTGCTTTTTTCTCCCATGAGTCAGCAGCTGGAAGGAGAAGGAAATGGGCATCCCCTTGAAGGAATAGAAGGGAAAGGCCTGCAAGGAGTGTTGAGTGAAATACACCTCAGTCTGTGGGAGATTCAACCTGGCTAAAGAAAGCTCTGGTAGGAGAGAAGCATTATTCTAGGAATTGAGGTTGGACCATAGAGAGAGGCAAGATGATTAGGGTGTGGGTCTTGGGAAGCATAGGAAGTACCTAGTGTGCCATACTAGGTTAACAGAGAGAGCTCTTTTCAGCACAGCACTGTGCCTAGGGTTATCATCCTCCCTTAGGCACTGCATTTAATGGGAATGGGCCAGAATAAGTCCAATATTATGAGAAGGGATGTAAAGAGGTCCCGGGGTCCCCATTGCTCTAGCTTTCAGGGCTAATTCTTTGTTGCTCCTGGACCTACACTTCTCTCTTTTTTGACATACCCCACTGTGCTTCATCTGCCCCATGGACTCAGAGGCCTCTCTTTTCCTTTCCCTATGTTTCAGGAGCCTTCCTTGCCTGTGAGAGAGCCTGTGTAATCTTTAATCCTTGGAAAGTCAGGAGGTCAGTAATGCCCATGGGCAGGTTGCATGAAGAAAGATAAGATGCCCTGTGGATGGGGATGCCTTTGGTTGATGCAAACAACTGTGTGTAGATACTCTGGCTGGGTAGTAAAAGAGTTGGATGGAGTCATGGTCAGTGGGGAAAATGATTAAGGTAGTTTCAGACCATCAGCATTCTCCTGGGCTCATTTCAACCTCAGGGTACACACCCCCAAAGAAGGTGACAGAGTGGAGTGTATTTATGTGCAGAATAGAATATGTAACATCTACTGTCCTCCCAACATCTGCTCTTGAGCTGCTTGCTCCAGCAACACCAGCCTACTTCTAGTTCCTTCTCCACTCAGATGCCTTTCCTCCCACTATGAGTCAGGGCACTTTGTTCATTCTGCCCACACAGTACCAATGAAATCTGTACTGTGAAGTCTTGCAAGACCTTCTGTGCATTCCCACACTGACCATTCCATTCTTACCATTGTCTTCAGGGACTGGGAGCACGGGGTCTCTGTGCATGGTAAGGGTGGGAAAGGAGGACAAGAGGGACCTCAAGAGCAGAGCCCTGATCCACCTATTGGCAGGACCACTCATTATTACTCTTTGATCTTCAGCAAGTCAGTTGGTATCTCTGTGCCTCAGTTTGCTTATCTGCTAAATAGAAATGACACTAAGAGTGCCTGCTTAAAGTTTTGTTCAGAGGATCATTGAGGTGATCAGTTAAACTGTGCCTGGTGTTTACAAATGAGCTTAAGACAGAATAACTCTACTTTACATGCTGTGCATTGGGTACCTCCTCTGTCTTGGGACTAGGGACCATGTATCTTCCTACATCACTGCCATCCAGTACAGAGGCTCACCCACAACAGGTCATTGCTAAATCCTGGTAGATCAGAAGTAGTAAGTTTCACTATAAAATCACCACCATAAGGTGGGACCTGCTTCCTCCCTCTCCCAGCCTTGAGTACCCTGTTCTTCCCTGTCCTTCATTTTCACCAATCCCATCCCCTCCTCTCCCCAGTTTTTCTCTCCCTTACCCCACCTTGCATTTCATACTATACCTATTTGGAGCTACATTAATTATTTTCCTGATGCCCATTCATCAAAATTGAGCCCTTCTGTGAGTCTTCCTGCCCATCCTTTACAAGCCTTGCTTCACACTCAAATAGAAGTACTGATCTTGATTTCATTTTCTCTGAACAGTCTTCACCATCTACACACTATACACTAGTTAGATTGTAGTCTCAATCATGCCCTTCAGTCCTTTATATGACAGCCCTTGCCTCACTACTTCAGACAGTGACTCTATTTGGAGACAATGTCTTTAATGAGGAAACTGAAGTAAAATGAGGAATTTGGGGAGGGCACTAGTGCCGCTAAGACACAATCATATAGAGGATGATCATTTGAGGACACTCTAGACAGCCACCTACAAGCCAAGAAGAGAAAAAGGAACCAACCTTGCCAACATCTTGAACTTCACTTTCTGTCTTTGAAAACTGAAAAAGCCAAAAATAAACCCTTCTATTCTCATCACTGTACTTGGGGGCTTTTCTCTGATATCCCAAAGCTATATATCCTTTATTGTTCAGTGATGTTATATGACAGGTGCTATTCCAGGACCTAAGAATACAGATGACAATGAACTAAACATGCGTTATGACTTCAAGGTCATTACATAAGCCCCTCTGCAGGAATTCAAATATGTAGGATAGTGAGTGATGACTGACTGGCTCTATAGAGAAAATTTAAACACAGTAAAGTCATTAGGGAGGGATCTGCTGAAAGGATATCCTTATTGTTGAAAACTGAAGGACAAGAGGAACTATTTTGTCCTGGATAGACAGATTTACAAGTGTAAGCACCCCAAAAGCAGAGTTTCATCTACTATATTCTAATATAGGGCAAGAATCATGCAAGGCCTCCCAGGCCATCATGAGCGATTTTGGCTGTTTATTAGTTTAAATGGTGTGGAAAGAAACTGAGAGCTCTGGATCAGAGAGTATCAAAACTTATCTATCTTCATGTAAATTATCAGAATGATTTCCTTATGAAAGTTGGATGTCATGGGTGGACTCTAGGACACTTCTGTGGGGGCTGTTGGAACAATCCAGGAGAAGGATGATGGTGACTTGCATCAAGCAGTGGGAAGGAAAGCAAATTCTGGATGGAGTTTGATGGGAGATACATGCATATTAGATAACCGCATAGAATTTGGTGAAGACTTACAAATAAAAGTCAAATATATAGGAATGATGGAGGTGCTTTAACTAAGATGTAGAAGATAACATGAAGCTGGTTATACACAGAAGTCTATAGTCGTGAGTAAATATCAAAACTGGAGATGGGAATGAAAGGTTATCATTGGGGAGGGGGCTTCCGCTTCCAGCAGGGAGGATGCAGCCTAGCTCTGGTCCCTGTGGCTGGTGGCCGAGCCATGTGTCTCCTCCTCCGCCACCATATTGTCTGTGTGAGGATAGGGGAGCGCAGCCAGTGCCGCTGCCGCTTCCACCGCAGATTCAACCAATCATGGATTGAAAAAACTGTATTCAGAAAAGCAAGTTAACATCTGTACTAAGCAGTGTGAAGAAAAAGGGTCTGAAACAAAGTTTTACCAACTTCTGCTTTTGAACACAGTGATTACCAGAACTTCAAACATCAAGTTCAGCTTTGTCAGTCAAATCAACCTGTCTGACATGTCAGGACCCGTGCCAAGCAGGGCCAGAGTTTACACAGATGTTAACACACACAGACCCCGAGAGTACTGGGACTATGAATCACATGTGGTGGAATGGGGAAATCAAGATTACTACCAGCTTGTTCGAAAATTAGGCAGAGGGAAATACAGTGAAGTGTTTGAAACCGTCAACATCACAAATAATGAAAAAGCTGTTGTTAAAATTCTCAAGCCAGTAAAAAAGAAGAAAATTAAGCGTGAAACAAAGATTTTGGAGAATTTGAGAGGTGGGCCCAACATCATCACACTTGCAGACATTGTAAAGGACTGTGTCACGAACCCCTGCCTTGGTTTTTGAACATGTAAACAACACAGACTTCAAGCAATTGTACCAGACGTTAACAGACTATGACATTCGATTTTACATGTATGAAGTTCTGAAAGCCTTGGATTATTGTCACAGCACGGAGATTATGCACAGAGATGTGAAACCCCACAATGTCATGATTGATCATGAGCTCAGAAAGCTTTGGCTAATAGTCTGGGGTTTAGCTGAGTTTTACCATCCTGGCCAAGAGTATAATGTCCGAGTTGCTTCCCGATATTTCAAAGGTCCAGAACTACTTGTAGGTTATCAGATGTACGATTACAGTTCGGATATGTGGAGCTTGGGTTGTATGCTCGCACGTATGATCTTCCGGAAGGAGCCAGTTTTCCATGGATATGACAATTATGATCAGTTGGTGAGGATAGCCAAGGTTCTGGGAACAGAAGATTTATATGACTATATTGACAAGTACAGCATTGAATTAGATCCACGTTTCAACGATATCTTGGGCAGACACTCCCGTAAGCGTTGCGAGTGCTGTCCACAGTGAAAACCAGCACCTTGTCAGCCCTGAGGCCTTGGATTTTCTGGACAAGCTGTGCAATATGACCACCAGTCACGGCTCACTGCAAGAGAGGCCATGGAGCACCCTTACTTCTACACTGTTGTGAAGGACCAGGCTCGAATGAGCTCCACTAGCATGGCAGGGGGAAGCACGCCTGTCAGCAGCGCCAATATGATGTCAGGGATTTCTTCAGTGCCAACCCCTTCACCCCTTGGACCTCTGGCGGGCTCACCAGTGATTGCGGCTGCCAACTCACTTGGGATACCTGTTCCAGCTGCTGCTGGTGCTCAGCAGTAATCACCCCATCTCTCTTCTGATTCCTGAGCAGAGGTGGGGAAGTCCACCCTCTCTTTGATGCAGCTTGCGCCTGGTTGGGAGGGTGAGAACACTTCAGAAGCACCATGTCTAAACCGTTGCTTGTGGATTTAGTAGTTGAATCATAAAAAAATTATAGGCTGATTTTCTTTTTTTTTCTTTAAAAAAAAAAAAACTTGGACTTTTCATAACTCAGGGGATTCCCTAAAAAAATTACCTGCAGGTGGAATATTTCATGGACAAAATTTTTTCTCCCCTTCCAAATTCAGTTTATCACCACTAATGAACAAAGATAAATTAGCCTCAGACTCAGCTGCCGTGTTTGGATGGAGAGTTCTTCCCTTTCCCACATTGCTCTCCCCACATTGTACATTCTTGGGGCTTCTATCTCATGTTCTTCTTCTCCAGAGATTATAAACTGTAGTTCATCAAGGAAGGAGGGGAGGGGAAAGGTAGGGAGGACCCAGTCCATACTGAAACACTGTTCTGCTGGCTGGTCACTTCATCTCTTCTCTCCGGGACTGCATCCATGGGTTATTCCAGCTCTGGTGGAGGTGGGTCTGTCTTATTTACATCAAGATGTTAAAAGTCTATCCAACTTGCAGACAGATCCAAAAGCTTTTTTTTTTTTTCTGAACGAATCATGTCTTACTAACCTAACCCTAAATGATTTTAATTTTAGTTTTGTTTCCATTTGTGATACTTTCCTCTCTGGGCTCCTACTTCCGTCTTTCCCTTTTCATCTTCAGACATCATAGCTGGTAGGAGAGGAAAGGCAAAACCTTTTTCAATTTTCTTTGACTTGGCCATTTTGAAGTCAGTTAGTTAGTGGTCATAATTTATTGCTTTTTAAAAAAGAAATACTGTCCATATACGTTTCTTGCTAGCACTCTTATGAGCTAAGGGGTGATGTGGCCACACTGGGTACATTTTAAGCTTTGTACTTTAACCCTTCCTGCCTTGCCCTTCTCCACATGCCATCTAGTGAGGAGCCCTGCTCTCAGAGTTGTAAGTGTATTTGAGAGGCAGGAGCAGAGCCACTATCTCCAGTGAACCAGAAATGGTAGACCTGTAATTGTGGGAAACTATATAATTGTGGGAAACTATCAGTTCTCTTGTTATGGCCCTGCCATTCCTTGCTGTGTGTGTGTGTGTGTGTGTGTGTGTGTGTGTGTGTGTATGTATATATATATAATACTTTGTCCTTCATATGTGAAAGATCCAGTGTTGGAATTCTTTGGTGTAAATAAACGTTTGGTTTTATTTATCAAGAAAAAAAAGAAAGGTTACCATTTAGTTAGTATCAAGCCACAAGAGAGACTTTTAGCAAGATTCTGTATATGGAGAAAGAAAAACACTTTCAGAATTAAGCCATGAACAATCCTATATTTCAAGGCAGAATAGAGTATGAGGAGCAAATGCAAAAGGCAGAATGGAAGGATGAGCTGGCAAGAGATGAACCCACCAGGATATGGAGGAAAACAAACAATGGTAGCAAGAAGACTGGGAACAGGGCACCTATTATTCCAAGCTCTCCCTTGGGAGATTAATATAGAAGAAAGAGTTTAAGGATATCCTGGACTTGATATGAGTGCCAGCCCAGTGGAACATTCAGAAGGGAGGGGTATAGGCTTGTTATTTGAGGGGAGAAAACTTGAAATAGTCTCCTAGGAGACGGAAGAGTTTATGTTCTCTGGAACTGTGGCATGATTACTGGGCTGCATCAAGAACCCACTTGAGGATTAATGACCCTTACTTTAAAATGAAAGTATTTATTCAGTGTGCTGATTTCTGAAGCCACATCCAATTGCACAGGTGCAGACTCCGAGTTGGGATTTTGCCAGATGAGTATAAGGAAATGACAGAGGATTACCAGAAAGGTGTGTGTATTCAAGGAAAAATTCACGCAACTAATTATGGACTTCTGGCTGCATACAGAAGAATGTAAGGATTGAGCAAGATTTTGATGAGAGGCAGGATTTGGTGAACCAAACACAAGCCCTCTAGCTGGCTGTTGGAGAGCTGGATGCACAATAGGGAGATTCTAGAAGGATGTTGCTTACAGAAGAGAGCTGTTTTGAGTTGGTTCTAACCGTGGGAATATGTACACACACACACACACACACACACACACACACACACACACACACCAGAGAGAGAGCAATAAGTCAGGAAGTAGGAACACAGGGTCAACATAAAATCACCACAAATGTGTACATTTAACAAAGTCTGACAGCCTGAAGCTTGTTTGACAACTGCTCACCCCATGTCATGGATTCATTGTGAACCTAAGGGATGTGGCATCTACAACTTTGACCTTAACCCACAGCCTCACAGATCCCTCAAGCTACCTTGTCCTGCACATCACCTCACCACTGAGCATTACCACAAGAGATATTCCCTGAGCTGCATGCAGCCTCTCAGCCCTTTTTCAGAACTGCCCTTGAACCTTTTCTTCTTTTTTAAATAAATGAGTAATATAGCAAGTAATATATACAAGGAGACGGCTAAATTAAGCTAATGAATAAATTTATGGTTTGCTTATGGTGAGAACACTTAAAATTTACTATTAGCAATTTTTTTTGGTATATGGTGAGAATACAATGCATATTATTACCTGTAGTTACCAGGCTACACTGTGGATCTGCAGAACAATTCCTACTCTCAAACAAAAAACAAAAACCAAAACAAAAAACAACAAAAAAAAACCACCTTATGTCCTTTGACCACCATCTTCACATTCTCTCTACTTCTTTTTTTCCACTTTAACCCCTAGCAGCCAGCATTTTACATCCTAAGGGGTTCTGCAAAAGCATGTGGTAATTTTCTTTCTGTGTCTGACTATTTTCATTTAGCATAACTTCCCTGGGCTCATGCCTTATGTTTCAAATGACAAGATTTCCTTGTTTTGTGACAAATTAATATTTTGTTGTATGTATACACCATAGTTCTGATAACATGGTTTGGCAAGGACATGAAGAAAATGGACCCCTTGAACAGTGTGGATGGTAATATAAATTAGCACAGTCATTGCTATTGACTCAATGTAGAAGTTGCTCAAAAAACTGAAAATAGAATATCCACCACTGCATATAATGATACTGTGAATACACTCAATAGAGCTACCTGTAATTCTATATTTACTGGAGCACTATTTACAATGGCCAAGAAGTAGAAGCCCATACAATTCTAATTGAATATCTATTATGTGTAAATCAATGTGTCTGCCATCTTCCATTCTGGTTGGAAGATACAATGGCATCGTTAATTTTTATGGCTATCTCAGCCTTCAAATAAGCCTGGAAGGCATGTCATTGCATGGATACACAGTTTCCACTTTCACTCATCAACTGCCTTTGGTATATTACCAACAAGTTCTGCTTCTCTTGACAAAGTAGAATAAATGGGCTCAAGAAGCAAGGAAGTCTCTGAGAACTCTGAGCAGTCACGGTTGATACTGTTGGTCTTCCTATGGAGATGCCATCTCCTTCAGCATCTTCAGTCCTTCCCCTAATTTTCCATAGGGGACCATGGCCTCAGTCCAATGTTTGCCAGTGAATATCTGCATCTGTCTCAGTCAGCCACTGAGTAGATCTTCTCAGAGAACAGCCATGCCAGGCTCCTGTCTGCAAACATAACATGTCATCAGTAATAGTGTCAGGGTTTGGTGCCTGCTCACAGAATATACTGCAAGTTGGGCTTGTCAACAAGGAAAGTCCATAAACAAGGAAAATGTGGTAGAGTCCATTACAGAGACAGGGAAAGGACAATTGTGTGGAAGTAGACCATAGGGGCAGATTACTCTCAATCCTTCCCTGCATTGTGAAGAGCTACTAACTTTTTGTTTGCTTGATAACTTCATGCCCTCTTCTTTTTTTCATCCTGTAACCCACAGTGTATAGTTAATTTTGTTGGTATGTGCACAGATTGGAGCTGTCCATTGAAGTATGTGTAACTACCATGGTTCACACGCCTGAAGAAAATGTATTCTCCCTCCTCTAATCATCAACTACCAATTGCTTCTGAGTTAGGTGTGGACCTCCTTAGTACCACCTAAATTCATGTTGAGATGCTGACTGTTACGTTTTAATCAACAGCTACAGTTAAAAAAAACTATAACAAAACAAACAAATAAACAAACAAAAAAATCTTGTTTTTATAACAAGCCTGTAATTGTTATCCTTGTCAAGAACCCATGGACAAGTAGATTATAGATCCTAAGGAAAAATCCACCACTATTATTTTGCTAAACAGTCACAGTATCAAGCTGTTTAGAAAATACCTGCCCTCCTACACATAGGTGAGCACTTCTCTCAGCCCTCATCACTGAAGTTTCTTTTTGCAGTGAACTGTGACAGTTAGTTCAGTATGTTCTCTGATGAGAACTGAGAGGGGTGCGTTAATCTATGGGAGAATCTGTAAGAGGAGGTAGACAGATTCTAAGAGCTAAAGGTCAGAAAGAACTGAAGCCCAAAGGTCAGACAGGGCCTTTGCAATGTGAATGTAAGCAGCTATGGTTGCAAGACACTGTTCTCTTTGGAAATTTTTCTGTGAATTGATATACATGAACATGAGTATTCTATTAAAGTTTTCAATCTTGTGAGCAGTGTTGAAGTGTTATTTTGACACAGATTTAGCATAAACATTACTGGTAATGAAGTAAGGAAGAGGGAAGGGAGGGAGGAAAAAAGGAAAGAATGCAGAAAAAGAAAGGAAAGGAAGGAGGAAACCAACTGCCTCTTCTGACTTCCTTGGGCACCAGCTATGTGTGTGGTGCACAGACCTGCACACATGCAAAACACACAAATACATCAAATAATAGAAGAAAGAAAGAAAGAAAGAAAGAAAGAAAGAAAGAAAGAAAGAAAGAGAGAGAGAGAGAGAGAGAGAAGGAGGAGGAGGAGGAGGAGGAGGAGGAGGAGGAGGAGGGAGGGAGGGAGGGAGGGAGGGACGAAGGAAGGAAGGGAGGAAGAGAGGGAGGGAGGAAGGACAAACAGTGGCTGCTAGCTGAGAGATATAATGTTTGATTATTATACATGAGACCTGTTCTCAATTAACAACACACCAAAAGGAATAAGTGAATTCAGTGGTGAGCACAAAAATATCTTCTTCTTTCACCAAATTCTTGAATGGACTCTGCTCACCACTTCATGGACTTTGAAACATTGGTTGGTCATTCAGCTTAGCAGATTCATTTCATTCTTAAGGGGAAGGGTGTTTTGTTTGGCCAGTATACTTTCCATGATCCTTTCTGTGGAGGGACAAATTAGAATTATTTAGAAACTATTCTGTATAAAATGGAAAACACAGTAAATATCTCTCTGAAATTCAGCTGTCAATATTTCTAATATTGTTGTTGTTATTTAAAACCTGCAAGGATTGTAGTTTTCAGGGTTTCTGCTTTCAGGACTTCAACATTCAAGATTCTTAATGTTCCAGGACTATGATAAGAGACTGGACTACACAGCAATACCCTGTCTTAACAACTCTCTAATACATATATATTTCCTTTCTGTTAAGCTTTTAATGGACCTTTGTATTTTTCCCAATCTTTTTTAAGAAAAATGTTTTACTTTAATTTTTTCTACTTATTCACTTTACATCCCACTCCCAGACATCCCCTCCCACACTCTTTCCCCTAAGCCTCCTCTCCTTCTACTTTGAGCAAGTGGGGCCCCCCTGGGTATTCCCCACCATAGCACTTCAAGTCTCTGTAAGACTAGGTGCTTCCTCTCCCACTGAGGACAGACAAGGCAGCCCATCTAGTAGAATATATCTCACTTACAGGCAACATTTTCAAAGTCTTATTTAAAGTTCTTCACTAAATTTTCAAGTGTTAAAATATTTTCTACATTGCTTTTACTATGTTTAGGTAGGGGCCTTGAATTCCTGTTCTTTCCAAGACTTTTACCATGAAGGAGTATTGAATTTTGTCAAATGCTTTCTCAGGATCTAGTGAGGAGATGATTGTGTGTGTTTTTTTTCCTTTGAGTTTGTTTATATAGTGGATTACACTAATGGATTTCCGAATATTGAACCATCCCTGCAACCCTGGGATAAAGCCTACTTGATCATGATGGATGATTCTTTTGATGTGTTCTTTAATTTGGTTTGTGAGAATTTTATTGAGTATTTTTGCATCAATATTCATAAGAGATATTGATCTGAAGTTCTCTTTCGTTGTTGGGTCTATCTGTGATTTAGGTATGAGCATAATTGTGGTTTCATAGAATGAATTGGGTAGTATTCCTTCTGTTTCTATTTTGTGGAATAGTTTATAGAGAATTGGTATTAGGTCTTCTTTGAAGGTCTCATAGAATTCTGCACTAGATCCATCTGATCCTAGGCTTTTTTTGGTAGGGAGACTTTTAATGACTGCTGCTATTTCTTTAGGGGTTATAGGACTATGTAGGTGGTTTCTCTGATCCTGATTTAACTTTGGTATCTGGTATCTGTCTAGGAAATTGTCCATTTCATCCAGATTTTCCAGTTTTGTTGAGTATAGGCTTTTGTAGTGGGATCTGATGATTTTTTTTAATTTCCACAGCTTCTGTTGTTATGTCTCCCTTTTCAGTTCTGATTTTATTAATTTGGATACTATCTCTGTGCCCTCTGGTTAGTTTGGCTAAGGGTTTATCTATCTTGTTGATTTTCTCAAAGAAACAGCGCCTGGTTTATTGATTCTTAGTATAGTTCTTTTTGTTTCTACTTGGTTTATTTCAGCCCTGAGTTTGATTCTTTCCTGCCATCTACTCCTCTTGGGTGAATTTGCTTCTTTTTATTCGAGAGATTTCAGGTGTGCTGTCAAGCTGCTAGTGTGTGCTCTCTCCAGTTTCTTTTTGTAGGCACTTAGAGCTATGAGTTTTCCTCTTAGTACTGCTTTTATTGTGTTCCAAAAGTTTTGGTATGATGTGTCCTCATTTTCAATAATGTCTAAAAAGTCATTTCTTTCTTTATTTCTTCTCTGACCAAGTTATCATTGAGTAGAGCATTATTCAGTTTCCACATGTATGTGGGCTTTCCATTGATTTTATCGTTATTGAAGACCAGCCTTAGTCCTTGGTGATCTGATAGGATGCAAGGGATTATTTCAAGTTTCTTGTATCTGTTGAGACCTGTTTTGTGACCAATTATATGGTCTGTTTTGGAGAAGGTACCATGAGGTGCTGAGAGGAAGGTATATTCTTTTGTTTTTGGATGAAATGTTCTATAAATACCTTCTAAGTCCATTTGGTTCATAACTTCTTTTAGTTTCACGGTGTCTCTGTTTAGTTTCTGTTTCCATTGATGAGAGTGGGGTCCCGAAGTCTACCACTATTATTATGTGAGGTGTAATGTGTGCTTTGAACTTTAGTAACATTTGTTTTATGAATGTGGGTGTCTTTGTATTTGGTGCATTGATGTTCAAAATTTAGATTTTATCTTGGTTTATATTTCCTTTGATGAATATTAAGTGTCCATTCTTATCTTTCTTGATAACTTCTGGTTGAAAGTTGATTTTATTCAATATTAGAATGGCTACTCCAGTTTGTTTCTTGGGACCATTTGTTTGGAAAATTGCTTTCCAGCCTTTTATTCTGAGTTAGTGTCTGTCTTTGTCACTGAGGTGCATTTCCTGTATTTAGCAAAATGTTGGATCCTGTTTACGTATCCAGTCTGTTAGTCTTTGTGTTTTTATTGGGGAATTGAGTCCATTGATGTTGAGATTTTAAGGAAAAGTGATTGTTGCTTCCTGTTATTTTTGTTATTAGAGGTAGAGTTATGTTTGTATGGCTATCTTCTTTTGGCTTTGTTGGAATTACTTTCTTGCTTTTTCTAGGTATAATTTCCCTCCTTGTGTTGGTAGTTTCCCTCTATTATCCTTCGTAGGGCTGGATTTGTGGAAAGATATTGTGTAAATTTGGCTTTGTCATGGAATATCTTGGTTTCTCCATCTATGGTATTTGAGAGTTTTGCGGGGTATAGTAGCCTGGGATTGCATTTGTGTTCTCTTAGGGTCTGTATGACATCTGTCCAGGATCTTCTGGCTTTTATAGTCTCTGGTGAGAAGTCTGGTATAATTCTGATAGGTCTGCCTTTATATATTACTTGACTCTTTTCCCTTACTACTTTTAATATTATTTCTTTACTTTGTGTATTTGATGTTTTGATTATTATGTGACAGAAGGAATTTCTTTTCTGATGCAATCTATTTGGAGTTCTGTAGGCTTCTTGTATGTTCATAGGCATCTCTTTCTTTTGGTTATGGAAGTTTTCTTCTATAATTTTGTTGAAGACATTTACTGGCCCTTTAGGGAATCTTTGCTTTCTTCTCTACTTATTATCCTTAGGTTTGGTCTTCTCATTGTGTCCTGGATTTCCTGGATTTTTTTTTTTTTTTTTGGTTTTTCAAGACAGGGTTTCTCTGTGTAGCCCTGGCTGTCCTGGAACTCACTCTGTAGACCAGGCTGGCCTCGAACTCAGAAATCCACCTGCCTCTGCCTCCCAAGTGCTGGGATTAAAGGCGTGCACCACCACTGCCTGGTCCTGGATTTTTTAGGTTAGGATTTTTTTGGATTTTGTATTTTCTTTGACAGTTGTGTCAATGTTTTCTATGGTATCTTCTGCACCTGAGATTCTCTCTTCTATCTCTTGTATTCTTCCCTGCTATACACTGCTTGCCAAGCAGGATCTTGTGGTTGCCAAGCTGCAGGGGACATTGTGCAGGTGGGGAAAGGTAGGGGGTGAGGGTAAGGGCGAGGGTCCTGGCTTCTGGCACATCTGTTGGTGATGCTTGCATCCATGACTTCTGATCTCTTTCCTAGGTTTTCTATCTCCTGGGTAGTCTCCCTTGTGGTTTCTTCATTCTTTCTATTTCCATTTTTATGTCCTGAATCACTTTGTTCAATTCCTTTACCTGTTTAGTTGTGTTTTCTTGTGGTTTTTACGGGATTTTTGTGTTTCCTCTTTAAGTGCTTCTACCTGTTTACATGTGTTCTTCCATATTTCTCTGTGGGATTTATTTACGTCCTTCTTAAAGTCTTCTATCATCATCATGAGAAGTGATTTTAAATCTGAATTTCCTTTTCTGGTTTCATGGAGTATCCAGGACATGCTATAGTGGGAAAACTATGTTCTGATGATGCCAAGTAACCTTGGTTTCTGTTTCTTATGTTCTTTCGCTTGCTTTTCACTGTCTTGTTGTCTCTAGTGCTACTTGCACTCACTGTCTCTGACTGGAGCCTGTCTGTCCTGTTATCTTGCTTGTGTTAGAACTCCTCAGAGTCCAGCTGTCTCTGTTATCCTGTGATCCTGAGTTCCTGGTTGTGATTGATACCTCTTGGAAGTCAGGCTGTTTCTGGGATCCTGAAATCCTGGTTCGCTCAAGCTCCTGAGATCCTGTGATCCTATTATCCTATGTTCCTAGGCATGTTAGAGCTCCTTGGAGTCCAGGCTCCTCTAAGTTTGGGGGAATTGGGTACAGAGCTGGTGCCCTAGGACTGCTTGTAGTACAGGTGCAGATTGGAAGGGTCCCGCTCCATTGGCCTTGAGGGAGTTCCTGGGTCCTCACAGGTCCCACTTACTCCGTTTTTTTTGAGGGGGGGGCTGTCTCAGCATACTCACTTACACTCCTGGGTGTGTTAGAGCTCCTGGGAGTCCAGCCTCCTCTGTGTTTTGGGGATTGGGTGCAGAGCTGACATCTTAGGACTGCTCCAGGCTCAGGCACAGACTGGGAGGGTCCTCTGCCATTGGCCTTGAGGGAGTTCCTGGATCCCCACAGGTCCCAAATTGCTCCCTGTTTGGTGGGGGGTAGGGGGCACAGCCTACTCATCTACACTCCTGGGAGGGTTAGAGCTCCTAGGAGTCCAGTCTTCTCTGGATTTTAGGGGATTGGGTGCAGAGCTGATGAAGTTAAGAGAGCTACTTCTGTTAATTATTTAGCAAAATATGTTGCTAATGTGTTGAATATACAAGAGGATTTAGATAAACATTTACAAGACTGGATTGATACTCTTTATTCTATTCAAATTATTAGAAGGAGGTTCGGAGTTTAAGAGTAAGGAGCCGCCCTTCCGCCCCTGCCTGGTCCTCTGGGCTGGAGCAGACACAGAGTCGGTCTGCTCCTGTCCTGTTGAGAAACTGAATCCTGAGTCATTCAGGAGCCACTGCACTCAGAGCAGCTGGTAAGAACTCCATCTCACTCCCTAAGCCCCAGAGATACATCGGGGAGCCAGGGACATCCAGGGCACAGCAGCTACCCAAACCCCGCCCCTCCGGAATTCCACTTCCCTTCTGCCCCTGCCTGGTCCTCTGGGCTGGAGCAGACACAGAGACGGTCTGCTCCTGTCCTGTTGAGAAACTGAATCCTGAGTCATCCAGGAGCCACTGCACTCAGAGCAGCTGGAGCCACTGCACTCAGAGCAGCTGAAACTGAATCCTGAGTCATCGAGGACCCACTGCACTCAGAGCAGAAGGATTTCCAGATCCAAGAGGTGGCCTGAGTCCCAGGAGTTATTCCACCCAGGAGATTAGGAGCATAAGACCACAGAGACCTCTGGACTCTGAGGAGCTCTGCAATAAGCAAGATAACTGGAAATACAGACTCCAGTTTTACACAGTGAGGGCAGGTACCACTAGAGTTAACCAGATGGCGAAAGGCAAGCGCAAGAACATAAGCAAAGGAAAACAAAGTTTCTTGGCATCATCAGTGCCCAGTTCTCCAAATATAGCTAGCCCTGAACACCCCATCACACCTGAAAAGCAGGATTCAGAATTAAAATCACTTCTCATGATGATGATAGAGGATTATAAGAAGGAATTAAGTAACTCCCTTAAAGAAATACAGGAGAGTACAAGTAAACAGATAGAAGCCCTTAAAGAGGAATCACAGAAATCCCTTAAAGAAATGGAAGAAAACACAAAGAAGGAATTAAACAAAAACATTCAGGATCTGAAACTAGAAATAGAAACAATAAAGAAAGTTCAAAGGGAGACAACCATGGAGATAGAAAACCTAAGAAAGAGATCAGGAGTCACAGACGCAAGCATCACCAACCGAATACAAGAGATAGAAGAGAGAATCTCAAATGCAGAAGATACGGTGGAAAATATTGACACAGTTGTCAAAGAAAATGCAAAATGCAAAAAACTCCTAACTCAAAACATCCAGGAAATCCAGGACACAATGAGAAGACCAAACCTAAGGATAATAGGTATAGATGAGAATGAAGATTCCCAACTTAAAGGGCCAGTAAATATCTTCAACAAAATCATTGAGGAAAATTTCCCTAACCTAAAGAACAAGATGCCCATAAACATACAAGAAGCCTACAGAACACCAAATAGACTAGACCAGAAAAGAAATACCTCCCGTCACATAATAATCAAAACATCAGATGCACAAAACAAAGAAAAAATACTAAAAGCAGTAAGGGAAAAAGGTCAAGTAACATATAAAGGCAGACCTATAAGAATTACACCAGACTTCTCACCAGAGACTATAAAAGCCAGAAGAGCCTGGACTGACATCATACAGACACTAAGAGAACACAATTGCCAGCCCAGATTACTATACCCAGCAAAACTCTCAATCACTAAAGATGGTGAAACCAAGATATTCCATGACAAAACCAAATTTGCACAATATCTTCCCACAAACCCAGCACTTCATAGGATAATTGATGGAAAACACCAACACGAGGAGGAAAACTACAACCTAGAAAAAGCAAGGAAGTAATCTTCCAACAACCCCAAAAGAAGATAACTATACAAACATAATTCTACCTCTAATAACAAAAATAACAGGAAGCCAAAATCATTTTTCCTTAATATCTCTTAATATCAATGGTCTCAATTCCCCAATAAAAAGACGCAGACTATCAGACTGGATACACAAACAGGACCCAGAATTTTGCTGCATACAAGAAACTCACCTCAGTGACAAAGGCAGACACTACCTCAGAATAAAAGGTTGGAAAACAATTTTCCAAGCCAATGGTCCCAAGAAACAAGCTGGAGTAGCCATTAAACATCAAATAAAATCAACTTTCATCCAAAATTAATCAAAAAAGAAAAGGAAGGACACTTCATACTCATCAAAGGAAAAATCTACCAAGGAGAACATCTATGCTCCAAATGCAAGGGCACCTACATACATAAAAGAAACTTTACTAAAGCTCAAAACACACATTGCACCTCACACAATAATAGTGGGGGATTTCAACACCCCACTGTCAGCAATGGACAGATCATGGAAACAGAAACTAAACAGAGACACTTTGAAATTAACAGAAGTTATGAACCAAATGGACTTAACAGACATCTATAGAACATTTCATCCTAAAACAAAAGAATATACCTTTTTCTCAGCACCTCATGGTACCTTCTCCAAAATAGACCATATAATTGGTCACAAAACAAGCCTCTACAGATACAAAAAGATTGAAATAATCCCTTGCATCTTATCAGATCACCACGGACTAAGACTGGTCTTTAATAATGACAAAACCAATGGAAAACCCACGTGCACATGGAAACTGAACAACTCTCTACTCAATGATGACTTGGTCAAGGAAGAAATAAAGAAAGAAATAAAAGACTTTTTAGAATTCAATGAAAATGAGGACACATCATACCAAAACTTGTGGGACTCCATGAAGGCAGTGCTAAGAGGAAAGCTCATAGCTCTAAGTGCCTACAAAAAGAAACTGGAAAGAGCACACACTAACAAGTTGACTGCACAACTAAAAGCTCTAGAACAAAAAGAAGCAAATACACCCAGGAGGAGTAGAAGGCAGGAAATAATCAAACTCAGGGCTGAAATCAACCAAATAGAAACAGAAAGAACAATACAAAATATCAATAAAACCAGGAGTTGGTTCTTTGAGAAAATCAACAAGATAGATAAACCCTTAGCCAGATTAACCAGAGGGCACAGAGACAGTATCCAAATTAATAAAATCAGAACTGAAAAGGGAGACATAACAACAGAAACTGAAGAAATTCAAAAAATCATCAGATACTACTACAAAGGCCTATACTCAACAAAACTGGAAAACCTGGATGAAATGGACAATTTCCTAGACAGATACCAGGTACCGAAGTTAAACCAGGAGCAGATAAACCATCTAAATAGTCCCATAACCCCTCAGGAAATAGCAGCAGTCATCAAAAGCCTCCCCACTAAAAAAAGCCCAGGACCAGATGGTTTTAGTGCTGAATTCTATCAGATCTTCAAAGGAAGACCTAATACCAATTCTCTTCAAACTATTCCACAAAATAGAGACAGAAGGAACACTACCCAATTCGTTCTATGAAGCTACAATTACACTCATACCCAAACCCCACAAGGACCCGACAAAGAAAGAGAACTTCAGACCAATCTCCCTTATGAACATCGATACAAAAATACTCAATAGAATTCTAGCAAACCGAATCCAAGAACACATCAAAACAATCATCCATCATGATCAAGTAGGTTTTATCCCAGGAATGCAGGGATGGTTCAATATTCGGAAATCCATCAATGTAATCCACTATATAAACAATCTTAAAGAAAAAAACCACATGATCATCTCACTAGATGCTGAGAAAGCATTTGACAAAATTCAACATCCCTTCATGATAAAAGTCTTGGAAAGATCAGGAATTCAAGGCCCCTACCTAAACATAGTAAAAGCAATTTACAGCAAACCAGTAGCCAACATCAAGCTAAATGGAGAGAAACTTGAAGCAATCCCACTAAGATCAGGGACTAGACAAGGTTGCCCACTCACCCCCTACCTATTCAATATAGTACTGGAAGTCTTAGCCAGAGCAATTAGACAGCAAAAAGAAGTCAAAGGGATACAAATAGGAAAGGAAGAAGTCAAAATATCGCTATTTGCAGATGATATGATAGTATACTTAACTGACCCCCAAACTTCCACCAGAGAACTCCTAAACCTGATAAACAACTTCAGCAAAGTGGCTGGTTATAAAATCAACTCAAACAAATCAGTAGCCTTCCTCTACATGAAAGATAAACAGACTGAAAAAGAAATTAGGGAAATGACACCCTTCACAATAGTTGCAAATAATATAAAATACCTTGGTGTGAATCTAACCAAGCAAGTGAAAGACCTGTATGACAAGAACTTCAAGTCTCTGAAGAAAGAAATTGAAGAAGATCTCAGAAGATGGAAAGATCTCCCATGCTCATGGATTGGCAGGATTAATATAATAAAAATGGCCATCTTGCCAAAAGCAATCTACAGATTCAATGCAATCCCCATTAAAATCCCAACTCAATTCTTCACAGAGTTAGAAAAGGAAATTCTCAAATTCATATGGAATAACAAAAAACCCAGGATAGCGAAAACTATTCTCAACAATAAAAGAACTTCTGGAGGAATCACCATCCCTGACCTCAAGCTGTACTACAGAGCAATAGTGATAAAAACTACCTGGTATTGGTACAGAGACAGGCAGGAAGATCAATGGAATAGAATTGAAGACCCAGAAATGAACCCACACTCCTATGGTCACTTGATCTTTGACAAAGGAGCTAAAACTGTCCAGTGGAAAAAGGACAGCATTTTCAACAAATGGTGCTGGTTCAACTGGAAGACAACATGTAGAAGAATGAAAATTGATCCATTCTTATCCCCTTGTACAAAGCTCAAGTCTAAGTGGATAAAGGACCTCCACATAAAACCAGATACACTGAAACTAATAGAAGAGAAGGTGGGGAAGAGCCTCGAATACTTGGGCACAGGGGAAAAGTTCCTGAACAGAACTCCAATGGCATATGCTCTAAGATCAAGAATTGACAAATGGGACTTCATAAAATTGCAAGGTTTCTGTAAGGCAAAGGACACTGTCAATAGGACAAAACGACAACCAACAAATTGGGAAAAGATCTTTACCAATCCTTCATCTGATAGAGGGCTAATATCCAATATATACAAAGAACTCAAGAAATTAGACTCCAGACAACCAAATTACCCTATTAAAAAATGGGGTATAGAGCTTAACAAAGAATTTTCAACGGAAGAAACTCGAATGGCCGAGAAGCATCTAAAGAAATGTTCAGCATCCTTAGTCGTCAGGGAAATGCAAATCAAAACAACCCTGAGATTCCATCTCACACCAGTCAGAATGGCTAAGATTAAAAACTCAGGTGATAGTAGATGCTGGCGAGGGTGTGGAGAAAGAGGAACACTCCTCCATTGTTGGTGGGACTGCAAGATGGTGCAACCACTTTGGAAATCAGTCTGGCATTTCCTCAGAAAATTGGACATAGCATTACCCGAGGATCCAGCTATACCACTCCTAGGCATATACCCAGAAGATGCTCGAACATATAACAAGGACATATGCTCAACTATGTTCATAGCAGCCTTATTTATAATAGCCAGGAGCTGGAAAGAACCCAGATGTCCTTCAACTGAGGAATGGATTCAAAATATGTGGTATATTTACACAATGGAGTATTACTCAGCTATTAAAAACAATAAATTCGAGAGGTTCCTAGGTAAATGTATGGAACTAGAAATTATCATCCTGAGTGAGGTAAGCCAATCACAAAAGAACACACATGGTATTCACTCACTGATTATTGGATATTAGCCTAGGACCTTAAAATGCCCAAGATGCAACTCACAGGCCACATGAAGCCCATAAAGAAGGAAGACCAAGTGAGTGTGATTCGGTCCTTCTTAGAAGGAGCAACAAAATACTCAAGGGAGCAAATATGGAGATAAAGTGAGGGACAGAAACTGAAGGAGGGGCCGTCTCAAGACCACTCCACCTGAGTATCTATCCCATGTGCAATCACCAAAGGTAGATGCTGATGTGGAAGACAGGAAGTGCATGCTGATAAGAGCCTGATATGGATATCTCCTCAGAGGCCTTCAAGAGTCAGACACATTCAGAGGCAGATGCTCACAACTTGCCATTGAACTGATCATGGGGTTCTCAATAGAGGAGTTAGAGTGAAGACTGAAGGAGCTGAAAGGATTTAAGGCACCATGAGGAGAGCAACAATACCAACCAACCACAGCTCCCAGAGTCTAAACCACCAGCCTGGGAGCACTTAGGGGGGGATCCAGGGCTTCAGCTGAATATGTAAAAGTGGAGGGCCCTGCTGGGCATAGGTGGAAGAAGAGAACCTTGACCTCATGAAGGCTGGAGGTCCCCCGGGGGGGGGGTATTTTGGGGGGGGGGGGGGGGGGGGGGGGGGGGGTTGATAGAGGTTACATCCACAGAGAAGAAGGAGGAGGGGCTAGGGGATTGGGGGTTCCGAGGGGGTGGTGGGGGATGGGGTAAGGGGACAACATAGGAAATGTAAATAAATCATCCAATAAAAAAAAATGAGTCTTAAAAAAAATGAGTAAGGAGCCATGTTGAGTGTCATACCAAATATCATTGGATTTTTGTTAGTTCTAAAATTTACAGTGGTAGTCATTATATTTAGGAAAAAGTTTAAAGACAATTGCAGTGTATTTGGCATAATTCTAACACCTCTCTGGATGTTTTAACTTTACATAGTGAGATTATGAATTCAAAGAATGCTGCTCTGCTGAGCATTGATGCCGTAGATACTACTGATAAAATTACCCATGGCCTGAGGTCAGTATTTCTATTTTGGTCAAGCTTCAAGAATGGTATATATAGCTTGATCATGCTAGCCCTTCTTGTCCTGGGAATACTTTTACTCCTGCCCATCATGTTAAAGCTTGTCTTTAACAACATCAATGTGTTAGCAGCCAAAGTACACAGCTTGAACATGAAAATGGACCCCCAGACAGAGTTATTAAATTAACAGCTTGGCAAGCCAAGGACGGGTAAGATTCTGCACAGAGCCTTAGAAACCTAGGACATAAGTGCATTGCTTTTGATAATGCATATTCCATGATGGGTAAGGAAGGCATTATTGGCAGAACTACACAAGACACATTCTTGTTTATGAAATAAAAAAGGAGGAGAGGCGGAGAGCTTTGGGGGCTGCTTGGCAAGAACCTGACATGGGCCAAGGACAAGGAAATGGGCTGCTTAGCAGGAATATGACATTGACCAAGGACAAGGAAGTAGGCTTCAGGAAGGAATCTGAAATTAGACTAAAACAAAGAAATAATTTCAGTCAGGAATCTAAATCTTAGGCTACAACAAAGAAGTAATTTGAGTCAGGAATCTAAATTTTAGGCTAGAACTAGGAAGTAGGCTTCAGACATGAAAATGACTTTGGGCTACTACAGGGAAGTTGGCACAGATATTTTGGTCATCCTGATAAGCCCTTAGAAACAGTGACCATGGATGTGTTCACAGAATCTTGTTTATTGCCTTGTTTGTTTTTTGACTATGTGTCTTTATTGTCTTTCTTGTTCCTTGACTATTTGCACCTATTGTATTTGCTAGTCCCTCAACCTAGAACTGACTTTAATACTTACAGGTAATTAAAATGGTATAAAAGCAAAAAGGAGGAGGAAGGATGGGATGAGGGGCTCTAGTGAGGGGACACAGGGAAAGAGGATGACATCTGAAATGTAAGTAAATAAAATACTCAACAAAAATATTTTCTGCATAATTGATATGTATATGCATACATTCATATGTTTTCACAATTGTGAATAAGATTTCTTACCATTTTAGCTATCTCTGGTCTCTGAGAAGCATGCTAATTTTATAAAAATAATCTATACTCATCTTTGGTTCTGGTTATTGAGAATATGATCATAGAATCTGCAAATAATGACAAAGTTCCTCACCTCTACTGAAAGATCATGTATACACATATTTTAATACTACTAATAAATTAAAAGTATTTTATTGCAGGGGAGGGGGTAGGATAGGGAGTTTGTGAAGAGGAAACTGGAAAGACAGATGACATTTGAAATGTAAATAAATAAAATAACCAATAAAAATTTTTAAGTATTTTATTAAATGATTCTAGTTATTTTAAGGAGTTCACTTTTAACTTATAAATTATGTTAAATACTCTGTACTAATTGTACAAGCCATTGAGTTATACAAGAGTATTTTCATATAGGTATACTCTGTACCTTGAGCATATTTTACTATTTTGAAAGATTTTTTAAATCATTATAAACTATTTTTATGTATAGAGACTTCAAATTTTCCATGCAACTGGTATTTCCATTTTCAATTACTATTCATGATGATGCACAGGAAATATGCATTTCCCTCTTAAAAGTGGAGTATGAATTACTTGGATAAAAATTCCTAAGTTAAAGAATCTAAGGTTTTTTATTGGTTTTTCATAATATTTTGTCTATATGTCTCAGCCTTTGACTTTCTTTGTTTCTTTTTCAGTATATTTTTGTTTGTTACTTTAATGTAAATAAATATATGGCTTTATTTTTCCATAGCGAGTCTTTACATCTGTATTAAATATAGAAAGTCTTCTCTTTCCCTTCAAGGATCAGAAAGATGTTTGCTATCTTTATAGTTGAAAAAAAAATAGCCAATTCAAAGGCATACCAGCTCAAAGAGCAAGGCGGCTTCACAGTGCTTTCTCTTTTTTTATTGGATATTTTATTTACATTTCATATGTTATCCCCTTACCCCATCCCCCACCCACCCGGGAACCCCCCATCCCCTTACCCCTCCTCCTTCTTCTCCATGGATGTAACCTAACCCCCACCTACCCCCCCACTCCCACTTCCCCACCCTCAAAATTCCCACCCCCTGGGGCATCCAGCCTTCATGAGGTCAAGGATCTCTTCTTCCACCTGTGCCCAACAGGGCCCTCCACTCTTACATATTCAGCTGAAGCCCTGGATCCCTCCATAAGTGCTCCCAGGCTGGTGGGTTAGATCCTGGGAGCTGTGGTTGGTTGGTATTGTTGTTCTCCTCATGGGGCCACAAACCCTTTCAGCTCCTTCAGTCCTCACTCTAACTCCTCCATTGAGAACCTCATGATCAGTTCAATGGCTAGTTGTGAGCATCTGCCTCTGAATATGTCAGACTCTTGAAGGCCTCTGAGGAGACATCCATATCAGGCCCTTATCGGCATGCACTTCCTGACTTCCACATCAGCATCTACCTTTGGTGACTGCACATGGGATGGATACTCAGGTGGAATGGTCTTCAGATGGCCCCTCCTTCAGTTTCTGTCCCTCACTTTGTCTCCATATTTGCTCCCTTGAGTATTTTGTTGCTCCTTCTAAGAAGAACTGAATCACCCCCACTTGGTCTTCCTTTTTTATGAGCTTCATGTGGCCTGTGAGTTGTATCTTGGGCATTTCACAGTGCTTTCAAAGCTCCTGGGCCTTCACTGAAATTGCATCTCCTTCTAATGTCCACCTTGCTTCTTTAACTCGTGATTGATATTGAGTCTAAATCCAGGAAAAACCTGCAAAAGCTAGCTAGAAATGGCCTTTCCATCATGTTTACCTTCGTTTTAGAACTACTATGTGCTGCCATTAGAGTTTTATGTCTTTCATTCTTTTTGTTAAAAAATAAACATGTAACTACGGTCTACTTTGTTCTCTGGAATCTAAAAAGAGGAAAGACCAATCTCTACTCTCACTTTATAATGCTATTCGTTCAGAATGTGGTCATAAGCTAAATAGCTACATATTCAACCTGCATAAGTGCAGTTATTTATTTACTTATTCAAAACCAAAAAATATGTGCAAATAAATATGGTGGTGTTGAGAGGTCAAACCTACTCCATATTGGGACTGGCCTCCATCTTTAAAGAAAAAAAATCTGAGAACTTGACCTGCAGCTGAACCTAAGCTTCACCCAAGTAACAGGAAGGACCCCATGGCCTGTCCTTTGCCCATACCCCAGAGTTACACCCTAGATAGTTCCTAGCAACAGTTAATCAAAGATTAGTCTGATTGTTTCAGATATACTTTCAGACCATTTGTGATTGTCCATGATCTTGCTTCAGGGAACCCACCTGTCAGTTTACAATAGTCATTCTGTTAGATGCTTGCCAGGCTGGACACCCCTTACTCCCATTCCCTATAAAACCTTGTCCTGCTGAGGATTTGAGACTGCTCTGCCTTCCCATTCTGCTGTGTCAGGGTTGAGTTGGAGGAGAGCACAAAACCGAGCTCTAATGTGATTACATCTGAAATGGCTCCTTGGTGGTCTTTTAGGGTTCACAAATGCTTCCAGGCACAACATTGTGTTCTTAGGATACTTTTTGATCAGAGAAAGAATCATACTGGAAATGATAAAACTTCACCAGGGTGGTTTTGTTTTGTTTTGTTTTGTTTTGTTTTAAAGAAAAGTTTTAGCAAGATAGATGCATTCAAACCAGTTTTTTAAAACACCTTTCTTATATATTATCAATAACCAGTAAGTATGACACAGTGCTGTGGGAGAGTTTCAGACAAGACAATGGTACAATACACTTCATAGAGATCACTTTGTGTACTGCATAGACAATGGGACTATAAAGCTTACTAAAGCCATGAAAGAGGCTTCATCCAACAAATTATAGGTGCAGATACAGAAACCCACAGCAAATTAGGTAGAACCTGGAGAATCCTGCAGAAGAGGAGTAAGAAAGATTGTAGGAGCCGGGCGGTGGTGGCACACGCCTTTAATCCTAGCACTTGAGAGGCAGAGGCAGGCAGATTTCTGAGTTCGAGGCCAGCCTGGTCTACAGAGTGAGTTCCAGGACAGCCAGCCAGGACTACACAGAGAAACCCTGTCTCAAAAAAAAAAAAGAAAGAAAGAAAGATTGTAGGAGCCAAAGAGGACAAGGACACCACAAGAAAGCCCATAGGATCAAGGAACCTGGACTCATAGGGCCTCACAGAGATTGAACTGCCAACCAGGGAGTCTGATTGGATCTGACCTAATCCTTCTACACACATGTAACAGTTCTGTGATTTGATCTTTATGTGGGACTCTTAGCAGTGGGACTCTTTTGCCTACTTTAGGGACACTTTCTTCCTGCTATGTTGCTTCCTCCAACCTCAATAGGAGGAAAGGTGCCTAGTCTTACTGCAACTTGATTTTCTGGGGTTGAGATACCTGACCTTTTTTGAAGAGAAAGGAAGGAAGAATGAAGGGAGAATGGGGAAAGTGGAGAGCACTTGGAGGAGAGGAGGGAGAAGGAGTAGAGGTGGTGATGAAAAATAAAAATATACAAAGAAGAAAGGAAAAGAAACAAGACCAGTTTTAAAGGTGAGAAAAGTTGCTGGGCATGGTAGCACAGGTTTTTAATTCCAGCACTCCATAGGAGGCAGAGGCAAGAGGATCTCTATGAGTTCCAGGACAGCTTGGTCTACATAATGAGTTTCAGGAGAGCTAAGGTTATACAATGAGACCCTGTTTCAAAGAAATGTTGCAAAAATAATAAGAACACATACAAAGGATAGTGAAGGCTCTTTGGAGATACATTACAGAAGGATTCTAGACAGAATTTGGAGACAGAGCTAAAAGGATATGTCTTATGGTTAGCTGTCTGGAGTTAAGAAAAAGGAAAGTAGCCAGAGATATCCTAGGTATATTACTTCCTGCAAGTCACCAACTAACTATCTGAATTTATTAGTTGGGGCCACTTAATAAAATACCATATAAAAGTGAGTGACTTAAACAACAGTAATATGCTTTCTTGCACTGCTGAATGCTAGAATTCAATGGTCACAGTGTCTACAAATCTCATTCCTGATTAGAATTGGGGTTTGTAGCCAGCATCAAGTTTTTGTATTAGCATGGCTTCTTTTGTGCACACCCTACTTACTGCATTTGGACCCTCTCATCTGACATCATTTCACTTTAGTTAAATGCTCAAAAAAACCTCTTCTGAATACAGTAGCATTGGAAGTTAGTTTTGACATATAAATGGAAGATTCACAATTTAGCTCATGGCTTGTGCAAGAGGAATATGTTGCGTTGCTCTTCTAGAGGGTCGTCTTGGATCAAGCTTTCCATCATGCTGGTTACTCTGAGAGTGTAAAAGATACTCGACTTTATGCTTCTTCCCAAAATTCATGTCTTTATTTGTGTGTTGTTCTGAATATTTTGAGAAAAGTTTCATGTTTTCATGTGAAAGATGGGAATTATCCCATTGTCGGTCATATTTACACTGTCTATGCTACCTGCCAAAGCAACAGGAATCTTGACACAAAGAGGCACCAAGACATAAACATGGAAAGACAAAATGATGCTGGTACTGTATAACACAACTTCAGGAATATAGCTTAACATAACACACACACACACACACACACACACAATTTCTTTGCTTTATAAGATTTATTTATTACTTATGTATCTCTCTTTATCTCTGTCTCTATCTCTCTCTCTTTGTGTGTGTGTGTGTGTGTATGTGTGTGTATGTGTGTATGTGTGTGTGTGTCTCATACTGGTAGAACCAGAAAATACTTTCAGATTTCCTGGGGTTGGAGTTATAGGCAGCAAAGGTTAGGAAATGAGTGCTGAATTTGCTGGCAGAGCCTCAAGGAGGAAGGGATGACATGGGAAGAGGTGTGGAGTGGTCACATTTGAACAAATTAACTGAGTCTCTTTCATATAGAATTATAATACTCAGCAACAATTTGAACTTTAATGAGTTTGTCTAATTCTAGTCACCTTACAAAGTCACCTAACTACTATATTCAGATTGGCTTTCATTCTTTATACTTCACAATGGTGAATATGTTTAAACAGGATGAAGCACAGGGGAGCAGAAAAACTACATTGACTCCATAGCAACTTCTGTCCAAGATTTCATAAATATGCTGTACGTCTTCAGACATTCCTGTGTGGATAAGGGAGGAAGACTGTATGGACACAAAAGCCTACTGTTCAAATAAGGCCAAATTCTGATATACTGGGTCTGAGTACTTCACACAGAACTATTGTGAAGATACTATTAAACAATGACACCACATTTCTAGCAAATGTCACTCGAAAGATGGCAGTTCTACTTGTGAAACATGCAGGATAATGGCAGGTGTTGAAATTTTCTTCAATGCAGGTTACAACTAAAAAGCCAGTCAGGAATCTATATTTTAGGGTAAAAGTAAGTAGCCACAAGTAATAATTTATATTAGGTAAAGAGGGGTGTGTGTGTGTGTGTATGTGTGTGTATGTGTGTGTGTGAAAGAGAGAGAGAGAGAGAGAGACAGAGACAGAGACAGAGAGACAGAGACAGAGAGATCACCTAGGGTATAAAGGATTTAGATAAAACTAAGTTCCAAAAGCTAATCCCTTTAATATAGAGAGGAGTAGTCAGCAAGTAAGAGTAACAAGGAGAAGCTTGTAGGCCAGAGGAGGAGAAGGGAATGGTTAGCAAATGGATCAACATTGCCATGAGCCACAGAACATGAGAGTAAATGGGGGATTTGACAACCTGCTGATTTTTATTTTCTTTGATAAAAGCTGGTTCCATAAAGTGGTAGGCACTGAGGCTGCACATGTGTGTGTTAAGGAATACTGTGAGCAGGGACAGAGAGAGAAAAATGAATGAAGACAAGGGCTTAGAAATGGAGCAGAGGACTGTCTGTCTAGAGGAGAGCACATGGATGTCAAAGAATGATGTATTTTAACTTAAGGGACATGAACACCATGCTTGCATGCTGATTGGAACTGGTGAAATAGAAAGGGGGATTATGATGCTGCAGAAGGAGTTACACAGAATGGAGTGAGATCTAGAACGTAGATAAAGATATCACTGTTAGGAAGAAAACTTATTTTAGCATGAGGAAGGATTGAGTACAGAAGCAGCCAAAAAAAAAAAAGTTCCACTAAAGAGATTCTGAAGCAACTCCTGCCCCATACTTCTGACTTCTAAATTGAACATAAGGAATGGAAGGCACAGGGAGCTTGAGGAGAACTAACTGGAAGACTGAGCATGAGACTGGAAAGACTCAGCACATGAACATTCTGAGCAAGGAAGAGTAAGTGAGACTACTGGGGGTTGTGAGCTTATAAGCTATGTGATTTGTTCATCAACATTTGTGATTCTCTATCTTCCCATGGACACTCTGAGAGCAGATAGCTGGATTCATCCAAAGCTGGCTACTTGCTCTTCAACTGGAGCACAGGCAAGGAGGGCAAAGGACTGGCTGTGGTAAGAGAACAGAATGTCTGAAAAGGCTGAGAACAGAACACATGGGAAATGTTAACTGAAAAGGTCACAAGAGAGGCTACTGAAGAGCTGCAATTCCTATACTGTACACGCGGGGGCAAAAGATGACCAGAAATGAGTCTGCTCACACCCTATCTGGCTTGGGACTCTTGTGTCCAGAGTATCTTTGGTCCTACTGCCCACTCTAAACATCCCTTGAACTTCAAGGTGCCTGGAGATGCTTACTAAGCTGGAACCATTGCTGATACCCTCCCAATGGCTCATGTGTGGTGTGGTGGGCTGTGGTGTGGTGGGCTGTGGTGTGGTGTGGTGTGCTTCGCTGCACTGCGCTATGCTGTGCTGTGCTGTGCTGTGCTGTGCTGTGCTGTGCTGTGCTGTGCTGTGCTGTGTAGTGGTATGCTGTGGTATCCTGTGTTGGTGTGGTAGTATGATGGTATGGTGTGGTAGGCAAGAACAGAAGAAGCTGTGAGCATCAAGAAACAATAGGAACCTTCTTTATCTGTGCCTGTCTTGAGTTCCTGGTCCAAGTGTAGGGTTTTGGCAAGACTCCAACTTTAAAATAAGCACATATAAACTTAATTTATATGCTGGTCTTAAAAAGCCATCAGACCTTTTGCCTGAGGCTAAGACCATGGTATGTAGTATCACAGGCTGGACCTAACCCACAGCAATCCTGGATCCCAATGTGCAGAGCCTTTCCAATGTGTTCTTGCTGAAGAAGGGAGCCACTAGCTAGTAAATCTTCCCTAATGTCTTGTTGTCAGGCCTAAGATGAACATGGGCTGATGAGACAATGTAAAATCTACTCATTTTTGCCTTTATCTCTCGTTCATTTACTCTTTACCTTTTCCTTCATGCATGACAGGAGAGGAGACAAACAGGCATGTCCTAGGTCAGTGATTCTCAACCTTCTTAATGTTGTAGTGACCCCCCAACCATAAAATTATTTTTGTAATTTTGCTAATGTTGTGAGTGGTAATGTAAATATCTTATATGCACATGGTCTTAGATATCCCCCGTGAAAGTGTTGTTCTACACCCAAAAATGTCATAACCCAGAGGGTTGAGAACCACTGTTCTAGGTGATAGATGGGAGAAAATGGCAGAGTCAGGCAGATATCTGAGAATTATCTTGGTGACTGAGAGACTGGGAAGGGCTTTTCCTGAGAGAAGAAAGTACAATGATTAGAGGAGGGAACCAAGAGAGAAGATTCAACTGGACCAAGAAAATAGAAGGGAATGTGAGACCGATTAGGAGGGCCTGGCTCAGGAGGAGGCCATAGGCTGACTTTAAGGTGACTAACATTTGTTTGTTCATTAGTTCCTAGGATCCTGGAGAGCTTTGGAATACAGATAAAGCCGCTGCTGTCAAGCAACTGTCTTTTATCCTTTCCCCTGTGATCCTGTGAATCAACAAAGAGATTCATGGGTGGTCCAGGTCAAAAGTCGAAGTATTGTCTTGGTTCTCCTAAATCCAGAATGGACTTGTTGGACACCAACTACCAGTAGGTGAGGAATGTGGAATAGAATAGCAGCACTAAGCCAGATAAACCACATCACCTGTCCTGGGAAATTCACTGTGCACGAGGACTCCACGCAGACTTGCCTAGCAGACCCAAAGGTTCAGGTTTAAATCACCCCATGATATTGGCCCTTTCCTAAAACCTAAAGCCTACTTCCTTGCTGAAGTCATACCCCATGCCTTGTCAGATGAATTTCCAGCTCCTCTCTCACCTACTTGCCCCACAGGCTGCAACTTGGATTATACAAACACTTGAAGTCACTATTCTAAATACTGCAATTTGTCTGTCCTGTCTGCTGACCTTTGCCTGCCTGCATTTGACATGTTTTGATTCTGTAGGGTTGTGGGTTTTGTTTCATCAACAAGGCGACTATGTGGTTAATTACCCTTTGACTTTTCAGGTCAAGGACTCCATCTGAGCAGGAAACACCCATGGCTCCAGAAGTTTCAAGCATCTTGGCATTTAACTGTCACTGTCAATCTCTCACCCTTCTACCCCCCCATCTCTTTGCAGTCTTGGGAATTGTGTGTGCTGTGGAGAAACTTCCAGAAGGCAACTGGAACCACTAAAGTATTGGTAGTGTGTATAGCTGTCTCATCTACCAACTAGCTCCCTAGTTTCATCAGTTTATACCTATCCCAGGGATCAGAACTCTGATGGTAGGGGTCCCTCCCTGAGATAGAAACCTGAGCCCATTTACTGCTTTAGGTTCACATGCTTATGATGAGTTACACTTGAGCCAGATAGACTGAGCAGAGGTGGAACACTGTCTTACTGATCCTCTCAGCTTATGTGCAGAGATCCAAGCCAGTCTTGATTTCCCACTTGCTCTTGACTCAGGCCACTGATTTTCATTGTCAAACATTTTCCTGGTGTCAGCTAAGCCCTGGGTTCACGAAGACATTCACCTTGAATATTTGTGGAAAGGCAGTTAAGTTCTGCAAGGTGGTCCTAAGTTTTGTAAGCTATGGGAACAACTATGGTCTGATCCAATCTCTACCCATTGTGGGTGCAGTCAGAGCATCTATGCACATACAGCTGGTGCTGAACAGTTAAGGATACTCCAAGAGAGCCAGGAAGCTCTTCCCACCTGGGTTCTGCATTGTAGGCAAAGATGTAGGGGCAAGAGGGGAAGGACTTCATGGTGTTTAGAATACTGGCAGTGCATGAGGGCAGAAAGGTACAGAAGCTTTGTATCAAGCCTAGTGGTAGTTCATCAAAGCTGAAGGCGGAGTGTATGACAGAGAAAAGAAATCACTACGGCAGGAATGAAAGGATAGGACCAATGAGGAGAACTTGGATTGCATTGGATAGCAATAGATAATTATGCAGCAATTTACCTGCTAATGCTAGAAAGCCCACTCATTTGACATCCCCTGTGGCATATTTAATCCAACTGTAGTTCTAAAATCTGAGAGTTATTTTTTCATTTGATGTTTGAGAATGAATAAGTATTTTGATTCATCTGCCTATCTCTTCTAGCACCTCACATTACCCTCCCTTCGACCACTAACCGCTACTTTCATGTACTCATTTTGAAGATCACTTTGTCTCTTTAGCTCAGCCAGCATGTGCATCAGTGTAGGGTCATTCACTGGAACATGGAAAACTTGAAGCGGAAACTTAAGGGTTCACTGTAAAGTCAGTTGTGTTGGATGTTTTGCTGGGGCAAACACATGAAGGAGTGTTTCCTGAAGTTGACTGACACAGGTGTGAAAGGCTAAGGCCGACTCATGAAGGGACGTTTCACTGAAGCAGACACAGGAGGAAGGATCATCTGCTAAAGCAAGCACATGAAAGGAAACGTGATGAAGCATTCTTTGCTAACAACAGGCATGCATTGGTCTGCATAGTTGTGCTCCATTTGTCTGGACTCTATAGGAAGAAATGCACCAAAAACCTTCTGGTGGTGTGCTGCAGTTTCTTGACACTTCTGTGGACTTGGGCTGACTGGCAGAGTGATTTCAGCTGAGACAGATGCATGTGCTGAGGCAAGACCAGTGGAGGACTCGTGATATTTGGATGGTATAAGTGGGACTCAACAGACAGTGACAGGAGCTGAGCTTGGCTTGCTTATAGAGTTGGCTGTGCAACACTTGTGGGTTTCCTGTCTTTGCTGATCTTCACTTCCCTGAGAGAGACATAGCTGACATCCCTGGCATCCCTCCTGGTCCCTCCTGCTGATGTGTACCAAGGCTGAGGCCTGGCTGTCTCTGCTAGATCATGACACCACTGTTGCTGACCTCACTCTGCTGAACTGGAATGCTGGTGTATCTGTGGGGTGTTTGCAAGTAGACAGAGCTTCTGCTGCAGACCTGTTAACGGAACTGCTGATTTCCAGACAACACAGACCAGAGTTGCTCCGAAGAACCATTTCTAAACAGGTTCACTTCCCCTGTATCCTTTCTTTTCCACTATCTCTGGTGAGTGGTGGGCTACAAGGGAGGTTAAAACATTTAAGAGCCATCATTAAAAGTAGGCATTTGAAAAAATTTAAAGTTACAACAACCTATGAAAGTCTGCATCCCAAGAAAATCGGCACTCTGTCTCCCTCTCCCAGGAGCCGTCTGTTGTTATTGTTGAATGGTGCTTGAGGTTGAAAGTTTTGGAACCACTCAGTGGTGATGTGTATTTAGGGTAGCAGGAGTAATTCCATGTCAGCTAGGGCAAGGTGTGGCTCCTGACCATACAGATGAATCCTCTAGCAGGCTAGCATGCTCCTGTTTCAGTTAGTCAGAAGTAAAGTGCCAGAGAGCCTGAGGTGAGGATTTCAGTAGGGTGTAAAATGCTCAACACAGACCTTCCTTTGACAGTGTCAGAGTCCCAGCAGGTAGAGGGAGTGAAGGGCTCTCTGGAGCACATCAGGGGTTCAGGAGCAAGGCTTGAGATCACAGTGGGTGGAACGGTTATTACTGTGGAACATGTGCCCATATCTGTTAGAGTGAACAGTACTTATATGCAAGAATGTTCCAAGGCTGCTTTCCCTTTCATTGTTTTAAGATACACTTCAAAATATTGCTTACTACATAACCCTGGGTATTGGCTGGTGATGTGTTGGATGGTGTGAAAGGAGTTGAGAGTGATAGTTTTAATAACACTTTATTATTATAAAATGCATTTGGGAATAGGAATGTTTATAAATGTTTAATGCCAGGGAAAACTGTTAAGTATGCAGTTATAAACCTGTGTATACTTAATGTTCCATTATGTACAGGTCAAGCCTTGTCCTGTCTATGTGGGAATGAGCATGTGTGGAAGTTATACTGTCTGGAAGCTCTGCTCTACTTCATCTTTTCACCTGCACAAGCCACACAGAAATGGAAGTCCTGAGCTTTCCCAGATAGGTGACTTGAACTTGGCCTCATGCTGAAAAGGTAAACAAATTCAAAGTGACTCAGGTGGGGCCACCTTATTGTCATTGTTACTAAGAACAGAGAACCACATGAGAGGGGATCAGAGCTGCCTGTTTTGAATCTTGGGGCTACTGACTACTCTGCTGAAGATGGTGGAGGAAGGCTAGGGCTTCCTCTCCAGTTTCTCCAATCTAGAGGGTTTCACACCTTTCCTATGGTGTGGAAGGGAGGGACAGGTCTCCTGGATCACCATGCCACGGCAGCTCCAGCTGTTGACTCCAGGGCTCACAAACTTTGGAGAACTCTGTGCTTCTACTTCCCCTTAGCTGGTATGGGCTGGGCAGATGTAGCAAGGGAAACAGCCAAACCAGGAAACTCGGTATGTCTCAGCATTTACCCAACAACCTAACAATGTGAGGGCAACAGTGCTCAGATGTCCCAGGGCTGCTCGAGGAGGTTATCACCAAGAACAGCCACATTCTAAACAGTGAAGTAAAGCAGTCATCCCCACAGGTGACCTCTGGTCTCCTGGGACTCCCATGCCTCTCCCTGAGACTTGCTCAATCTGACTGCTGCATTCAGCAGTCTTGTGCTTTGTAAGTAAAGTGTTCTGTTCTCTCATGTCCTGTTCTGCAGCAGAAGATCAAAGTACTAAAGTCACTTTCCAAATGCAGAGCTTTACCTGTGATGGTAAGAACTGTAAGTGATATGTAGGAAGCCAAAGGGAACTCCAAAGTCACTCTGGTACCAGGATGGTTGAAGAGCTATCAGAAGCCACTGCCATACTCCTGTCCTGAGAACCATAATCACCTCTCTGAGACCTCATCTCCAAATCCATCACACTGGAGATTAAGGATCCCAGTGAATTTAGGGAACACAGAAACATTCCTTTTCTAACACTCTGGTATAAACCATATGCCTGGAGGCATGCCAGACTATTCTTGGCTGTTTCTTTGGTTTGTTTACTTTAAAAATAAGGTGGAGACAACACACACATAAAGACAAACCAAACAGAAAGGCTGCCTGCACTCAGGAGAACAGTGTCTATACTCATAGCCACATGCAAGAGTAGCAGCCAGTGACATTTGTAAGTGTGGCAAAAATTGCTAATACACTAGGAAAAGGTATTGCATGAGATGTTTAGCTTTAAAACATGGGCTCTTCATCAGGACATAAGCATGTTCCACCAAGTCAGAAATATTCCTAGGATATCAAAGTCGACCACACAGACACAAGACTTGTACTAAAGCATAGTGTTTATTAAGTAAAGATGTACACTATTTTGAACAGATATTAGTTACAATTGAGTACGAATTTAACATAGGTTATCAAATAGCATGGGGCTACAGAAAAGAGGTAGAAATAAATTTTTTTAAAAAGGCCCCAGAATTTGAGGAAAGGGCATGATAGAACAGCTTTTCCCCCTGCATTGAAGTTCTGTGGTATTTTAAATTTTATCAAGAAAAATATATAGGGCCCTGACATTCTGCTCACCAAAGTCAGCTTGCCACAATGAAAGCACATATGGATATACATATACACAAAGTAGTGTTGGGCAAGCAGGGGCCAGAGATCACTTGTTATCACACACCAAGTTGGATGTAACAGTCAACTTCTGCAGCAATATTTCCAATAAACTGACTATGCCTAAGAATAACTACAAACTTAATTTGCAAGCAAAGCAGTATAACCCACCCACCCTCTCCCATCAAGGGACTCTCCCATTTTGTATGTCCCTTTCCCACACAGACCGTGGAGGTCTGTCTTCAGCCTCATCTTCCCATCATGGGGGAGGATGAGGATTGGTGTCTTCTTCAGCCCAAAAGGAACCAGAGTGATCTTGTCCAGGGGGCAGAAAGCATGGCCTGTTCTCTCTTCGGTGGTCAGAAGAAGTATGCTAGAAAAAAAGGGCAAGGGGGGGAAGAATGGTAAACTTAAATGCTTGGCTAGAGTTCTTTCATTCGATAATCTATGCTGGGGAAAACAGAAAGTAGGATTGTACTTGAGAACCATCCATCGACCTCAGCAATATACAGACCCTAGTAGACAATGGTTTTACTCAGCAGTGAGTTCTACAAGTCTAACTTCCTCAACTTGATAATGCTTCAAGTCTGCATTTCAAGCAGAGACTATATTTCTAGTGTGTTTCCCTTGTGAAGAAGAGGCCCAGAATCCTTCTAAATGCAAAATAAAAAAGTTATAGAATATCTCAACTCTATAATACTGATTCTCTCTTTGCCTGTAAACCCAAGAGTGGACCTTTACTAAATGATGATGCTCTGTAATGGGGCCTGTGGTATTATTCTATAGCTGCATAAAATTTCTGAGGATTCCAGGCCAGGTATGTTTAAGTCAAGACTTTCAGATGATTGAGAAGCACCTACATGTGACATTGCTGATGGGTGGTGATGTGATGCTGCCAATACTTGTTGTGACATCACTGATGATTGTCGTGATGTTGCTGATGCTTGACATGGCAGTCCAGATGCTTGACGTGAGGCTGCCAATGCTTGACACTGAGGTGCAGATACTTGACGTGAGGCTGTCAATGCTTGGCATGATGGTGCAGATGCTTGACATGAAGGTGCAGATGCTTGGCATGATGGTGCAGATGCTTGACATGACGGTGCAGATGGTTGTCGTGTCCGTGCAGACACTTGGCATGATGGTGCAGATGGTTGACGTGCCCGTGCAGACACTTGACATGATGGTGCAGATGGTTGACGTGTCGGTGCAGATACTTGACATGACGGTAATAATACTTGACATGATGCTGCCGATGTTTGACGTGATGCGGTCATTTCCTGGCATGATCTTGAAGAGTGATGCAGAAGTGGAGGAGCACAATCAACAGGATCCTCCCAACGTCTGTAAGAGAAGAAATTTGGAGCAGTGACATAAGTCAAAGAATGATGTCTCATGAGAAATTCTCCATGCTACATATAATCTGATCCACATTTATATATTATTAGCTCTTCACAGCATGTAACGAACATCTTACATCTACCTCCCCCTGGTTTTCATAGCCAATGCATTCATTCCAGAAAGTTGAAGAACAGACATGAAACTGGGGAATTACTCAGCTGTGGTCAATAAAGACTTCTCTATAAACACCCTGTGCTGAGAATCTGAACTTGATCAACGAAGCCAAAAAATTTCAAGGCTTATATTTGAAGTCTCTAGCTTTGAGGCTGTCTTGTCTAGGCTTTCTGTGTGAGAGATCCTCCATTCTATCAATAGGTACTCAGATAGGCACTATTAGGCAGGAACAAGGGGAAAAGCGATGGTTTCCACCCTTCTTCCCAATCTATAACTCACCTATGTGTCTCATTTCGTGAATGCTGAGAGTTGTCACTTCCAAAAAAATCCATGGGACGTGGCCCCACGTCATCAATAACAGTCACTACCTGTACAATCCAACAGGGTTATTGTAAAAAGATATAGGTATACCATACATCCCCTTCTTACATCTCAGGCTCGGATTATCCCTGTACCTGCTCTCGTGGACGATAAACACGAGGTCCTTGTCCTTGCCCAGTTTGTTGCTGCCCCGGCCGTTCATATGGTAAGTTTCGAAGCATTTCAATACTCTGGGCCAATTCATATTCACATTGTTCTCGTTCCCTTTCCTGCAGGTATTGATGCATCAAAAAATAAACATAAAAGTAACTGGATGTCTGAAAAAGCAACCCCCCACCCCCAAGAAATGAACTTAACATTCAAATGAATTCAAAAATAATAGAAGTCTGGTCTCTGTACATACGAGGCTATAGGAACTACTGACTGCTTTGCTAGCACAATATTCACGGACATGCCCCTGGATTACACACTTCTAAGAATCCAGAACACCCACACAAACATGTGTATATCATCTAGCCTATATTCAGGTCTACCTTGCACAGATATTTTTCTCTTTCTGGGACAACTGAATTGCAACATATGGAGTAGGCTAAGCCAAGTAAACAAAGCAATCCAACTTCTTATGAAAATGAAATGTCCCCTCAGTTATAAAAGTAAAATGAATTTCCATACCTCCTCTTCAATTTCTGCGTAAGAAGGTGGTTCATCATGGAAGGATCTGCTTATACTCAAATCATAGACCTTTGTCATCACTCGTGGGCCACAGAGTTGGGCAAACCTTTCCCCCAAAAGTGAACGCTGGGATTGATATGTTCTTCTTGGCTGTATTTGTAAGTACACGAAGTTACAAAGATCTGCTGTTAGTCCATGTTTTTCCTTAATGTACCAAACACAGTGGACACAGAGAGGGATTGCTCACCCAAACCCACAGGAAACCCCAGATATATAGATATTACACTGGGCCCTGCTAAGACCTGCCTGGGCTCTCACCTCCTATACATAGCCACATTATAGACCCATTACTGATTATTTTAAGAATTTAAAGCCATATCTATACTGAGAATTTAATTGTGTACTAATTCAAAGAGAAAAAAAACTCAAAACATTTTAGTTTAAGGACTTTTTTTTTAAAGGATAAATGTATTCACATCAATTTCCTTCTAAATAGTTCAAAGAAATTTCATGGTGCTCCAAAAAAATCCCTGCAAAGCAAGAAGGCATTTTCAAAAACAAAGACACCAAGGCTCCGGAATTTGCCATTGTCACATTGCTGGGGCTAAACTGAAACACCCACCTTGTAGGTTTTCATTCTATGAAAATTGCCTGGGGAATTGGGGAAGGAGTATCTGTGTTTTGGATCAGTAAGAGATACAAACAATTCTGCATAACTGATACAAACTCACTTCCTTGCTTGCTTGATCATCCTGTATAGTTAAGAATCCTATCTTTAAAAAAATGATTATCCAAATACATGGTTATATCCACAATCACAGATAGAAGAGATGAAGGCCAGAAGAGGATAAAATCCTAGCTTATGCTGCCGTTTGATGAGGGGAAGTTTGGTATAAGTTTTCAAAAGAGCTGCCCTCTCTTGAGATTTGCCCACAAATGAGGAAAATCAGGACCAGTAGAAATCAAGTATTTTCACAGCAGCTCAACTTACTTCAAATATTCTCTGAAACACAAAAAATTCTTGTATATTTGAAAAGCTAGTACATTAGAAATTATAAAGTAAACCTGGGTAAAGTGAATTTAAGCTCAACAATGTTAGAGGTGCAAAAAATGCATTTTGAAAGACTTTCAAATGTACCTCAGTGTCACGGACCTGCAAATCTGTGCGTACTATGGGTTCTACCACAGCTTCTGGGCGCACAGTCTGTAATGGTGTGGTTGAACATGATGGAGCAGCCTCAGATGCCTTCTGATGTCCTTGTTCTTGGCCCACAATGACTTCTTGGACCTTAGGGTCTTTCTTGTCTTCAGTATCTTCTATTATTATACAGAAATCGTCATCTGAAGAAGCATCATGACGTGCAGAATCTCCATCAATTACATGTTCCTTAGGATTGGATATCTTTGCCTCTTCCAAGGGTTTCTTCACATCCTCTTCAGTGCATTCTCCTTGCTCTGTAGGAGCCTGTTCTTCTTGGCTGTCATTTAGAAGGAATTCTGGACCTACTTCAAATTCCATGTCTTGGGGCTCTAGCATATATTTTGGATCTATCACATACTCCTGTCCAGATGTAGGGGCTAAGGTAGGAAGCACAGAGAAGATTGTCACAAAACAATAAAATGTGCCCCCCCAAAAGCAAGTGAATAATAAGAATTCAATAGGAAGAAGGAGAATCTGCACATTTCTAGTTGGAATTTCTAGAATGTATAAGAGTAGTGATTGATTGAATCTGTGAAGAGATATCTACTTTTATTGCTCTGAAATCATCATCTCCAAAAGTTTACAGAAAACGAGCAAAGTTTGACTTGACACCTGTGATTTCATACCATTATAAACTGAGCCCAACTTTATTTCAAACCTTGCCACCACCTTGAAGGTCATCCCATTTCTTTAGACCACATCCAAATAGCTAGTTGTACCTACATGATGCTGGTGTTGTTGATGTAATATCTGTAGATGAACTACTTGTGCTTGACCTCCCGCTGGCACTTATGCTTGTGGCTGCACTTATGCCTGTGCTTGTGCTTGAGTGAGACGGTGTCCGGACATGAACTAATTCAAATGGCATTCGCTGAGTGGCTGGTTGACCATCTAAAATCTCAACCTGAATTTCCAACAGAAGATAACACATTTCACTAACAAGATAGAATAAGACAGGCATAATAGCAAAAACAGGCAGATAACCGCCACCCCCCAAACCTTAGATATACTTTACAATATACTTCAATAATTGAAGAATGAAACAAAATCTTCACACACACACACACACACACACACACACACACACCCCTCTACATATCCTTCAAAATATTGTTAGGAATACTAAGCCTCAAAGAGGCAGTGGCCACTGATGGGTTTTCTCAGAGTTCCCATGCAAAGTAGGCTTCAAAGACAAAAAATGCCAAGTATGAGATAATGTTTTAGACAGATTAAATGAGAAATATCAATAAGAGTATTTTGGCTGTAAGGAAAAAGAGAAGTGTAGGTCACTAGAATTTCTAGGGTTAAGGCTACAGAGCAAGTTAGGAGAATAAAAGAACCAAACGATGTCAGTTTTCCCTAAGGGTGCTTATATTTTAGTCAAATGTTACTCTAAACCATTTATAGATGTTCAACTTAGGATCAGGCTAAGCACAGGGACTATTCTAAGCATGACAGTTATTTACAGTAAGAAAAAAATGTCAGAAACTGCCATGCTCATAAGACACTAATTGAAATGAAAGTCTTTCTATATTGACAACACACATTAACTAAATAATAACATTACAAGAATAAAAGCCCATGGTTCTACTCAGTGACCGTCAATGTACATACTTCTGTGCCTGCTTCAGGATGCCCCTCCACTTTCACAACTACAGCCTGAGCATCTGTTTGCATTTCGCTCCTACGGCGTCGTTTTGGAAGCCTTAATAAAGCCATAGAGAAGTCATTATTAACATGGTTTTGTGTATTGGTCAGGAAACTTCCTCTCTGCTGGATAGCTTCCATAGTACTGGAAGGGGATTGAGGAAAGAAATTCATCAACAGGCTTACCAGCTGTGAACACTGTGATCAACAATAATGCCTGGCATGGCAAGACATGCCCATGTTTACAATCATGACATTACAATAAAGTTATGGGGCAACCAACCAATTCCTGAATGGATTGATGGCCACACCACAGGAGAAAATACATAGGAACTGATCTGTGAAGTGCTAGGAAGAGAAGTTGGAGATAATATGATCTAAATACACTGTGTGAAATTCTTAAAGAATTAATAAAGACATTACATTAAAAACCTACTTTGTATAATGATATGTATGTATGGAAATACCATAAGTAAACCCACTACTTTGTACGCCTAACTTGAAAATGTCCTGTGTCATAGGATTAGAGGTGTGATTCCGTGGAAAAACACTTAGCCAACATATTTTATGTCCTGGTTTTAAATCTTAATCTTGTCTTGCAAAGACAAGAACACAAAAAACAAGGTTTATGTTTGGGAGGTCAAACAACAAGAAACTCACTATCAGTACACAATATGAGAGGCTGAAGTATAGTAATAAGTGTGACTCTAAAAAAAATCAACAAATAAGATAACCTAACAGTAAATGTGCTAAATGATATTTGTGAGATTCTGATGGCATAAAGAGGAGATAAAACAGGAAAAGCCAGTTAATGAATTATTGCAGCCACCTGCATATATTATTTGGTCATGAAATGTACAATATTTACTCTTACTGGTTTGATTTTCAGGGTGAAATAATTTAAACATAAACACATATTATTTACAATAGTTAATACTTAAAGAAAATTCTAAGATAACACACATACACATGTATGTACATACATACAACACACATGTTGGTTTCCTTTTGAAGGTAGGATCTCACATATCCCAGGCTAGGCTTAAACTCAGTATGTTGTCGAGGAAGATCTTAGAATTTTTTATATTGGGGCTGGAGGAGTGACTCAGCACTTAAGAATACTGACTTCTCTTTCAGAGGCCCTAGTTTCAGTTCCCAGTTCCCACATGGAAGTCTATGCCTGTCTGTAACTCCAGTTCCAGAGTATCTCACACCCCTTTCCAGCCTCCATTTGCAATGCAAATACGTGGTACACAGACATACACGCAGGCAAAATACACAATGATTATTTTTAAATTGCTCTACGTGCCTCCACCTCTCAATTCTGATACCACCGGCATATGCTGCTAGGTTTACGCTAGGCAAGCACTCTGTCAACTGAGCTACGTTCCATGCCAGTGGAGAAATGCTAAAAAACCGACAAAACTCACATTTCAAAAACTTTAATTAAAGCTTTCAATTCAATGATTTCTGGTCCATTTAGATCATAAGATGATTACAATAATTTTAGTTCCCTTTGAATTTTTAGCCCTTTCATGTTTACGTATTTATTTGTATGCTGGTGACTGACTCTGGGCCAGCACTAAGATAAATCTCGCAGTTGCTGGGCAAGCACTAAGATAAATCTCCAACCCCAAGACGGTTTGAGAACATTTTCATAGCTCAGAAAAGATACTTTACTGTTCTAGCTACCATTCCTCTCTGTCCCCATCCACTCTGCACACAATACCTGGCCAGAGGTAACCTCTAATCCACCTTCCTTCTGTCTCTGTTGAATTCCCTGTTGTGAATTTACAGATGAGCAAAATTCAAAGTTTGTCTAGGCTGGCTTCACAGTCGGTAGGCTTCGCGGCCAGCAGGCTTCGGAGCCTTCGCCGGGATTCCAATTGTAAGCTTTGCGGTTTTAACGGACAACCATACAATACTCAGACTCCTCCTTCTTTTCAATTTAAACCAATCGTTGAAGTTTAAACACTTGACGTCATCCTGGACTTTTTCTAAACCCCGTGCCTTGGCTGCAAAATATTGTTACCTTTTATCCATCTGTTCCCAGTCGTGAATTTTTTAAGGTAGTAAGTAACCTGGGACCTCTGGCACTCCCATGTACTTCAGATGTTAATCTATCTTTCACCTTAAATTTACTTGGCTTGGTAGAACTGTCTTAAAGCCAAGCTTGGGTTTCTTTAGAAGGCATAAGGCAAATTTTTGCCTTCGAATTGTCTAGCAGGCTGTGCATGGTGGCCCACTCTTGTAATCCCAGAACGTGGGAGGCAGAGACAGGAGGATCTCTGTGAGTTGGAGGCCAGCCTGCATAGTGAGCTCCTGGAAAGCCAGTAAAATCAATCTTAATCTAGCTCTTGCTCGCGCTCGCGCTCGCGCTCTCGCTCTCGTTCGCTCACTCTCTCGCTCTCTTGCCTACTCTTGCTCTTGCTCTCTCTCCTGCTCTCTCTTGTACTTGAGCTTTCTCGCTCGCTTGCTCGCTCACTTGCTCTCTCTAGCTCTCTCTTACACTCGGGCTCTCTCTCTCTCTCCTCTCTCCCCATTCTCCCTCTCCCTTTCCTTTTCACTTTCCTTCTTTCTCCCTCTTGGCCCTCCCGTTTCCCCTCCACTCTCTCTCTCTCACACACACAGACTGACAGATTAAAAAAAATGTGATCTGCATTAGACATCTTTACACTTGACAGCAAGTGAATGTTCTGCTCCATTGTCCTGTGTGGCTGGAGCAGGATATGAGCCACTGCTGCATCATTAGGGAACAACCTCAGATGTATATTATATGCTCTTTTCTGTCACTTTTTTTCTAGGACCATTATTGGATTAATCTAGGAAATGATGCAACAGACAGTAGTTATATGATTCCTTCCATACATTAAAATACACAGATATGGAAACCGGAAGTGGTATTAATGGTGCACACAAACACACATACAGATGTAGGTAGGTAGGTAGAGAGATGAGAGACAAATAGACAGAAAGGCAAGGAAAATTCTGTAGTTTTAAGCGTAATTTGAGAATTTTAAAAATAAAAAATAAAAAAGCCATTCATCTGTGTTTATTCTGTTGGAAGACAAATTATATTAAATGATAAGGTAGGTACAGAACAGCAAATTGGTCATTTTTAAATTCACTAAAATTCTTAATCTTTCTTATTTTGGCCTTATTTAGCAAAAAAAAAATGTTTCAGCTCTGCATTACTTACAGCCATGATACCTCTTACCTATGGTATTGTATAGTATTGTCATCATCGGAGTCAACAACTACAGCATTTGTTTGAATGTTAACCGGTTGTGCCTGCAAAAAATTAGCATCATTAGTTGTCATCATTTTGGCATCTCTGAGAATCAAAGCTACAGCTTTGTACAGAGTAGAGTTACACCTTCTCCTAGCCTCCTATTGGCAATTAAATGTACCTATATACTAGAAAAAGTTGACATTTATAACATGCATTACATATTCAAGTTACAACTAATCCAAATGTCATGTCGGTGTGAGGAAGATACTAGGTTTACAGGTATGAAAACAAGGGATGCACATACAGTGGTTTAGCCCAACACTAGTAGATCTAGAAATTTCAATTTGATCCAAATTCACTGCTCACTATTTTATACCAGCATACTATAAAGCCTTCCCTGACTGCTATCTCTATTCTCTTGAAGTGTGTTTTCCAAAATATCAACTGGTATAGAAACAATATCCTAGAGGCCCAGAGAGAAAAAACTGGAGGAAATCACAAATAGACTTTCTGGTGCCATGATGGAGACTAGTGGAATATGGGTGAGACAAGCAAGATTTGTTTTCTCTTTATCAGAAGAGGAAACAGATCTTGGGGCTGAGTCGTCCTATATCTCAGAAGACTACATTCTTGTGGCAGAAGATGAAACTCAGATCCCAGAGGGTTAGTATGAAGGAAGAATGAATGAGACAATCAAATCAGACAACTTCCTTCAGTTTTCTCCTCTATACAACTTTCCTTGATCTCTTCAATATGGAAAAGTGGTTTATTCTAAAATTGAATCTAGGAGTAATCTACTATGGCATCACAATAGAAACATGGCCTACAGGCCAAACAGAGCTCTTTATCTAGGCTGCAAACACTACCTAGTCTACAATGTTCTAGTTAGTCCTGTATCCATTCATTCCAAATCCTGAAGCTTCCATCCCTATGACTACAATCAGTCCAGATTCCTGCCATTCACATCTGGTTATCTCCATTCTTGTTTCTTTATATTTCATGTTCCACGTACAAAGCAGCCTAGTGATTTCAGTCCAGATCATACTCACCCTCTGCTTAGCATAAATTCTGTATGTATTACTACAGTGAGCAAAGTTCTGTACAATCTATCGCTTGCCTGTCTCCACCATTCCCTTCCCTCTTTCTGCTTATTTGAGTCACATAACCAATTTTATTCCTTCAAACTCTCCAATTTGAGGTCAATGCACTCTCTGTATAGATTGCCTTTGTTATCCTTGGGGATAGCCTATTCAAAACACAGATCACCAACTCACTTCCTCATGATACCTTTCATCAGTGCCTTGTCTGTTGGCTGCCTGTATGTGTTCCCCTGGTACTTACCACAGTATCTAGGACATGAAAAGTATTGCACGTTATTGAAAATATAGACTAAAGGATTTTCAATCTACCAGATGCATTTTAATAACTAGTTTTTCCTTTGAGCTGTAAAAAGCCTTTACAATCAACTACCTAAGGGTGTGAGGGAGGGAGGACAGAGCCGTTAATAGGTCAAAATTCACTTTATAACACAAATATACAAGCTGTTCTTTCCTTACTGAATACTGAATGTATGTGCACTGATGTCCAGTAGCTGAAAGTGAAAATGATGTGCCCGTCAATGTGGGAGAGATATACAACATACTCACTGACTCATCCAGTGTACGTAGAACAGAAATGTTTCCCACAACATAGTACTGTTGCTCCCATAACAGCCTTGGAGAAGAAGACCAAATGTTTCTGCTACTAGGACCGTAGTTTCCGAAAAATACAAATGACTCTAAGAGTGACAGACACAATGGCAATTAAATTAGAAGATATACTGGCTAAGCAAGCAGGCAGACAACTGCCATATCACAATGCTGTTTGCCACCTCACTGGCATTTTTCAAGATTCTGAGCCATGGGCTTCTCTTTATCTTCCTTCCCTTCCAGCTAAGCTCCCCAGATTCCCCAGTTGGTCACCACTAACGTATGAGGCATTCATACTGAAAATCAAATGTGAATTTGTGCTGATGTCAATCTTTTTCTGTTGACCTATGGATTCTTCCAGTAGTCTCTAAAAGAAATTGTGTGTCTGTGTGTGTGTGTGTGTGTGTGTGTGTTCATGTGTGTGTTCGTGTGTGTGTGTGTGTTCATGCATCTGTCCAAGTGATTTTTAATGATATTTCAGCTTTAACTTTCAAGAAAGAAATAGGAGAAATATTTTAACAAGCATTTGAGTACCTGAAGCACAAAGTATACCTTACCTCTGATTAACTCATATGTTTTATGGCTCAATTTTAATTGTGTATCTTGATTTCTCAGCTTGCACTTCTTTAACCCTCAAAACCTGGGTCCCATAGCATACCTGACATAAATTTTATCTATTGAAAAATTTAGAGAAATGACTTCTTTCCCCAGGTCAGTGTATAGAGCTTTAGTGTTCATATTCTATATATTGGTCCTAGAGATGATGTTAGAATTCTAGACTCCAGTTAATCTAATTTGTGGTATGGTTTACAAACTGCAAAAACCATCTCTAACTTATCCACATTATTCATGGAGTTCCCTTTAAGCTATTCAGTGCATTAAACCTTTTTGGATTAGGTTTTAAAAATTATTTTGTTTTGTAAGAGGAGACATCCTCTATGAATATAATCATCCATGTTTCTATATGACCCCACCTTATAAATTTCAGTATTTTGAAATATCTAATGTAGCCAGGAATTGTGAGTGTAGCGGTATCAGGTATTTTAAAAATGACAATAATACAAGAATAAGTATGCTAACAATCAGAGAATACAACACTCATGAACATCATGTAAATATCATCATCTGGGTTGCTTACCATCATAAGAATCCTGTAGGTACAAGATGAATTTCACATACTCATATATGTCTCTCTCTTGGTACTTGGCCTTATGACGATATCTGTCCTGGCCACTCTGACCTACGTTTCCTTTTCTTATATAACAGCAAAATTCAATTAGACTTCCCACTAAAGAGAGCAAGACACAAATAAAGTTATATAGTTGGATGGATTATTTCAGACAATAATAGTCTTCCTTAGTCAAGACAACATTTTAAAGAACACAATTTTCTTTCCATAAATGCTGGTACTCACAGAGACATCATTGTTATATCCATAAAATAGGGCACTAGCCAGAACATAAAGCACTGGTATTTCTATAGCACTACTAAAATTAGAGAAATGCTGATGTAATTAGGGTTTAGGGTAAAGAATAAGACAGGGTGGAGATGATTTTTCAATAATTTTATTGATTCTTTGAGAATTTCATATATGCATGTGATATATTTTGATCATGTTCATGTCCCATTCCCTCCAACTTCTCTCAGATCCAGTTCCACATCTCCACTCAGTCCTCCCTAACTTTGTGTCCCAAAAAATACACAATTCCAACGTGTGCTACCCATATCCTTCTACTAGAGCAACAGTTCTCAGCCCTTTGGGAGTAGAACAACTCTTTCATAGGAGTCACCTAAGACCAGGTACATATCAGATATTTACATTGCCATTCATAACAGTAGCAAAAGTACAGTTATGAGGTAGCAATGAAAATAAATTTATGGTTGGGGGTTACCACAGCATGAGAAACTGTATTAAAGGGTCTCAGCATTAGGAAATTTGAGAACCACTGCAAGGGACTACATCCTTAGAGAAAACCCACTCATCCTCCTTCAGCATCCATCAGCTCTCATGAGTTCCTCCACTCAAGAGGGTGAGGGCTCCTCATCTGAGAGTAAGGGCCCATGAGCTCCTCCCTACTTCTCCAGACGAAATTTTTTTTAGTGTGAGAAATGTAGTATTTGACATTATAGGCTATAAACTTAAATGGATATATTATCAGCAACTACACTAATATTTTTTCAAAGATTATTAAGGGGTAAGAGAGCAAGAAATTGTTCAGCTAAGTATTACTTGTCACTCAAAACTCAAAAATTAAATTCAAAAAGAAAACAAAACCATGTATACATACCTATATGTGCCAATGGAAGATTAAGAATGATCTTCTCAGATACATCATCCTTTTGTTCATCAGGGACAAGATTTAATAGACTTGTCCCAATAATATCTTCCTGGGGAGCGGGAGAAAGAATAGATTTTGCTTTCCATACTAATAGCATTAGTCCGCCCTGTATCCTTGCCATATGAATTTAGTGCTGCCAGTGCCATTTATAGCTATAGGTGCTGTGCTTCAGGCAGTTTGCATTACCCTCTAGCAATTACTCCACATTACAATGCATTCTAGCCACAGTTTTCCTGTGCATTATCTCCCTCAAACAGATGGACCCTTCCCTACCCATCTCAGAGACCACAGATGCTGTAATCTTCACCCTGTCTTGTTTCCCTCTCTGCTATGAGCCTGGAAAAATTCTCAGCTCCTCACCCATAATGTTGTCTCCAATCTTGAACCAAGCAAGTGAATGTGGATGGGAAAACCCCACACGACCGTGCCACACAACCAGTGACTATTCAACTCTGCCAGAAAGCCTTTCCCCTGACTCTGCACTTTCTCTCTCTTCGATGTGAATCCTTTCTCTTTTGCACCTTCCTCACACTTTCAAGTCCCAAGCCCTTAAATTAAATTTTAATTAAAATTAAAATTAAATTTTAAAATTAAATTTTAATTTGGCCTTGTTTGTTTTGATGGACAAAAGTTCAACCCTTCCCCCCACCCCATACCATAAAGAAATTTATTTCTTTATGGTACATTTTTCAATAAAAATGTTTTCAATGGTCCATTTATTAACATGGAATGCCCTGAGTCCAAGAACAACCTGAGGCTACGTAAAGAGTTTTGGGGCGGGCCGAACTGTAGAATGCTACCTTATCTTGCCAAGAAAGAAAGGAAGAAAGAATGAAAAGAAAGAAAGAAAGAAAGAAAGAAAGAAAGAAAGAAAGAAAGAAAGAAAGAAAGGAAGGAAGGAAGGAAGAAAGGAAGGAAGAAAAGAAAGAGAGGAAGGAAGGAGGAAGGAAGAAAGAAAGGAAGAAAGAAAGAAAGGAAGGAAGGAAGGAAGGAAGGAAGGAAGGAAGGAAGAAAGAAAGCCATAGTGAAACCCAATTATTTCGTACGTTAATTTTTTAAAGGAGTTTGGCAAAAAGTTAAAAGTTAAAAATTCAACAAATTTGATGTGAAATATAAAGTACCAGGAGGTGTTACCTATTCTTCCATTGGTCGAAGGGAGGGTGTATCATTATAAAAAGAATCAGAGGGCTGGAGATTAGCTCAGTAGGTGTATGCTCACCTGATATCAAAAAGGCCTTGCTTTAAATCAAGAATGAAAGCACAAGCACTCAGTCATTCCAAAAGAAGAAAGAAATTTACCCTGCTCAGTGCCATTTTCTGAGCCTCTTAACAAGAAGCATGTTTTATTTTTCTGCCAGGCATTTCATCTTAGACACACATCAGAGAAGTGGATGGGGTACAGGGAAGAGTAAGAGCTTTTGTGGGAATCCCAGCTTGTTTTTATTGACTTAACACTGAAACTCGTAGAGAAGATGATACAACAGAGACATAGCTGAACACCAATAAGTTATATGAGGCTAAAAAGAAATAGCTCATGAACAACAATCCAGAATGACCCAATTCCCCAAAAGCTGCAAGAACTTACTGGACGGTGGCCAAGAAGAGGTGTCACATTCTGAGATACAAAAACAACTTTTCCATCTATGTTCAGTACAATCGAAATATTTTCAAATGACTAATAAAGACAGAACAATAACATAATTAAATAGTGGAACAATAATAAAATGATAGCTTTATTTCTAAGTGTATAAATTATTATAATAGAATACAGAAAATATATTCCATTTCCTCCATATCAATAAAGTAGACACATATTTAATTAAAATTCTATTATTCTGCCTCCTACACAGAGTCTACTTAACCTTAAGCATGAGATATTTATCAAATGATGTGTCACTTAGACAAACAAATGTCAGTGTACCCAAAATCAACACTAAACTTTCCATCACACGCTAGGAAGATTCATTTCTGAGTGTAGATGGTCACACTATAAACATGTTTAATATTTAAATGCTAAAACTTTTTAAAGACACATTCATTTATACTTAGCCTAGTATTCTACTTAAAAATATAGTTAGTGCCATCACTTTTCTGATGTATAATGCTGTGAAGTCAGGTTTCCCAAAAGGTGACATTTAGAGCATGTGAAATACCAAAATGTTGTCCAGCGAAAGTAGATGTGGATATGTGTGTGCCTGCCTCAGTATCACCTCTAAGAAAAGGACAAATAAAGCAGGGCTCTCCTAGGAAGTACTAATCATATGTCCACATTCACTTAAATTTAGAGTTGCAACCCAGACACTGCTTGTGTGATCCTCAACAACTCCAATATTTATTTCAAAGCAGTTCTTCCTGATCCTGTTCTACAATAAAATGATTATTTTAAGAAACAAGCTCATAGAATTCATGCAAATAGATAGTTGCAAATAACAGGACCTCATAGTAAACACAAAATGGCAATCAGTTCTTTTAAAAGAGCAATACTGGTGATAAACCTCTGATAAAGTGAATTGTATCATGAAAAGCACAATCTTTTAAAAATATTTTTATTTTGTGTGTATGAGTGTTTTTTTCCCTGCATATTTGTCTGTGCACCATGTGTGTACCTGGTACCCATACAGGCCAGAAGAAGGCATCAGATTCTCTGGACCTGAAACTACAGACAATTGTGAGCTGCGGTGTGAGTGCTGAGAATTAAACTCACATCCTCTGCAAGAACAGCCAGTACTCCTAAGTGATCATCCATATCTCCATATCATAATCATTAGTGAACTGAACCACTAGTTTCAGATATTCTCTTATTACCTGCTGGGGTTTGGAACTGGTTTGAGTTTATCCTCACCCAAAGGTTCATGCAAGGGAAGGTATTTGTAGCACATAAATAGCAACTGACCAGTTCCTAGCATCATCGGGTTAATCAAAAATTTTATGCTACTTTTACTGAGTATTGAATTAAGGATTCCCCATATGCTAGACAAGTGTTGTTATTGAGCTGACACCCCCAGCTTCAATTGCAAAACAAAAACCTCAACTGTTTTTCATGGGTCAAAATAACGACTCAAGCTGTCCTAGTTTCCACAGGCCTTAATTTTTTTTTCATTTTTGTGCTTAAAAACAGCTGTGATCATACTTACGGCATATTTGTGGCATGAAAAACTTCTCTAAGAAAAGGTTTTCCAGGGAAGTTACTAATACCAGACAGAAGCTAAATGGTTGTAGAGGAGTGATTCTCACAGTTTCACAGCACACAGCCTGTACTTGTGCCTACAACCATCCCTGCAGTTTATAGTCAGTTTCTAGAATAGTTTAAATATGCATATGGCTTCATGAAAGTATTGACAGATTTCAAGTGAGATATTTTGAAGCCTCTTCACAACACAAATTTCAGTATATGATACCTACCTTTTTTTTTTCTAACAAAAGTGCTTGAAAGGATAAAAGATGTCTTCATGTGGCTTAGGTTTCCATCTAAGAATGTGTATTGTTATAATATTTGTTCCATTATTGTTTGAAATCTCTTCTTTTCCAGCTGTGCTTTGAAAAGTGATGTAGTGCATCTTGCATTTTATGTGACATGTAAACATAAACAACAACTAAAAAGACCCTTACCTGAAGAACCATCTTATGGTATTCTTCATAGGTATTAAAAACAGGAACTTCGTTTTTTACATAACTTGTTCGTACATTTAACGTTCCTTTGCATAAAAGAAATAACAGGTGTTATATTAAGATAATTATTGATATTAGATTCCTCAAACTTATAATTTAGAGAAATACTTTTATTTTGTAAGGGGGTGCTTATGTGTTCCATCACTCATGTGTAGAGGTTCAAAGACAACTTTGGGGAGTTGATTCTCTCCTTCCATCTTTATGTTGGCCCAGGTGAGGCAATGAGAACAGGGTGTGTGTAGAACTGGTGCAGTAGGGTGACGAGTGCTAGCAGCTATAGCCATTTTGACTAGGGTTGAATAAGAAATGCAATGTGAGGGAGTGGACACGGCCTAGAAAATATTTTGAAAAGTTTAGCCACAAAGAGAGCATAGAATCAGGGAAATGGTCCTAAGTCAAACCTCTTTGAGAAGGCACAGAGGCAATAGCAGACTGATATCTTGCAGGCTGTGCTCTGGGTCTTCCTCTAGACGGTCCATACCCAAGTCTATCCATTATTTTCTGAAGTCTCTTCAGCAAATTGCGAAGATCTTCATGGGTTATCCTCCGGCGTGGATTAGAGTCACTCCTAATTAACAGAGAAATAAAAGTGAGCTTTATGTATGGTAAAGTTGAGGCTAATTATTCTTATGGTGCCCCAATAGGGGGACTAACTACAACAGACGTTTTCATTAATAAAACATCCAAGGTCTTCATTATACACAATAACTACTGTGGCAGGATATGTCAGAAACTGGCCTTAATCCCAGTACTCAGGTGAGATGGCAGAAGGATTGTGGATTTGATGCAAGTCTTGGATTAAATATCATGAACTAATCTCCAAAATAAATGATAAATGAACAAGCAAACAAATAAAATATATTTCTATCAAAATGATGAAATGAAAGTCAATGTTCCCACTCTTTGACTATGAGGCTGTTAAAAGTAGAGACCAGTCCATTTCCATGTCTTCCCAGTACAGCCTAATACAATGTCTGGCATTGTTGTTTAGCAATCACTTACATTAAACCTGAATTAGCTTGAGTGAAATGGCAACACTTAGCTTCCCTTCTGTTCCCATCTGCTTTAATAGTAATTCTGACTAGGTCTTCCAATGAGAGTGGGTCTGGAGAGAATAGAAAACCCAAGGAAGAGACCAAATACCCTCAGCTTCCCTGAGAAAGTTTATTTGTCTAGAACTGAAATAACAACAGGGGTCAGAACAGAAAGCTTTGCCAACTGTATTATGAATTCCTACCTCCTTTTTTGTGTATTCCTCTCCATTTTTTCAGTCAGGTAAAGGTGGATTCTAAAAAATAAATAAGACCATTATTTTACTAAGTAAACATCTTTCTACAATCTATAGCATCTACCTGCTGTAGCCCCCTTATGTCTATCTAACTATATGCCTGATAAGTATCCTATGTCTATTTTTGCATGTATCCTGTAGTTATCTTGCGTCTATCTTCCATCAAAGGATCTCCTACACTGCAGCTATTCTGAGTCTATCTTCCATTTATGGATCATCTATCCCCTAGCTATCATGTGCCCTTGTTCCATCTATGAATCATCTATGCTCTAGATACCCTGTGTCTGTCCCTATCATACTCCTTCTACCTATCATGTGTTTAACTTTCATCTGCCAATTATCTAGTAGTTCTCCTGTGTCTACATTATCTCTATTATCTTCCACCAATCAGTCATCTATCTTCTACACATCCTATGTCTATCGTCAATATGTCTATTGCCTATCATCTTAACAATTTGCTATATGCCTTCTACTCAACTATCATCTATTCCTTAGCAATCCTAACTATCCTGTGTCTATCTTCCATCAATTAATTATCTACATTCCAGCTATCCTGTGTCTATCCATGCTGTAGATCTACTACCTGTCTACTATCTATCCTTTATCTTCTCACTGTGCTGCATCTACCATCTATTCTATAGCAATCTTGTCTTTATTATACTACCTATCAGCTATCCTGTAGCTATTCTGAGTCTTTAGGCAATACATGGATACTTTTGACTACCGTAAATCTCTGGTATGTTTGTATGTATGTATGTATGTATGTATGTATGTATGTATGTATGTATCTATCTATCTATCTATCTATCTATCATCAATTATCTAGCTTTCCTGTATATGTCTTCTATCTATTACCTACTCTCTGGATATCCTTTGCCTATCTTCCATCTATCTATATTCTATCCTCTAGCTATCCTGTATCTCTATTCCATCAATGTATCGCTTATCATCTAGTTACCCTGAATCTCTGTGATCTATCTATCCTTTATCCTCTAGCTATCTTCTATACATAGATCTATCAACTATCCTCTAGCAGCCTTTGGTTTATATTTCATCCATGGATCATCTATCTTCTAGCTGTCCTGCTTATCTCCTCTCTATCTATCATCAATCTTCTAGATTTCCTGTGTATATCTTCCATCTATATATCATCTATCATCTACCTATCCTGTGCCTGTATACATCCATCCATCCATCCATCCACCTATACATCATCTATTCTCTCCCTATCCTGTATGTCTATACCATTAACATATCAACTATCCTCTAGCTACCCTGAATTTCTGTAAACTATCAATTATCCTCTGGCTATTCTATGCCTGGATTCCATCCTTATATCCAATATCTATCCTCCAGGTACAGTGTGACACTATGTCACCCATGGTTCATGTATCTACTAGCTAACCTGCATATCTATCTATCTATCTATCTATCTATCTATCTATCTACCTACCTACCTATCATCTGTCTCTTAGATATCCTGTGTATCTACACCATCCATAAACCATTTATCTTCTAGTTCCCCTGCATCCTACTTATCTATATCTATCTGTCTGTCTATTATCTATCTTTCTGTCTACCTACCAACTTACCTATCATCAATCTTCTCACTTTCTTGTGTCTGTCTTACATCTCTCTATCATCTATCCTCTAGCTATCCTGTGCCTCTCCCATCTATCTGTTATCTATGCTCTAGATAGCCTGTGCCTCTTTACCATCAATGCATTGTTTATCATCTAGCTGTCCTGAATCTCTGTGATATCTATCTATCTATCATCTAGCTATCCTGTACATCTATACCATCCACGAATCATTTATCTTCTAGTTATCCTGAATCCTACTTATCTTTTGATCTATTACCTATCTATCTTTCTATCTATCTACCAATTTATGTACCTACCTATCTATCATCAATCTTCTCACTTTCCTGTATCTGTCTTACATCTCTGTATCATCTATCCTCTAGATAACCTGTCCTTATCTGCCATCTATCTGTCATCTATCCTCTAGCTAGCCTGTGTCTCCTTATCATCAATGCATCATTTATCGTCTAGCTTCCCTGAATTTCTGTGATCAATTTATCTATCTATCTATCTATCTATCTATCTATCTATCTATCTATCATCTATCATCTACGATCTAGCTATCCTGTATATCTATACCATCCATGAAACATTTATCTTCTAGTTCTCCTGCACCCTGCTTATCTATATCTATCTGTCTGTTATCTTTCTGTCTACCTACCAACTTAATGTACCTACCTATCTATCATCAATCTTCCCATTTTCCTGTGTCTATCTTACATCTCTCTATCATCTATCCTCTAGCTATCCTGTGCCTCTCCCATCTATCATCTATCCTCTAGCTAACCTGTGTCTCTTTACCATTGATGCATTGGTTATTGTCTAGCTACCCTGAATCTCTGTGATCGATCTATCTATCTATCTATCTATCTATCTATCTATCTATCTATCTATGTATCTATCATCTACTGTCTAGCTATCTGGTTCCTATATTCCATCCACCTATACATCATCTATCCTCTTGCTATCCTGTATCTCCATACTATGGATATAGCACTTATCCTCTAGGTACCCTGAATCCCTGTAATCTAACTATCATCTATCCTCTGGCTGTACTCTGTTTGGCTTCTATCCATATATCTCATATCTAACCTCCAGGTATCTTGTATCTTATAAAATCCATGGATCATGTATCTACTAGCTACCCTGTATCTATGTTTATCTATCTGTCTGTCTGTCTGTCTGTCTGTCTGCCTGTCTGTCTGTCTATCTACCTATCTATCTCTCATTGCTCTATATCTCATCTGTCTATCTATCTATCTATCTATCTATCTATCTATCTATCTATCTATCTACAATCCAGTAGCTCTCCTGTGTATGACTTCCATCTATCATCAATCCTCTAGCTATCCTGTGCCTATATTCCATCTATGTATCATTTATCCTCTAGGTATCCTGTGTCTGTATTCTGTTTATCATCTATCCTCTAGCTATCCTGTGTCTGTCTTTTATGTATCTATCATCTGTCTCCTAACTACCCTGTATCTGTCTGCCATGTATCTACCATCTATCCTCTAGCTGTCCTGTGTCTGTCTACAATCTATGTATCATTTATCCTCTGGTCACCCTATTCTCTCTTCCATCTGTCCTTAACTTCTAGTTCTCCTGTGTCTCTCTTTCATATAATTACCCTCTTTCCTTTACCTATCCTTTGTCTATCTCCTATTTATCTATCATGTATCCTTTAGAAGCTAGAGTATAAATATTTTGTCTGTCTTCTATCTATCTATCATCTATCTTCTAGTTATCCTATATCTATCTTCTATCTGTCTATTCTCTATCCTCTAGCATGTGTCTATGTCCCATCTCTATGTTGCCTATGGTGTCTCTATCTCCATCTATTTAGCATCTATCCTCTAGATCTTCTACATACATCATCCTTTGCTCTCTCTTCTACCCTTTGCCCATTCTGTGTCTATCATCAAATCTCTTTTTCCTTTATCCCATATCTCTCCTCTATCACATATCTAGCTAATGTTCATCTTTCTTCTTTCTCTGATACCTCTATTCTTCAATTTATTATCTATTATCTAATCCTTTATATTCTATAATCTATAATTTATCATCTACTGTCTATAATCTATCATCTTTTTAAATCAATGACCTATAACTTATCACTTATTATTCACCATCCTTTATGTAGTTGTTGTACTGTATAACCCTCATCATAAAACTGGTCAGTATTTAAAAATACAGCCAGTCTGGTCCTTTTTGCCAATTGATAGCATGAGGGTACCAGAGACTGTGAACTGTGGTATAAATAGTATTACTCAAGAAAAGGAAAGCTATTTCATAAACATCAAGTTAGACAATTAAGCTTGAATATCTCAGATAGTTAACTACATAACTTTATATTAACTATTAACTGATACAACTGAAATATGAAATTATCACATTCACAGTTTACTGTTGGTGAGTTCACCATCCCTATTTCAATGATTGGGACAAGATTAAACAAGAAATAACTCAGGATTTTGCCCTATACAACAGAGCTCCAACTTACTCAACCTTACCTCTCCACTCTCTTGAAGTCAACTGGTCCTATGTTTACTGTATCCTAGCAACTATAGAACATACACTGCTTATGAGATTGGTTGAGAACATGAGACTCGCTGCCTATGATTGGTCCTAAAAGGCAAGGCTGTGATTGGTCAGAACACAAATTTAAATGGCTGTGGTGGCTGTTAGGAGCCAGGCTGTGATTAGTCTAAAATACAAAGTTAAATGACTATGATTGGTCCTAAGAGTCAACATTGTGATTTGTCTAAACATAATCCTTAGTGAATGTGATTGGTAGTTAGTGGCAAGGCTGTGATTGGCCTAAAATATAAGCCTCAATGACTGTGACTGGTTCTACAAGGCATAGCAGTTGGGCTCAATGTGTCTGTAGGAAAACATTTAGCAGTTGGCTGCCTTTCGTTTCCTGGTTTGTATCACCAGTCCCAATAAAAGACTTCTCTTAAGAATGCCTGTAAATATATCTATATCTGTATATATTATTACTTCTATTTTATGTAAATGTTTTGTCCAAATATACATATGTGTACCATATGCATGTCTGAAACCTACAGAGGTCAGAAAAATATGTTGTATCTCCTGCAATTTGAATTACAAATAGTTGTAAGGCATTAAATAGGTTCTGGGAACCAAACCTAGGTCATACACTGGAGCAACAAGTGTTCCTAACTACGGATCCATTTCTCCATCCCCCTCAAGTGAAATTTTCTTGTCTTCTCTTTATAATATAAGCTAAGATGGTAACTCAGGAAAAATCATCAGAGGAAGGAGAGAACAGAAGAGGCAGCAAAGCAGCAATGGCAGCTTAGGTGTCAGCAGACTGAACTATGAAAGCAGCCAGGTAGGTAGCTGTCTATACGGCTGCAGAAACAATAGCTGGACAGTTTAAGAATACCTACGGGAGAAAGAAGGGCAGAAGAGCAACAACAGGAGCAGGAATAGACTTGAGGCAGAAGAAGTGTTCCCAGTCATCAGCTAAGAGCTCTAATGCTGGTTTGTGTTCATAGCTAAGAAATCCCCTACCTCTATGTATATACAAGACGTAGAAAACTGGCTGCTTCCAAAGGCTGAGATATTTCCGTTTCCAAGCCGTAGAGCTGCAAGTCTAACCACAGAGGAAGACTGAAGATGCTCTGCTTTCTAGGCTCATGCAATAACTGTAATAATTATAGGGCTAAGGGTCTCAATAACAGAGGCCTGCTCAAGAACTGCAATACTAGAGGGTTTCACATCTTGCCCCTCAGATTACTGTGGATATTTTAATTTTTAAATTTTTGTTTTATTTGTTTGCTTTGACCTAAAATGTGAATGTCATTTAAATTAGCTGCCCCTCAACTCCCAAGAGTTGACCTTAAGCTCCAGATCCTCCTGCCTCCAGTTCACAAGTACTGGAATTAGAGGTCTCTGTCATCAAACACAACTCCTGCACAGCTGAGATGGAACTCAATACTCAATAAACCATATCATCAGCTCAATATTTTATGATTAATTCAAGAAATTTTTGCCGTTCATCTAGCTGTGGAAAATAAAGAGCCCCAAAACCCCACAATAATTTAAGAATAAGAGTATAAGCGTGCGTGCGGAAGGGGGCGGGTGGGGAAGCAGAGGAGACAAGCTCCCAGAGATGAGGCTCTCGTGCCCGCCCCAGCCCTGGCCCCAGCGCCCACCCGGTTGGTCCGGCCCAGCCATCCTCATCTTCCAACAACCACGGGAAGCCGCGGCTCTCCAAGTTCTACCAGCCTTTTTTTTTTTTTAATTTTTATTGGATGTTTTATTTACATTTCATATGTTGTCCCCTTACCCCATCCCCCACCCACCCAGGAACCCCCTATCCCCTCACCCCTCCTCCTTCTTCTCTGTGGATGTAACCTCTATCTACCCCTCCACTCCCACCTCCCCACCCTCAAAATTCCCACCCCCTGGGGCGTCCAGGCTTCATGAGGTCAAGGATCTCATCTTCCACCTGTGCCCGGCAGGGCCCTCCACTCTTACATATTCAACTGAAGCGCTGGATCCCTCCCTAAGTGCTCCCAGGCTGGTGGTTAGGACCCTGGGAGCTGTGGTTGGTTGGTATTGTTGCTCTACCAGCCTTATAGTGAAGATACGCAACAGTAAATCATCAGGGAGACTTTCCATTTGGTATCTAAGTAAGATGAGAATGTTTGTAATTTCCTAGAAGGAGGATTATTAATTGGAGGATCTGACAACAAACTCATTTACAGACATTATGCAACATTATATTTTGTCTTCTGTGTGGATTACTCAGAAAGTGAACTTGGCATTTTAGATCTAATTCAAGTATTTGTGGAAACATTAGACAAATGTTTTGAAAATGTCTGTGAACTGGATTTAATATTCCACGTAGACAAAGTTCATAATATTCTTGCAGAAATGATGATGGGGGGTGATTGGAGACCAACATGAATGAGGTCGTCACACAAATTGATGCACAAAATAAACTGGAGAAATCTGAGGCTGGCTTAGCAGGAGCTCCAGCCCGTGCTGTATCAGCTGTAAAGAATATGAATCTTCCTGAGATCCCAAGAAATATTAACATTAGTGACATCAGTATAAAAGTGCCAAACCTGCCCTCTTTTAAATAAATATTAAAAAGGCCACTCCCGGGTAAAACCCAGAGGGAAAGTCATCTAAGTTTACCATGCAATTGTTTACCAAAAATAGAGGAGGAGAGTCTTAACTTTGCTCTTGGATTTAAGTCAAGGTACTGTATAGAAGCTGCATAAAATCAGTACGGAAATTCAATGTTGCTTTTCTTGCTCAGTGATTTTAAAGAAATTGACTAGTTCCCATGTGATTTTTTTTCCTTTTCTAAATTGCATTCCTATGCCCTCATGAAGGCATGCCTCTATATATTGGCTATTACAATATTTCGAAAAGTAAGATGTTTCTTTAATTATGTACAACCCAAGATGTTGATGTTTTGTATGGATCACAAGTGCAGCATTCTCTAATTCTTTCTGCTGTTTGCCACAATTGTTATTTAAAGAACCAAGTACGTATAGCATGAAAACACGACCTTTTCTTTAGTTTAAATAAACTCCAAGGTAACTGGACTTCTAAAGTACCTTTCTGTTTTGCTTGGTATCTACTTTAGCAATAATTTTTTTTACAACCTTCTGACTCGACAAAGTAAATAAAAGTCTATTTTACCACTGTTAAAAAAAAAGAATAAGAGTATAAAACAGAATGGGTTTTTACTTAATAGATATCAAGGCTTGTTATAAAGCTCCAGTACTCAGGCTGGTGGACAACAATAAAGACATGTAAAACATGATGGAACAGAAGTGAAAATACTGTGATCAGTATATAAAATAAAATCTTTATTTATAATAAAAAGGGTTATAATTCTGGAGCTCATGCCATTAAAAGAAAGGCAAAGATTAAAGTTACTATTTTTCTATATCCTAGGGTAAGCAGGCTTCCTATTAGAAAATAATTTTCTGTGAAATCACAGTACAGTAACATATTCCTTTCCCAAACAGTAGACAATGATCTGTGGTCTCAAATTTATCACTGAAGATACATGCAAGTGTCAAAACTGCCAACAGTGCAAATCATTTTTTCTCTTTAAGAATGGACTGATTTTGTTCATATTTACTTTATTTATCTGTTTATTTGTTTGTTAGCAATGCTGGGAATTAAACCTAGGGCCTTGTATATGCCTGGCAAATGTTTCTCCAAAGTTTCATAATCAACCCTTTGTTCTTACTGACTTTAAAATGTGGTGTTGGGTTTTTTTTTTAAGAAAATTTATATGGGGGCTGAACAGAAGATGGCTCTGTTGGTGTTTGCCGTGCATGAGCCTGAGGAGCTAAGTTCAGATCCCCAAAACCCACATGAAAAATCCAAGTATGAAGATCTGCAGCTTTAATCCTTACACTGCACTAGAGTCTTAGTAGATATCTGAATAGTCTTGGCCAACCTAGCCAATTAGTGAGCTCTAGGTTCAGTGATAGATTCTGTCTCAAAATATGAGGTGGAGAGTGATTGAGAATGAATAATCTTTGGACTCAATTCATATGTGTACACATGTGCACACACGTAAGAATGCACACAGAGATACATATTTACCAAAAGAAATTAAAACATAAATTGCATCCATCCATATTTGCATATAGAAATAGTTTTACTTATTAAACAGTATGTAACTAGAATTAATTCATTACTGACTTTCTGCAGTAGAGAATCACTTGTATGTTTCCCATTATGCCAATGATGAGTGTTTGCAATAAAGTTCAATAAAGAATCATCAAAATTAATGTTTCAAACTTCAAGTTTCCCTCTCTACCCTGACTCTGTGACAATATCGACCTTCTCTAAAACAAATAATCTGCTGATCACATCTGAGCTCCTACCATTCCTGACAAATACAGCAGGAGCCATATCTGGAGCATGTGTAAGGCATAGAACTTTTGTCAACACCTGCTGACACAAATGTTCCAGTATTCCATGACGCTAAAAGTGTGATCCTGAATTAGAGTCAAAGTAAGTACATCTTGAGAATAATCACTGGCCCCACTTAGTTTGAGATGAGGCACATCACATTGAGTCTTCTACTTTCTTTGGACTAAAGCTCAATGCAAAATAGGTCCCACTCTAGGCTGCTGCAAGTGGGAGAAAATATATGAGTAGAAACAGAACACAAGACTGTGACCACTGCACTCAAATCTATGCAAGTAGGAAAGTGTCTCACTGTTAAGAGCATAAATTCAAGGACTTTACTTACATTGCTGATGGCTCATGGTCTCTAAATTCTCTATAAATTGAAATTGATGCTTGAACTCTTCTCCCTTGGCTTGTTCTAAAGATTTATGAAATTGAGTTTTCTGTGGGAAATGTCTACCCTTGTGGCTATCCTTGGTTCCCAATAGAGTAACATTTTCTCAGGACTAAGAATCCAAAAGCCCCCTTTGTTCTATCTTCCAGATTACATTCATTTCAGGGAGAAGCACAACATTTGTAACACTCTGGTGTATTATGGAGTGCAATGGGTGAGATTCAGACACGCATGTGTGCTGGGCAAGTGCTCTACCACTGAGCTTCACACTAGAACATTTTCTGTGTTTTTAATCAATGCAGAGACTACTGATTATGTTTGTCAAGAATCTGTTATTAGCCTGGGTTTGAAATCATTTGTACTTGGCTTGACTTTTCAACTCTTCCTCTCTATGGATGGGAGATCTTTGCTGAATTTCTTCTTCTTAATGAGTCTTAATTCTCTACTTAATCTTTAATATACATAAAGCAGCTAGAGTTGCAGCAGCTTTTCAGGGGTTGTAACTTGGAGAGTGTCAGTAGCAGTCTAAAATCACAAAGATACGGCAAGAAGAAACACTTATCTCTGAATAGGAAGTGACAGAAAAGTCATGGCTGTGCAGAGAAGTTTTGTAAGAAGAATGAGTAAGCCAGTAGCCTGTGTCTACAGAGAAAGCCAGCTGGATAAGTTATATTATCAATTGGTGATGTCTCGTGTCTGGCTACAGAGTTACATTATCAAAATGAGTTCTGTGTCTCCATAATGAGCAATATATGACACTCTAGGGGTAGTGACCTGCATCAGTGATACCCCCTCCCCTCCAAAACCAAAGAGCAGTAGTAATGAAAGGAGAAGATGAGCAGACAAACATTTCCCTGGATTTTTGCTGGCACCAAGTTGGGTAAGGATCCACGAAGGATATTGGCCAGAAATCATTAACTGAAGTATTCATCCATGATGTGCTACACAAAGAACCTGGAGTACAGCTGCAGGAGGACACACTGAGAAAAATGTTCTGCTGTCAAGGGAAACATAAAGGCTAAGAACAGAGATATTAAAAGACAAACAATGCAACAATCAGATTATCTGGACAAAACTGAGAGAACGAGAGAACAAAGATGAAAATGATATAAAGCTTTTCGTAGTGCCAATGAAAGAGAGAGAGAGAGAGAGAGAGAGAGAGAAGGGTTTTTGGAAAGCCAGTTGTGTTGGATGGTGTTGGATGGTGTTTTTGCTGGAGCAAACACGTGCAAGAATGTTTCCTTAAAGTGGACACAGGAAAAAGGCTAAGGCAGACTTGTGAAGGAACTTTTCTCTGAAGCAGATACGGGAGAGAGGATACTCTGCTAAAGCAAGCGTGTGAAAGGATTCTTTCCTAACATGAAGGATTCGTTGCTAACGACACACAGGTGTGTCCATCTTACATTGCATAGCTGCATTTGTCAGGACTCCATAGAGAGAAATGCACCAAAAAACTTCTGGTGGTGTGCTGCAGTTTCTTGTCACTTTTGCAGACTTGGGCTGATTGGCAGAGTGAAGTCAGCTGAGACAAACGCATGTGCTGAGGCAACACACTTGCTGAGGCAAGATCCGTGAAGGACATGTGATGTTTGGAGGGTATGACTAGGACTCTGTACGGACAGTGATGGAGGCTGAGCTTGACTTGCTTATAAAGCTAGCTGTGCTTATAAAGCCTGTGGTCTCGAGTCTTCCCTGAACTTAGCTTGTGCCCCCTGAGAGAAGCAAAACAAAGAACTTCTGGCTTTCCTCCTGGTCCTTCCTGCTGACTCAGGTCAAGACTGAGACCTGGCTGTCTCGGATAGGTAGTGCCACAGCTGCTGATTCATATTTTCTATCCTGACTCTAAGGAACTGAACTTCTGGTGTATCCATGAAGTGTTTGTGAGTGGAATGAGCTGCCACTGCCTGCTAACCTGTAAACTGAACTGCTGATTTCCATACAATGCAGATGGGAGTTGCTCCAAAGAACCTTCCTAAACAGCTCCACTTCTCCTGCATCCTTTCTTTCCCAGTATCTCTGCTGGGTGGTGGGATACAAAGGAGGATAAATCCTTTAAGAACCATAACTAAAAATAGGTTTTGAAAAATTAAAGTTTCAAAGAGAGAGAGAGAGAGAGAGAGAGAGAGAGAGAGAGAGAGAGAGAGAGAGAGAGAGAGAATGACATACTGATTTACAGAGAGAGACAGAGAAACAGAGACACAGTGAGACAGAGATTGCCCTCTCTGGTCCCTGAAGTGGAAGACAATGGTTACTAATCAGTGCTCTCTGACCCAGGGAGACCTGCTTTTGCTCTAGGGTAGCCTGAATCCCAGGTAGATGTTGTTATTCCTCCAGATGAACTCTATTGAGTCTAGGAGAACTCTATGGACTCAATGGGCAATAATGGCCAGAAAGTGTTTAAAATGTTTACATTGAATTGGAAAGAAAAGTAGAAAGGATCTAGAGAAAAGCAGAATACAGAGATGGATACATCTTTGAATATTACTCTAGTTCCAGTAGTTTTTTTAAACCTCTACATACTTACAATGTTATTGCAGAAGATAATCACCATACAAAATTTTCTGTGCATTCTCAAGGATCAATTCTTTAGGCTGAGAGAAACATGCACATGTTTTTATAAACCTCTGCTTAAGTAAATAAAAAATAGTCTATCAAATCTCAGTATGATTCCAGAATTTTTTTTACATTTGTAGAGAAAATTCAGGATATCATTTCATAAACTTGAATGAAGTCATCTTCTGTGATTCATATAAGACTTATTTAAAAACATTTAATCAGTAAGCAAGTCTAAAATATTTACAGTTCTAAAGTAGACAAAAATGATGTTAAACTACATCAAACCAACTCTGGAAACTTCCAATTTATTTCCAATCAAATTTTCTTCAAAATTAGAGCTCATTAACTGCATTTACTTATCTTGAGATACAGGAACTTAGCAATAAATAAAGGCACCTGCAGCCAATCCTAGTGACAGTACCTTCCTCTTTTGACATACAGGGGAATGAAATCCAGATATTTCAGCTCATTTCCTAAAATCAGAGTTAGTGTGGCAAGTGGTGCCACCTGGGCCTAGCTCACTGCAGTAGCTTTTCACTTTCTAGTGTAGTCCAGCTCATAGGATGCTATCAAATGCAGCTGAACATGTCACACACTGTCTCCCACCCACATTCCTTACATCTCTTCAAATTCCATCTGTAACCTTTGTAGTTCATTGGGAATAAGCAGAAAACCCAATGTTTCTTCTGTTTCTTGTTCTCTTAGCTATCAACAAAACACTGTGATGCCCCATAGCAAGTACATTTATGTCCAATAGGCTTTCTGCAACTGATCATGTTCTTGAAAGTCATCAAAAACCATAAATGTAATGACAGCATGTCTGTAAACACACAAATGTCTGAAGTTGGAAAAATGAGGGGATGGCTTTTATCATGCAGAAAGCCTTGTCCCTTGACAGCAATAACAGAAACACAGGGCTTAAATATCTGAGAATCCCTGGTCTATAGCAAAGAGTGACACTACCTTGAATTTCAAGATTCTAGATGATGTTGAGCTAAACAAAAGTATGAAAGTACATTTCACCCTGATTTTGATTCTACCCTTGCCTTCCCACATATCCCCATTCTATTGGTTGGCTTCTAAGCATTTCCTACTCTTCCCTCTAGCCCAGACCTCACCAAGAGCCTCTGTGGTCATTTTCTATTGACATCATCAGAATAGGCCATTACATCTAAGAACACAATGACCAGAATGTTGTCCCTGAATGTCTCTTGTAGTTAAATGTTTACACAGAGAAAGTTCACTCTTATCTTTTATTTCCTAATTCTACCCTGTTTTAGGTGCTCATGTATTCTGCGCAAAACTGGACAAACTGGGTTAAATGTTCACTATTTCTTTCCAAGCTCAACTAATGGACACTTTTCCTCCTCCACCACCATATTGTTCTCCTAAGCTCCCATTCCTCAGTTAATCCTGATGTGTCAATATTAATTCCTTTCCAAAAGAAAGAAGTTTCAGAGCTTACCTAAATGGGTAATGAGAAGCTTAAAATGGATCTTTGATAATTCACTTGTAAGAAAATAGAGGAAATGACAAAGATCAACAGCAGAACATCTTCTAGACCCATATCCTGCCTCTCTCCACCATATAGCACTTGTGTAAAAAGCAGAGGCTCATCTATGGACACAAATGCATGCTTCCCACTCATAGATTTCTTCAATTACCATGAAAACTAAACCCAATCCATTCATTTGCCATTTATTTTCAGCTGTGGAACTGGCCTCGTGTAAGATGTGTATAAGATGGAATCTCAGAGTTGTTTTAATTTGCATTTCCCTGATGACTAAGGATGTGAAATATTTCTTTAAGTGCTTCTCAGCCATTTTCTTTTTTTCTGTCTTTCTTTCTTTTTTTTTTTTTGGTTTTTCGGGACACGGTGTTCTCTGTGTAGCCCTGGCTGTCCTGGAACTCACTCTGTAGACCAGGCTGGCCGTGAACTCAGAAATCCACCTGCCTCTGCCTCCCAAGTGCTGGGATTAAACGTGTGCACCACCACTGCCCGGCTTCTCGGGGATTTTCATATTCTATTTTTGAACTGGGTTATTTGGCTTGTTGATGGCTAATTTCTTGAGTTCTTTATAAATTTTGAATATTAAGCCTCTGTCAGATGCAAAATTGGTCAAGATCCTTACCCAGTCTGTGGGCTGCCATTTTGTCCTATTGACCGTGTCCTTTGTCTTACAGAAGCTTTTCAGTTGCCCATTTATCATTTGTTGATCTTAGAGCCTGAGACATTGGAGTTCTGTTCAGGAAATTTTCCCCTGTGCCCATGGGTTCAAGGGTATTTCTCACTTTCTCTTCTATGAGATTTAGTGTATCTGGTTTTAGTTGAAGTCCTCGATGAACTTGGACTTGAGTTTTGTTTAGGGTGATAAATATAGATCCATTTTTATTCTTCTACACATCGAGTTCGACCAGCATCAGTTGTTGAAGATGCTTTCTATTTTTCCATTGTATGGTTTTGGCTTTGTTGTCAAAAATCAAGTGTCCATTGGTGTGTGGGTTTATTTCTGGGTCTTCAATTCCATTCCATTGATGGACATGTCTGCTTATGTATCAATACCATGCAGTTTTTATCACTATTGTTGTGTAGTATAGCTTGAGGTCAGGGATGGCGATTCCCCCAGTTCTTTTATTGTTTCAGATTGTTTTGGCTATCCTAAGTTTATTATTTTTCCATATGAGGTTGAGAATTGTTCTTTCAAGTTCTATAAAAAATTGTTGGAATTTTTATGGTCATTACATTGAATCTGTAGATTGATTTTGGTAACATGGCCATTTTCACTATGTTAATCGTGCCTATCTATGAGCATGAAAGATCCTTCCATCTTCTTATGTTTTCTTCAATTTCTTTTTCCAGGGACTTGAAGTTCTTGTCATACACATCTGTTACTTGCTTGGTTAGAGTTTCGCCAAGATATTTTATATTATTTGTGGCTATTGTGAAGGGTATTGTTTCCATGATATCTTTCTCAGCCAGATTATCATTCGTATAAAGGAAGGCTACTAATTTCATTGAGCTAATTTTCTATCTAGCCACATTGTTGAAGATGTTTGTCAGCTGTCGTTCTCTGGTAGAATTTTGTGGGTCGTTTGTGTATACAATCATATCATCTGTGAATAGCAATACTTTGACTTCTTGTCCAAATTGTATCCTCTTGAGCTCCTTTAGTTGTCTTATTGTTCTGGCTAGAATTCAAGTATTATATTGAATAGATTGGGAGAGAGTAGACAGCCTTGTCTTGTCCATGATTTTAGTAGAATTTCTTTAAGTTTCTGTCCATTTAGATTGACGTTGGCTATTGGCTTGCTGTATATTGCTTTGATTATGTTTAGATATGTGCCTTGTATCCCTAATCTTTCTAATACTTTTAACATAAATGGGGTGTTGAATTTTGTCAAAGGCCTTTTCAGCATCTAATGAGAACTATGTAATTTTTTTTTACACTTTGCTTATATGGTGGCTTATATTGATGGCTTTTTATTTTATTGAATCATTTCTGCATCCCTGGGATGAAGCCTACTTGATCATGATGGATGATGTTTTTGATACATTCTTGGATTCAGTTTGTGAGCATTTTATTGAGTATTTTTGCACCAATGTTCATATGAGAAATTGGTCCAGAGTTCTATTTCTTTGTTGAGTCTTTGTGTGGTTTAGGTATCAGGGTGACTATGGCTTCATAGAATGGGTTTGGCAGTGTTCCTTCTGTTTCTATTTTGTGGAATAGTTTGAGGAGTACTGGTACTAGCTCTTCTTTGAAAGTCTGGTAGAATTCTGCACTAAACCTTCTGGCCCTGGGTGGTTTTTTTTTTTTTTTTTTTTGGTTGGGAAATTTTTAATGACTCTATTTCTTTACAGGCTATAGGACTTTATAAATAGTTCGCCTGATCTTGATTCAACTTTGGTCAGTGGTATCTGTCTAGAAAGTCATCCATTTTGTTAAGATTTTCCAATTTTGTTGAGTACAGGCTTTTGAAGAAAGACCTAATGGTTCTTTGAATTTCTTCATTGTCTGTTGTGTCTGCCTTTTCATTTCCGATTTTGTTTATTTGGATACTCTCTGTCTTTTGGTTAGTTTGACTAAGAGTTTGTCTATGTTCTTGATTTTCCAGAGAACCAGCTTCTAGGTTCATTGTAGTTTTGTTTGTATTGTTTTCGTTGTTTCTAACTGATTGATTTCAGCCCTGATTTTGGTTATTTCCTGATCTCTACTCCTCTTTGGTGTGCTTACTTCTTTTTTTCTAGAGCTTTCAGGTGTACTTTTACATTGCTAGTATGAGAACGTTGTGATTTCTTTATGGAAGCACTTAGTGCTATGAACTTTTCTCTCAGCACTGCTTTCATTTGTGTCCCATATTTTGGAGTATGTTGTGCCTTCATTTTCATTGAATTCTAGAAAGTCTTTTTAATTTTTTCCCTGACTCAGAAATCATTGAGTAGAGAGTTCTTCAATTTCCATAAGTGTAAGTTTCCCAGTGTTTCTTCTGTTGTTGAAGTCCAGCTTTAATCCATGGTTGTCTGATATGATACAAGGCGTTATTTCAATTTTCTTGTATCTATTGAGGCTTGCTCTGTGTCTGTCCATATGGTCAATTTTGGAGAAGGTGCTGAGAAGAAAGCATATTCTTTTGTGTTTGGGCGAAATATTCTATAGGTGTTTGTTAGGTCCATTTCATTTATAATATCTGTTAGTTTCGTTATTTGTTTAGTTTTTGTCTGGATGAGCTGTCAACTGGTGAGAGTGGAGTATTGAAGTCTCCCACTATTAATGTGTGGGGTTTGATGTGCAGCCTTAAGCTTTAGCAATGTTTCTTTTACAAATATTGGTTTCCTTATGTTTGGAGCATAGATATTCTGAACTGAGACATCATCTTGGTAGGTTTTTTCCTTTGTTGTGTATGAAGTGTCCTTCCCTGTCTCTTTTGATTAATTTTTGTTGAAAGTCTATTTTATTAGATATTATAATAACTATTCCAGCTTGCGTTTTGGGTATGTTTGCATGGGATACATTTTCCCAGCCCTTTACTCTGAGGTAATGTATATCTTTATTGCTAAGGTGTGTTTCTTGTATGTAGCAGAATGATGGATCCGGTTTTCACATACATATTATTATCCTGTATCTTTTCATTGGGGAATTGAGTCTATAGATGTTGAGAGATATTAATGACCAGAGTTTATTTCCTGTTACTTTAATGTTGTAGGTATTTGTTTGTGTGTGTGTCTGTGTGTGTGTGTGTGTGTGTGTGTGTGTGTGTGTGTACTTCCCTTGGTTTTGCTGGTATGGAATTACTTATTTCTTGTGTTTTCTTAGATGTAGTTATCCTCCTTGGTTTAGAGGTTTCCCTCTAGTATTAACTGTTTGGATGGATTTGTCGATAAATATTGTTTGAATTTAGACTTGTCTTGAAATATCTTGTTTTCACCATCTATATTGATTGATTTTTTTCTTGGTATCTGTCTAGGCCCTTCTAGATTTTAGAGTCTCTGCTGAGAAGTGGAGTCTGTAATTCTGATAGATCTGCCTTTGTATGTTATCTGCCCCTTTTTCCTTGCTGCTTTTAATATTTTTTCTTTGCTCTGTAGATTCGTGTTTTGATTATTATGTGGAAGGAGGATTTTCTTTTCTGGTGCAGTATAATTGTTGTTCTATATGATTCTTCTATGCTTATAGGCATTGCTTTCTTTAGGTTGGGAAAGACTTCTTCTACGATTCTGTTGAGAATATTTTCTGGGCCTTGGAGCTGAGACTCTTTTCATTCTTCTATTCCTATCATTCTTAGGTTAGATCTTTTCATCATATCCCAGATTTCCTGGATGTTTTGTGTCAGGAATTTTTTAGATTTAACATTTACTTTGACTGATGTATCAATTTCTTCTATTGTTTATCTTCTATGCCTGAGATTCTCTTTTCCGCCTCCTGTATTGTGTTGGTGATGCTTGTATTTGTTGTTGTTCCTGCTCTCTTCCCCAGGTTTTCCATCTCCAGGATTCCATCAATTTGTGTTCTCTTTATTGCTTCTATTTCCACTTTCAGATCATGCAGGTCTTTATTTTATTCCTTCACCAGTTTAATTATTTTTTCTTGTATATCTTTAAGGGATTAATTTGTTTCCTCTTTAATTACTTCTACCTTTTTACTGTATTTTCATATATTTCTTTAAGGGATTTATTCATTTCCTCTTTAAAGGCCTCTATTATCTTTATAAGATTGGATTTAAGGTAATTTTCTTGTCCTTCCATTGTGATAGAATATCCAGGGCTTGTTGTAGAAGGATAGCTGTGCTTTGGAGGTGTCATATTGCCCCGACTTTTGTTGATTATGTTCATTGGAGGACTTGTAGCCTTCTGGATGGCTTTGGTTCCTGAATGTTCCTATCGTAGTAGGTACTGGGAGGGGATTAAACTTGATGGTCCTGATGTGACAAGCCTCTGATGGGTATCCTTGTGTTGTATGGTTCTGGATCTGTATGGTTCAAGAGTCTGAGGCCCGATGAAGGCAGAAGGAGAGGTGTCAGTAGAATGGATATCTGCCAGGCATAGCAGGCTCCTCAAGGCAGTTAGGCTTGTTCCAGAAGACTCAGAAAACAGGGAAGGTGGGTAGAGGAAGGGAATCTTTCAGATTATGGGGTTTTTAAATTAACAAATTATAGTCTTCTCCCTCCCAAACAAAATATACAGAAATATTATGCCAAGGCTTTCAAAGTTGTGTAGATTTAAGGAAATTATTTTTCAGTGTTTCCTTAAAGAAAACTAGCACATTACAGTAGAAGGGGGAAAGCCAACCAGTGGGAGTCTAAGACAAGAAGATTAATACAGAAGAAAGGCGAATGGGGTGAATATGAAGAAAACCAACTGGATATGCATAAGAAATTTCATAATAAAACCCACTGTTAAACAAGTCAGTAGCTCATATCTATGATACAAGCACTCAAGAAGCTAATATAGGAGGATCACTACAAGTTTGAGGTCAGCTTGAACTACACACTGAACTTTGTCACTTTGGCTTCAGAGTGAATACTTTCACTCAAAAAAAAGGAGGATGAGGAGGAAGGAAGGAAAGAAACTCATTGTTTTGTTTTGTACAACTAATATAATGCTAGTAAAAAATACAAAGAAATGAAAGTAGATTTGTCCACCAACATGGAATATCATTTTCTACAGTGGAAAAATTATGTGTTTACATAAAAAGACTTGAAATTGGTCTATAATCCAAACAGCTTTAAAGACAGGGAGATGAAAAAAGAAAAACAAAATCAAATGCCATCAAGCCTGACTGCATAGGGGTTGATGTCAAAAGTATCCCCTCTCCAGGAAAAAGACATTGGGACAGGTATGGCCCTCATGCCTCACTGGACAATGACAGGGGGACTGGAGCCATTACAAGGTCCCCTTCAAATACTGGAGGTCAGGCCTCTATCCCCGCCTTCACAAAATTAGAATCACCACAGCCCTTCTATACTTAGAGAAGGGAGGAGATGTCAGGGACAGCCCTGCTTACACACTGAAGGCCTAAAATCAGCCATAGGCCTAAAATGAGCAATAGGCCTGTCATGTATGTATACTAACACCAAGTCTTGGGTCTCAGTGGAAAAACACTGAAACAGATGGCTATAAGCTATTGTAAACAGGCAGCTTTTGTGGAAATTTACCAGCCTGAGTAGGCATAGACCTTGTAAATAGGTAGCCTTGGCAGACAATACCAACTTAGATAAGGACAAGCAAGTCATAGGCAGAGTCATAGTGACCTGTCCCCTGAACCTTCACCCAGCTGATATCCTGTTCTGAAAGATATCTGTATTCCCCCTGAACACCCACACTCCAGTGTCATCCCCTTCCCCATGTCCTGCCTTTCTGTGTTTATAACCTCTGTGTGAATGAATTACAATTTGAAAAAAATAAATAAATTATTTTAAAAAATCAAATGCCATATTCTGGAAGCTCTGGGAGCATGCATATCAAAGCCATAGCTTCATGCAAAGTAGGCAAGGGTTCTACCACCATGTATGGCCTCATTCCTGAAATACTGTACCAACCTCTTGTCCATCACAAGTGTTACTCACTCCTGTCCAAAGAGATGTAAACAGATTTACAAAAGTGTGGCAAGCCAACAGGACAGAGATGAGGAGAGGAGAAATCTCTAGCCTATGAAGATAACATCTAAATGTGTCAAGGAAATTGTGGTGTTTTTGCAACAAAGGAAACATATATATGTATGCATATATATGATTATAAGTAAGGAACAATTTCCCAACCTAGTGGAGATGCATCAGGAATTTCTGCTGCCTCCAGTCACCACAACCCAGTCAATATGTCAAGGGACTCTGACATAAAGATACTTTTATGTCCAGTTATTTTTGTTTATTTATTTTAAGTACTGCATATTGAAGCCAAGGCCTTAACACATGCACTCTAACACTGAACTGTATCCTTGGTCCCATTTTTGCTTTTTCTTTAGAAACAGAGTCTGATTAAGTTGTTCAGCCAAGATTTGAATTTCTGGTCCTCTTTCTAACTCTCCTGAGTTGCTGGTTTTACAGACAGGCCCACACCACTAAGCATGGCGATCATAAAAGCTTGATACTTTGGGCTGGTTGTGGTGGTTCATGCCTGTAATTCTAGAACTATATGGAAAACTAACGAAACTGAAAGGTAGCTGTTGCAGAAAGAATAGACATTGGATAAGAGCCTGATATGGATGTCTCCTCAGAGGCCTTCAAGAGTCTGACATATTCAGAGGCAGATGCTCACAACTAGCCATTGAACTGATCATGGGGTTCTCAATGGAGGAGTTAGAGTGAAGACCATTGGAGCTGAAAGGGTTTGTGGCCCCATGAGGAGAGCAACAATACCAACCAACCACAGCTCCCAGGGTCTAAACCACCAGCCTGGGAGCACTTAGAGAGGGATCCAGGGCTTTAGATGAATATGTAAGAGTGGAGGGCCCTGCTGGGCATAGGTGGAAGAAGAGAACCTTGACCTCATGAAGGCTGGACGCCCCAGGGGGTGGGAATTCTGAGGGTGGGGAGGTGGGAGTGGGGGGGGTAGATAGAGGTTATATCCACAGAGAAGAAGGAGGAGGGGTGAGGGGATTGGGAGTTCCTGGGTGGGTGGGGGATGGGGTAAGGGGACAACATATGAAATGTAAATAAAACATCCAATAAAAAAATTTAAAAAAAAAAGAATAGACATTAGAGAGGATAAATTTCAAGTACACTATGAAGGAGGCTGACTAACAGCAGATACAAAAAGTCCAAAGTTCTTACAGGGAGCTGTTTCTTGGGCAATTGGAGCTTATAGGTTAACTTCAGGTCTTAAGTTCCCACTTTGAGTTGTACTCTGGATCAAATCCTTGACTCTGTGATGGATACTTGTTTATACTGGGACCCAAAAACCATCAGCTTAATAATTCTAGATAGGAATTATCATTTAGTCGATTTATTTATTTAGTTATTTAGTCATTTGTTTGATCTCAGGTCCCCTTTTTGTAATATTTTTTAGTACTGCCAGATTATAATACCAATCCCAAATGATTTGTATAGAAATAACAATTTTCTCTTAAAGCCATATAATACCTCTTTGTTCTCCATAAAGCAGGCCAAGTGTCCTATCATACGGTAGAACTATTTCAGTTAATTAATCCACCAGTTGATAAATCTGGGCCCACTTTCCTCGTATGCCAGTTGGCATCACAGATAGCAGTTTTGTCCCCTATGTCAGGGAATTTACTTTTGTCTTAGCCCTTCATCCTGTTAGTGGGGCAAGGAACAAAATACTCTCTTCTATATCTACTTAAAGCTGAAAATAGGGCATCACTGTCAGGTCCCAGGAAGGCTGAAAGGCTAGTCAAAGGCTGGGCAATGGGGCATTTATCAGAAGCATCTGGTTAGCTGAGCCAGCTTAAGGCAGGAAGTAATCATATCAGTTGAAAAGGTTTACATCTGCTTTCAGGAAAGTCTGGAGCTGAGCATTTGGCAGTCCACAGGTTGATCCCTGGATGGTGTCTGTCAACCAACATGAAAATCTGCTGCAACAAGTCAAGACTATGACAAAAAGTTAGTTTAGAAACTTTAGATGGAAATCTCACATTTGTAACTTTTAGGTCCATAGTCCTAGTATTTGGAGGATGTGAGGAATCCAAAGACCAGGAGAGAAATCTCATTCTCATGAATAGACAGGTGTGGGACTGTAAGCTGTATTTATCTGGAGTCCGCTTGACCTGTGACACAAGAAGATCCAAGTCTTATGATTTCTTTCATTCCATGAAGTTTTCATGAAGTTTTAGCTTACAAAAAGAAATAAATGTTCTAGATATACTGGCATTAGTCTGTAGTAAAATCCAAATTGTGAAATATCTGGAGTAGACTCATACTTTTTTAGTCCTAGTAAAAACTATTTGGTTTAAAAAGCATGAACATTTTTCTCTGTCCAGAGAGCCAGATATATGTTGTAACTCTGTGACAAGTATCTTTAAATCTATTTTTAGAAGAAAACCAAAGAAAATTTAAAATCTGGAGCTCATGACTGAATGGTAAATAGTCAGTCTTCTGCCAGCTTATCAGAACTCCACTGATCAATAGTAAAACTCTGAACCCTCGAAATCTTAGTATAACAGTGGCACAAAAGGGGAAAGAAATCTGAAGCATTTCCAATTTTCACATACCTTAAATCATTTTTTATACTTTTAAAACTTGTATTAACATATTTTAAATCATGTTCCAAGACACTCAAAACTTTTTTTTCTTTTTTTATAATTTATTTTTTCTCAAATCGTAATTCATTCACACAGGGGTTACAAACACAGAAAGGCAGGATGTGGGGAAGGGAATGACACTGGAGTGTGGGTGATCAGGGGGGATACAGATATCATCAGAACCAGGTATCGGCTGGGTGAAGGTTCAGGGGATAAGTCACTATGACTCTGCCTATGACTCGCTTATCCTTATCTAAGTTGGTATTGTCTTCCCAGGCTACCTATTTACAAGGTCTATGACTATTCAGGCTTGTAAATTTCCACAAAAGCTGCCTGTTTACAATAGCTTATAGCCATCTGTTTCAGTGTTTTTCCACTGAGACCCAAGACTTGGTGTTAGTATACATACATGACAGGCCTATTGCTGATTTTAGGCCTATGGCTGGTTTTAGGCCTTCAGTGTGTAATCAGGGCTGCCCCTGACATCTCCTCCCTTCTCTAAGTATAGAAGGGCTGTGGCAATTCTAAACTTGCGAAGGCAGGGATAGAGGCCTGACCTCCAGTATTTGAAGGGGACCTTGTAATGGCTCCAGTCCCCCTGTCGTTGTCCAGTGAGGCATGAGGGCCATACCTGTCCCGATGTCTTTTTCCTGGAGAGGGGATACTTTTGACATCAACCCCTATGCAGTCAGGCTTGTCCTTCAGGGAACCCAGATAGATATTTTTATCTTTTATTTATATTCCCTTGCAGTGCTTAGCCTCGCAGCCTAAGCAAGAATTCAGATCGCCTGACAGAGGGGGTTCTGGGTGGCCCCTCTCTGCTTGGTCTAGGGGCAGAAGTCTCCCCTTTTAGGTTGGGTGGAGATGGGTTTTGGGAACACACTGTATAAAGTAACAACCTCATCTTGAGTCTCGTGGTCCTCCATAGCTAACTTATGATAATGTATCTGAGTAGGTGTTGCTACCAAATTATTTATCTGTTGTATCACAGAGTTAGTCTGCCTATTTGAGGGCCAGGGAGCAGCAGAAAAAAAGCAAAAAGAACCCAAATAATGGTCCCAAGATGGAAGGAAATAGGGTTGACAACCTTGGAGAGGCTGAAAACCAATTCTTGTACCAGCATTCATCTGTCTCTTTCTCTCTCTGATTTTTCTTAGGGCATTCACTATCTATTTCATGCTCTCTTTAACCCTCCTTGTCTTGTCTATGTAAAGGCAACCTTCTTCTTTGAGGGTTGTACACAGTCAAGAGCTGTATGCAGCCTTTTCTATTGTACTAGAGTAAATCAAGTCCAATAAGGATCTTTGCGATTTTAGGAGTTCTCTTCAGACAGCGAAACGAGGGATTTCTTCAGATTAGTGATGTCAATCTCTAGCTGTTTGATGTTCTTGTCAGTGGTCCTTCAAAGGTCTGAGTAGTATAAGTTCAGAGGCCAGCATCTGGATTAGAACTTCTAATGGCAGACATCACGGGTGATTCATTTTTACCTGGAAAGGAAAAAGAAGGGGATTCTCAGGGAGATTTCTCTTCCCTGGATGTAAATTGTTATTCATCGTATTTATGGTTAGGCCTGTCTTTGTGGGGGTATCTATTTTTTTCATTAATCTTTTTGGTAGCCGGTTAGCTGTGCCTTCTGTGGTATCGACAGGCATATCAGTCCTCGGCCCCATAAGGGAACTGGGTCTGGGCCATTCCCTTTAAGGGTAAGATGGTCCTTCCCCATATCTGTGGCAAAGTTTTGTTTGATCTTGGTGGTTCGAGAGGCAGTCAGCAGCAGATTTGCCATGAGCTTTCAGCTTTAGAGAGATAAAAGTGAACAAGGCATGATGGAGAGTATTTCAGGGGGACTCCTTCTAAGGGGGTACCGTTCCCCCTCTTTTGTTTTTAAAGCCAATTTTTAGGAGTTCTTGTAAAATCAGGGCTGAAGCACCAACAGTCACTCCTTCCATATTCAGAGAGTCATGAAGACCCTATTTAAGGATATATAAATCTATATTAATAATCTTTTGTCAAAGGACTGTTATAGCACCGCTGACAACTAATCAGACTATATAATATATCGATTAGTAATAGCTTCTTCTACTTTTTGTGATATTACCTCTCTTTTGTCAATTAATTGTTGAGGAAAATTAGGGTTTACCTCTCTCTTGAGACTATTGAACAGAGACTTAAATTATTTTATGGAGAGCTTAAAATAGGATCTTAGCCAATTAGCAACTCCTAGAAACTTTTGAAATTAATTTAAAATAAGTAAACTCTCTCCCTCTCTCTCTTTTTTTTTTTAGACCCTTTATCTGTGTGTGTTTTTTTTTTATTGGATATTATACGAATTTACCTTTCAATGTTATCTCCTCTCCCATTCTCCCCTAAAACCCCTTGTCCCATACCCCCTCCTCCTAATTTTTGTGAGGGTGTGCTCTAAACATCCTCCCAGTCCCATCTCCCTGCTCTCGAATTCCCACACAGTAGGGGATCCAAACTTTCGGGAACCTTGGCCCTCCACTTTCACTGAAGTCTAACAAGGTCACCCTCAATTCCCTATACAGGTGCGTGAGTCCCTCCCTTTGTGCTCTCTGGCTGGTGGTTTAGACTTTGGGAGCTCTGGTTGAAACTTTGGATACTCCTTCTAGAAAGGACCAAAGCATCCACACTTTGGTCTTCCTTCTTCTATGTGAGTTTTATGTGGTCTATATGTAGTTTCTTAGAAATTGTGAGCTTTTGGGCTGATATCCACTTATCAGTGAGTGCATACCATGTATGTTCTTTTGAGATTGGGTCACTTCACTCAAGATGATATTTTCCAGCTCCATCCATTTGCCTAGGAATTTTGTGAACTGATTGTTTTTAATAGCTGAGTAGTACTCCATTGTATAAATGTACCACATTTTCTGCATCCATTCTTCTGTCGAAGGGCATCTGGGTTCTTTCCAACTTCTGGCTATTATAAATAAGGCTGCTATGAACATGGTGGAGCATGTGTCCCTGTTGTATGTTGAAAGTTCTTTTGGGTATATGCCCAGGAGTGGTATAGCTGGGTCCCTGGGTAACACTATGTTCAATTTTCTGAGATACCGCCAGACTGCCTTCCATAGTGGTTGTACCAGTTTACAATCCCACCAACAGTGGAGGAGTGTTCCTCTTTCTCCACATCCTCGTCAACATGTACTGTCACCTGTGTTTTTTATCTTAGCCATTCTGACTGGTGTGAGGTGGAATCTCAGTGTTGTTTTCATTTGCATTTCCCTAATGACTAGGGATGCTAAATACTTCTTTAGGTGCTTCTCAACCATTCGAGCTTCCTCAGTTGAGAATTCTTTGTTCAGCTCTGTGTTCCATTTTTTAATAGGGTTCTTTGATTGTCTTGAGTCTAATTTCTTCAGTTCTTTGTATACCTTGGATATTAGCCCTTTATCAGATGTAGGGTTGGTGAAGATCTTTTCCCAATCTGTTGGTTGCCACTCTGTCGTATTGACTATGTCCTTTGCTTTACAGAAGCTTTGCAGCTTTATGAGGTCCCATTTGTCAATTCTTGGTCTTAGAGCACAGGCCATTGGTGTTCTGTTCAGGAACTTTTTTCCTGTGCCTATGTGTTCCAGGCTTTTCCCCAGTTTCTCTTCTATTAGTTTCAGTGTGGCTGGTTTTAGGTGGAGGTCCTTAATCCATTTGGAATTGAGCTTCGTACAAGGAGATAAGTATGAATCAATTTGCATTTTTCTACATGCTGACCACCAGTTGGACCAGCACCATTTGTTGAAAATGCTATCTTTTTTCCACTCGATGGTTTTAGCCCATTTGTCAAAGATCAAGTGACCATAGGTATGGGGGTTCATTTCTGGGTCTTCTATTCTATTCCATTGATCCTCCTGCCTGTCTCTGTTCCAATACCATGCAGTTTTTATCACTATTGCTTTGTAGTACAGCTTGAAGTCGGGGATGGTGATTCCTCCAGAAGTTTTTTTATTGCTGAGAGTAGTTTTCGCAATCCTGGGTATTTTAGTATTCCAAATAAATTTTAAGATTGCTCTTTGTATCTCTGTGAAGAATTGAGTGGGAATTTTGATGGGGATTGCATTAAATCTGTAGATGGCTTTTGGCAAAATAGCCATTTTTACTATATTAATCCTTCCAATCCATGAGCATGGGAGATCTTTCCATCTTCTGAGATCTGCTTCAATTTCTTTCTTCAGGGGCATGAAGTTCTTGTCATACAGGTCTTTTACTTGCTTGGTTAGGTTCACACCAAGGTATTTTATATTATCTGTGACTATTGTGAAGGGTGTCATTTCCATAATTTCTTTCTCAGCCAGTTTATCTTTTTAGTAGAGGAAGGCTACTGATATGCTTGAGTTAATTTTATATCCAGCCACTTTGCTAAAGTTGTTTATCAGGTTTAGGAGTTCTCTGGTGGAAGTTTTGGGGTCACTTAAGTATACTATCATATCATCTGCAAATAGTGAGATTTTGACTTCTTCCTTTCCAATTTGTATCCCTTTGACCTCCTTGTGTTGCCTAATTGCTCTGGCTAGGACTTCCAGTACTATATTAAATAAGTAGGGGGAGAGTGGGCAGCCTTGCCTAGTCCCTGATTTTAGTGGGATTGCTTCAAGTTTCTCTCCATTTAGTTTGATGCTGGCTACTGGTTTGCTGTATATTGCTTTTACTATGTTTAGGTATGGACCTTGAATTCCTGACCTTTCCAAGACTTTTATCATGAAGGGGTGTTGAATTTTGTCAAATGCTTTCTCAGCATCTAGTGATATGATCATGTGTTTTTTTTCTTTGAGCTTGTATATATAATGGATTACATTGATGGATTTCCGAATATTGAACCAACCATGCATTCCTGGGATAAACCCTACTTGATCGTGATAGATACTTGTTTTAATGTGTTCTTGGATTTGGTTCGCTAGAATTTTATTGAGTAATTTTGCATCAATGTCCATAAGGGAGATTGGACTGAAGTTCTCTTTCTTTGTTGGGTCTTTGTGTGGTTTAGGTATGAGTGTAATTGTGGCTTCATAGAATGAATTGGGTAGTGTACCTTCTGTTTCTATTTTGTGGAATAGTTTGAAAAGAATTGGAATTAGGTCTTCCTTGAAAGTCTGATAGAATTCTGCACTAAAACCATCTGGTCCCGGACTTTTCTTTGTAGGGAGACTTTTAATGACTGCTTCTATTTCTTTTGGGGTTATGGGACTGTTTAGATGGTTTATCTGGTCCCGATTTAACATTGGTAACTGGTATTTGTCTAGAAAATTGTCCATTTCATCCAAATTTTCCAATTTTGTTGAGTATAGGCTTTTGTAGTAGGACATGATGATTTTTATAATTTCTTCAGTTTCCGTTGTTATGTCTCCCTTATCAGTTCTGATTTTATTAATTTGGATACTGTCTCTCTGCCCTCTGATTAGTCTAGCTAATGGTTTATCTATCTTGTTGATTTTCTCAAAGAACCAGCTCCTGGTTTTATTGATTCTTTGGATAGTTCTTTTTGTTTCTATTTGGTTGATTTCAGCCATGAGTTTGATTATTTCCTGCCGTCTACTCCTCTTGGGTGTATTAGCTTCTTTTTGTTCTAGGTCTTTCAGGTGCTCTGTCAAGCTGTTAGTGTATGCTCCCTCCAGTTTCTTTTTGTATGCACTTAGAGCTATGAATTTTCCTCTTAGCACTGCTTTCATTGTATCCCATAGATTTTGATATGATGTATCATCATTTTCATTAAATTCTAAAAAGTTTTTAATTTCTTTCTTTATTTCTTCCCTTACCTGATTATCAATGAGTAGGGTGTTGTTCAGTTTCCATGTGAATGTGGGCTTTCCATTCTCTTTGTCATTTTTGAAGACCAGTCTTAGACCATGGTGACCTGATAGGATGCAGATAATTATTTCAATTTTTTTTATATCTGTTGAGGCCTGTCTTGTGCCCAATTATATGGTCTATTTTGGAGAAGGTACCATGAGGTGCTGAGAAAAAGTATATTCTTTTGCTTTAGGGTGAAATGTTCTATAGATATCTGTTAAGTCCATTTGGTTCATAACTTCTGTTAGTTTCACTGTATCTCTACTTAGTTTCTGTTTCCATGATCTATCCATTGCTGAGAGTGGGGTGTTGAAGTCTCCCACTATTATTGTGTGAGGTGCAATGTGTGTTTTGAGCTTTAGTAAGGTTTCTTTTATGAAAGTCGATGCTCTTGTATTTGGCACATAGATATTCAGAATTGAGAGTTCATGTTGGTTGACTTTTCCTTTGACAAGTATGAAATGCCCTTCCTTATCATTTTTGATAGCTTTAAGTTGAAAGTTGATTTTATTCGATATTAGAGTGGCTACTCCCACTTGTTTCTTAGGGCCATTTGCTTGAAAAATTGTTTTCCAACCTTTTACTCTAAGGTAGTGTCTGTCTTTGTCACTGAGGTGGGTTTCCTGTAAGCAGCAAAAAGCTGGGTCCTGTTTGTGTATCCAGTCCGTTAGCCTATGCCTTTTTATTGGGGAATTGAGTCCATTGATGTTAAGAGATATTAAGGAGAGGGTGTTGTTGCTTCCTGTCATTTTTGCTAATAGGGGAGACATCGTTTGTGTGGTTGTCTTCTTTTGGGTTTGATCAAAAAGGATTATTTTCTTGCTCTTTCTAGGGTATGATTGCCCTCCTTGTATTGGAGCTTTCGTGCTATCATCTTTTGTAGAGCTGGATTTGTGGGAAGATACTGTGTAAATTCGGTTTTGTCATGGAATATCTTAGTTTCTTCGTCTATGGTAATTGTGAGTTTTGCTGGGTAAAGTAGCTTGGGCTGGCATTTATGTTCTCTTAGGTTCTGTATGATATTTGTCCAGGATCTTCTGGCTTTTATAGTATCTGGTGAGAAGTCAGGTGTAATTCTGATAGGTTTGCCTTTATATGTTACTTGGACTTTTTCCCTTACTGCTTTTAAAATTCTTTCTTTGTTTTGTTCATTTTGTGTCTTGATTATTATGTGACGGGAGGTATTTCTTTTTTGGTCTAGTCTGTTTGGTGTTCTGTAGGCTTCTTGTGTGATTATGGGCATCTCATTCCTTAGGTTAGGGAAGTTTTCCTCAATAATTTTGTTGAAGATATTTACTGGCCCTTTAAGTTGGGAATCTTCACTCTCATCTATACCTATTATCCTTAGGTTTGGACTTCTCATTGTGTCCTGGATTTCCTGGATATTTTGTGTTAAGAACTTTTTGCATTTTGCGTTTTCTTTTTTTTTTTTTTTCTTGTTTAACAGACATTTATTACTTTAGTTGAACAACCTCAATATACAGTGACTTGCTTTGCTGAATAGAAAAGTATTTTAGGTCTCAAGATTTTGAGTCTAGTATTTTCTGGAAACCATCCTTTTAAAATCTCCCCCCAAAAAATCAGTTTAACAAAAGCATCAATTAGATTTTGATACCAAGCCAGCTGTTCAAATCAGCAAACCCCAATATGTGATAGGGATAATACTGTTTCTTCCACACTCAAAAATTACTGTGGGAAACTACTACAAAGCACGGCACAGAAATAAAATGTAGTGGTGTGTGTGGCCTTTGTGAAATGTGAAGAACATTCAGGCAGTACCAGGAAGCAGCAACCCCAGCAACTACCTATGAGTAGACTATAAACAATGAAATCACACTACCAATGGACTTATCTTACCCATGATGAATTGACTGGCATAGAGAAAATTTCTCTCTATTGTAGGCAGTCCTGGAACTCGAGACCCACCTGCACACAACAGCTGTTAGAAAAGCTTAATCACCGTTCATATTTGCTTGGTTCATACTAACTTGGAACCATATGGTTACTAGCTTACAAATTCTAATGGAAATAATCTGCCTTACTCCATCCAATGTTCAATCTTCACTAGTTTCAAATCCTCCAGTGTCAAACCCACACTCTAGATCCAACAGAACGTAAACCTCTTCCAACAAATTTACCTAGTCTTCTGAAAATGGAACCCTGGATTCAATTTTCAAAATGTGGGTTAGTTTTCACTTCTCTATGCATATTCACAAAACAGGTTTGAAACCCTCTTCCTACACATTTGTAATCAATCATAATCCAACTCTAAAGTTTGTACTCAATCAAACTCCCAAGCAGCCACTTCAGTGAACCAGATCCCACCATAAAGCTGTAGATTATATCTCATGCACCAAACACATCTAGGGCTAGTTTCGGGATTCCTTTTATAGGATCCTACACACCAGATACCACTTGGCACAAACACTATAAACTTAATCCCCTAAGCAGATAATGTAAAGAAAGTACATCAGAAAACAAGATGCGCCATCACCCACAGTTTTCAATTATTGCACCTTAACTTCTATACTTTCACAAAGCACTCATGACAATTTGTAGACTAGTTTTAACAAATAACACCTTTAAGCAGAAATGACTGTCCTAAATTGTTTATTGGATAGGAATTGTACAAATATGTGTATCAGCGGTAACGGTGGAGCTGGAGAGTATTGCGCCTTCTCCAGGCTGCACGGCGAGAACCACCAATAGTATGGTGGAACTTGTGACCCTTTCCAAGGCCACGGCTCTTTCGGCCAGCAGATGTCAGCCCACGCATCTCTCTGTGCTTGTGGACTGGCTTGGTGATCCACTGGGTGTCAGGATTTCTTCTGATAGCTTTATGGAATGGATCAATGAGGATAACCTCAAAAAATTTGTATGTGGAATCTTCACCAACCCAGTAGGAATTCAGGACTCTCAAAGCCCCACAATGGCGCCCAGCTCTCTCCTCAGCAACAGACTGAAGGCTTCGGGCAAATTTCAGCTGGTTAACACCATGGTGGACAGGCTTGCCGTAAGTTGCACCCTTAGGAACCGGGCGTTTGCGACCACCACGGCGGACACGAATCCTGTAAATGACATAACCTTGCTTCGCCTTGTATCCCAGTCTTCGCGCTTTATCAGGCCGGGTGGGGCGGGGAGCCCTGTGCAGCGCAGAGAGCTGGCGGTATTGCCAACAGCGGACCCTCAGAAGAAAGCGCATCACGTCGGACTGCTTCTTCCTCCATAGCTCCTGGATATATTTGTATGCACCCATCTTGGCTCACCTGATGGCTGCCGCCAGAGGAAAGGGCATTTTGCGTTTTCTATGACAGTTGTGTCAATATTTTCTAAGGTATCTTCTGCACCTGAGATTCTTTCTTCTATCTCTTGTATTCTGTTGGTGATGCTTGTGTGTATGACTCCTGATTTCTTTCTTAGGTTTTCTATCTCCAGAGTAGTCTCCCTTTGTGATTTCTTTATTGTTTCTACTTCCATTTTTATGTCCTGGATGGTTTTGTTCAATTCCTTCATCTGTTTGTTTGTGTTTTCTTGTAATTCTTTAAAGGATTTTTGTGTTTCTTTAAGGACTTCATCCTGTTTTCCTGTGTTCTCCTCAAGTTTTTTGATAGTGTTATTTATTTCCTTCTTATAGTCCTCTAGCATCATCATTAGAAGTGATTTTAGATCTGGTTCTTGCTTTCCTGGTGATATGGGGAGTTCAGGACTTTCTAATGTGGGAGAACTAGGTTCTGATGATGGCAAGTACCTTCAGTTGCTGGTGCTTGTGTTCTTGTGCTTGTCTTTTGCCATCTGGATCACCTTTGTGCTATCTGTGCTGTCTCTGACTGGAGCCTGTCTTTCCTATTATCTAGGTTGTGTCAGAACTGTTTGGGTTTGGTTTTGCTGCTGGGGTTAGAGCTGATGCTCAAGATGTGCTCCGTGCTCAGGTGGAAACCGGAAGAGGCCCGGGTTCCGGGTCAGGAGTGGATTCCTGGGTCCCAGTGGGTCCCGGTTGCTCCCTGATTGGGGGCAAGTTTTGCCACCTCCTAGCCTAAGATACTGCTTGAGTTAGAGCTACTGAGAGCCCCCACTTCCTCTGGGTTCTGTGAGATTGGGTGCAGAGCTGACTCCCAGGATCTGCTCGGGCTCAGACCAGAAGGAACCCGCACCCCAGGCCAGGAGTGAATTCCTGGGTCCCAGTGGGTCCTAGTTGCTCCCTGTTTCGGGGCAAGTATTGCCACCTCCTAGCCTAAGATACTGCTTGGCAGAGAGGTCCTGAGAGCCCCGCTTCCTCTGGATTCTGTGAGATTGGGTGCAGAGCTGCCTCCCGGGATCTGCGAGTGCTCGGGCCCAGACTGGATGGAGCCCGCTCTGTGCCAGGAGTGAATTCCTGGGTCCCAGTGGGTCCCGGTTGCTCCCTGTTTGGTGCAAGTGCTGCTTTTTCCTTACCTGGGGATGCTGTCTGAGTTCAAGCTCCTGGGAGTCCCTCTTTCTCTCGGTTTTCTGGGGTTGGGTACGGAGCTGCCGCCTGTGACCTGCTCTATGCTCGGGCCCAGACTGGAAGTCCCCCCGACACTCAAAACTTAATTAAGCTTTTTCATTCTCAGATTTTTAGATACCTTAGGACATATTTTTAGACCTTCAGCATGACTTTGAACCTTCTTCTTTCTAATCATTTACATAGTGCACCATTATAAACTATAACAGTTTTTATATGACTCAGTTTACCAAAATAGCTACTGCTTAACAATGTTAGCAAAGACAAAGAGGTTAGACAAAAATTCTTAAATCAATCTTTGTTAGCATGAATAGACCTTAGATAAGGAGAGACATTCTCTAAGCCAGGGGTTTTCAACTTTTCCAATGCTACAACCCTTCAACACAGTTTCCCATGTTGTGGTCATCCCCCAACCACAAAATCTTTCTGGTTGCTATTTCACAACTGCAATTTTGCCATTGTTATGAGTTGCAATGCAAACATGCAGGCTACCCTAGGCTACCCCTATGAAAGAGTTCTTTGATATTTGGTGCTCATGGGTGTGGTCCTAATTTTTAACCTCATATTTATTTCTAAATATCACGTATTAATAAAGACACTATAATAAAGTATCTTATAAATTTAAAGTGTCTGAAATCATAGACTTAAATATTTTAAAAGCTGATTGTTATAAATATCCAGATTCTTAATTTTTTCTTTAGAACTCCAAAATTTCCTCTTTAAAAATATTTAACATATATCAACTGTGTGCACTAGTAATGTTAGAATGAAGTACCTTTGTTACTTCAAGAGTGAAGACAGAGGGTACAAGCATAATCTGTACAAGGCAAAACCAAGCTCCAACAGTGTAAACAACCTATTGTCTCTAAAATCAATACCATCTAAGTGATACTTATGTTACAAAGTTTGGCTGCAGGCAATGTGTGCTCTTGTATATGAATGCATGGAAGTTCTGTTTTAATATCTCATCACACATGCATTGCTTTTAAATCCTATCTCTTTTAAACCTTGCTTTTAAGACAGGACAGTAATTACCATAAAAAAAACCTATCCCAATTTAAACAGGTATCTTTAAAGACCTGTTGTCTCCCTGGTTGGCCCATACCACACCCACAGGCTTGCCCTTAACCAAGACAGCGGTAAAGCCATAAAGACATTCATCCCCTCCAACAAAGACAGTTGCCAGTCACATGGCTGTCCAAAGATGGTGGTGAAGATATATGACATCTACCCTCTCCAACCCTAGCCAAGATGGAAATGAGCCATGCAGCTGTCTAAAGATAGCAGCAAGCAATGAGTTGCTTATATTCCAAATTAGAATCATGCCACATGGTTCCTTTAAGATTACCTATGCGCACACTTTTAATCATCAACTCCATGTTACAAGTTTTAAGTTAACCTTTTGTTACAGATATTTCAGATTTTTAACCATATACAATAAATAAGCTAATGATTCTTTAACTATTTTGTTTTGTTTGTTTTGTTTTGTCACAGTTTCTGACCCTGAACATAGAGACTTTAAAAACATGCCTGGGTCTGAAAAGGAGTGAGCCAAACCTGATTCCAAAGCCAGCTTTTTTTTAAAGTAGAAAAGCATAAAACAACTTTAATATTGGCCATATCCATATTGGAGAGCCATAGTAAGTGGCTATAGGTTGTGCACAGACCCACCATATCCCATGTACCCAAAGATCCTTTAGTTTCAGGAGTGACTTTTGGAACACCATATCAGTCCTGTCATTTGTCTATCCAGTCACCCCAAGTCAGAGCATATAACAATAGGTCCATCCACAAGACAAGACACGGAGTCAAAATGTCAATGGATTGAAAACATAGAGCCAACAACAACAGAAAACATGAGACAAAGATATTTAACAATTGGAGTCCTCTGCTTCAGGAGTTCATTAGTCTGACCCAGAGAAATTTTCTTATAACTTTCTCTTACAATCCAGACACTAGGAACTGTTAGGCTTAGACTCTCTGAGACCTCCTTAGCTCCCAAATCCACACTGAGACTATCCAAACCATCAGCTTGACTGCAAGTGTCATGGAATACCCCTATATTTCCTTAACTCTGTTGTATATCCTAGGCATTGGAATCCTATTGATTGCCAAGGTGCCAGGATTCTCAGAGGACAAAACTTTGTACTTCAGCTACCAGACTCACAAGGATGTTCTCATGGTTTAAGTGTCAGAAGAGAGAATCTGGTGACTCTGGTTGAACTCCCCAAGTTAATCAGAATTAACCAGTGGGTCACAGGATGTCTCCTGAACCTAATCAGCCTCTCTATGTCCCCATATAAGATACCCCTAAAACCAGAATCCAGAAACCAGGCAGAAAACTGTCACAGGAAGCTAACTCATAAAGGTTTCAGTGTATCTATGAGGGCGACCCTATCTAAGACCCCTAGCAATAGGGATATGGAACCTGAACTGAGCATTTCCTACAACCAGGCAAGATTTACAATGGAGATACTGGGACACCAACTCAACCACAAACCATTCAACCTAAAATTTGTACTGACTACAAAATGTGTGCAGGGGTAAAAATGTTGCAGAGATTGAAAGAATGGCCAACCAATGACTGATCCAACTTAATATGCCATGAGAGGGAGCACTCCCTTAACACTATTAATGATATTCTGCTATACTTGAAGACAGAAGCCTAGCATAACTGTTATCAGAGAGGCTTCACCCAGAAACTGATGCAAACAGATGCAGAGACCCACAGTCAAACATTAGGTGGACCTTGGGCAATCCTGTGTAAGAGGGGGAAGAAGGATTGAGGAGCCAGAGGAGTCAAGGATACCAAAAGAAAACCTACAGAATCAACTAACCTGGGCCATAAGGTCTCCTAGAGTCTGAACTGCTATCTAGAAAGCATGCATGGAAGGGATAACTTAGGCCCTCTGCACATATGTAATAGTTGTGCAGCTGGGTCTTCATATGGGACTCCTAACAGCAGGAGCAGGAGCTGTCTCTGACTACATTGGCTGCCTTTGGATTCCTTTTCCTTAACTGGGCTGCCTTGTCTAGCTTCAAAAGAAAATGTGCCTAGTCTCACTGAAACTTGATAGGTCATGGCTGGTTGATATCTACAAAAAGGCTTCAGCCTTTTCTGATGATAAAGGGAGGATGTGAGGAAGGAGAGTAGGGAGAGGAAGCTGCCATTGGATATGAAGGAAATATAACACACACACACACACACACACACACACACACACACACACACACACAGATATATATATATATATATATATATATATAAATATATATATATATACTTTTCTAATCCTGAGATTTACCATTTTGAGCTAAATTTGAGTCATGCTTTAATTAAACACTGACCAAGATGCACTTTGGTCACGATGACTCCCTGCAATTCCCAACTGAGTGCCCTCGAAACATGTTTTGTAAGACCTATTTAAGGACTTAAGGACAAATCCATATAGCCACCAAATTTTCCCATGTGGTGTTGTTATTTTTCAAGAACTACAACTCTCAGCATTCCAAGAAGTTACCTGGTCTTTTAGTGAGTGGAGCTTACAGTTTAACTTAGAGTTTTACCCAATATGTCTGGTAAGAGCTTAAATGAATCTTGAAATTCAAAGTATACCTTGAAAAGGAAACGAGCTTGAAGGGATAATACCAACAGTTAAACACCTGACGCCAAGAAAAACAGCAGCAAATAAGCATACATTGACAGAAAATAAATACGAAGCAAGAGGAATTTCTGGGAACATTCAGTGCATACATATATCATCACCGTACAAAAGAACAGTAACCAAATCAGTATATTTATGTTCTCCTTTCCAAAGCTAAATGAATACTAGCTTAACTCAGTAATATCTAGTGTCCCTTATAACAAAGCTGATGGCCCTCGGCTCTCTGTCTTCCCAGAGGTACAAATTCTATGTGTAAATATGGAAGACATTTATTGCCAGTCATGAGCACCAAAATCAAAGAACATCCTGTTACTTAAACAATGTGCTTAATTATTAGAATCTGAAGAGAAACTCATTAACCTGCTAACATCCTCCTCTCTAGAGACATTAGGGAAAGTCAAGTCAGAACACACACATTCCATAAATGCATAGCAAGTAACAGGAACACTGTTCTGCTTCTTGTAAATAGCATGAGTCAATTTAATATTTATATACTACTTAGGAAAAGCCATGCAGAGACTTTAAGTTCTCAATCATAGACAAAGGAAAACAACTGGAGGGTCAGGAATTCAGGCCAGCCTGGGCTGCAGAGAAAGAACACTGTCTTTACAAATGAAATCCCAGTGAGGGCTGGAGAGGTAGCTTAGTGGCTCAGAGCTCTGATTGCTCTTGCACAACACTAAGGCTCTTTCTCAATACCTACGACATGTATCACAATCATTGGGAACCCCAGTTCTAGAGGATCCAACACCCTCTTCTCCATGGATACCAGATGTATAAGTGATGCACATACATACATGCAGGCAGAACATGAATATATACAAAATAAAAATAATCTGAAAATTTAGATAAGAATCTAAATCCTCATCCTCTTTAATCTACTTTCTCTGGCATATGAAAGTTACTAATTCTAAAGTACAGAGCTCAGCACAACACCGAATCTCACCTGTAAGAAGTCATATGGTGAGGATTGTTCCCTTCACAGTTATTCATGTAGGACAATAAAGCACATGGACCCATAAGTACCATTAATTCTTTTTCACATAATTAAGGTGGCTACCTACTAATGATGGGATGGCTTAACTGTATTGCAGCTAGAGGAATTTAGTCTGTCTCATTATTTCATTTTGTTAAAAAATAAGAAAATATCAATGGGGGCTGGCAAGATGACTCAGTGAATAAAGAGGTTTGCTTTTACTACTAAGCCTGAGGATCTGAGTTCCATCTATGAAACATGTTTGGTGGAAAGAAAGAACTGACACCTGGAATTTTCCCTCTGACCTCTGTGAGTACGTGGGCAGGCAAGTGAGCACACATGGGCAGAAACACATAGGCAGGCAGACACACATGGATGGACACACACGCAATCAAAAGAAGAATAAGAATGTAAGCTTCTCCTAATTCAGTAATGAAAATTATTCCTGTGGTTCCTTCCTCAGCTTGAACACAGAAAAAAATATGTTTTCTCAGCAATTAGAAATAGGAAGCTTCTCACTCGGCATTTTAAATTAAAAGGAAAAAATACAACTATTTGCAGAGTTATTCACTATGTAATTTTTTTCTATCCTATTATTTACTTTTGTTGAAATGTAAATTAAAAAAATAGTAATGGGGACAGATGAGCTGGCTTAGTGTTAAAGGTACTTTCTGTCCATCCTGATAATCTGAAATCAATGCCCAGAACCACAGAGTAGGAGGAGAAAAATCTGAAAAACTGTCTTCTAACCTTCATACATATGCATGGTCTGCACATGTGCATGCTCATGCACACACACACCACTTACAAAATAATTAAAAAACAAATGATAATACAGACTTCCCCTAATTAAATAATGAAAGTTATTCCTATGAATAATTTTAGTGTTGAATAAATTCTAGGAAAAAAAAAAAGCAAGCAACGTGACTTTCAAGGTCTCTGCCATTGGCAATCTTCATAACCTGGTCGTGCCAGATTTCACAGCTATTTCATTCAACCTGAGAAAAATGTAAAAGTTCATTCAGGTCTTTCAATTTTTAAAAAATAAAAGGGCTCAATTTCTTGAAACCTTACTTTTAACAGAGTCTAAGTCCATGACTCCTTGTTCTGCAAGCTGCAACCCTCCTCCACTCTGAGCACTCCCTTTTTCATACCTGGAAGTCTACACACTTCAATGATGTTTTGTTTCTTTAAATTACAAAGTCCTTGCACATGACTTTATAGAACTAGCAACTACATCACTACTTATAAGCACAGTGTGAATTTACAGGGTAAGTTGAGGAACAGAAAATCAAACTAACAAATATGAAACATCACTTGATTTATCTAGCTACAAAAATAGTTTATGCAAGTGATACGAAATGAAAGCTTTTGTTTCTTCAACACAGACTTGAAAGCTACTGTGGCAAGCCATTACCTTCAGCAAAAGCCCCTCCAATCAGGTCCAGACCACGAGGTTCCTTTATACAATGATAAGAAATTCAAAACAGCATGTGCACCTCTCTGGGACCTACCTATAGACAGGAGGATTGGGAGTGCAAAGGAATCCTCAATTATATAGCAAGTTCAAAGCCAACTGGGATTATGTGAGACTCCGTCTTAAATCATAAAACAAAAGAACAATACCTGAAATATATTAAACAATGTATGAAATGAACTTCTATCAAAAGTCTCCAAATTTCACATTTTGCCAGTAATATATAGTGATATGCATTTTGAACAAATATACTCCATGTTGTCTGTTTTATTTAGTTTTGGTTTTGGTGAGTAGTGTAGGAAATGGAATGCAGGACTTTACCCATGCTCTACAAACATTTTACCATCTAAACTATATACTCAATCCAGGTCTGTTTATGAGAGATATACTCATAGAGAGAATTAGTGCTATCTTAATTAACTTTGAAATTTTACAGATCAACTGATGAATCTTGAAATTAAACACCTTTATATCTACATGCTTTTCATATAAATCTATCAAGTCTATAGCTGCCTCTAATGCTAACCCAAGAGTATAGACATGAGTAAAGATTCTAGATGCTGTGTGTGCCCTATATAGCTTGGTGAAAAAAAATCTTAGAAACAGTGTCTTATCTTGTAAGACTAGCAATGCCCATCAGACACAAAATGTGTTCTCTCTCTCTCTCTCTCTCTCTCTCTCTCTCTCTCTCTCTCTCTCTGGTGTGTGTTTGTGTGTGTGTGTGTGTGTGTGTGTGTGTGTGTGTGTGTGTGTACATATTCTCATGGTTAGAACCAACTCAAAACAGCTCCCTTTCTCAAGATTTTACTTAGCATTATTTGAAAGAGGCCATTTTCAGTATAATCACTAAAGATAATATGACAAAAAAGTGGATTTAATAACTAAAACTGTTGGGGTTCAAAAACACAAAACAACCTGAATAGTCACAAGAGTCCAGCAAAGCAAGATCTGTATTTGGATTAAGTAGCAAAAACTGACCTGTCAGGGACAACAGCACAGAGTCAGGTGCTGTGTCTTTGAACATTCATCTCAGTAAGTATTTAAACAGATGGCAAATTTTTACTGTACTCAGGCCCCTACTGATCCATAAGGGACACAAAACACACTCAGGAGCTGACCTGTGACTCTGAAGGGAAATTGTACTTTTAAAGGATGAGATCACAAAGCCAGGGGGAGTGCAGTGGGCTGTAGCATTATCCAATCATATTTTGACACAAGGGGTTGACCAAGGATGTAAGCATTGGTGACTGACCCTTATCTGGGTCACGTGGTTTTCAGATCCTTGATTAATAGCATTAGTGGTCCTTCTAGTGGACTTTTGGTCCTTCTGGTGAACATTTGGTCCAGTAACAAAGGAGTGGAATGACTACATGTTGTCAATTAAGTCATAATAGGCAATACATTTACAACTTGAGTGTCTTAGTTTAGATAGCAGGCAACTTCCCTCTTCACATTCTCTACTAGTTGACAGTCAAACATGAAACACTTAAAGAAGCAGGATAGGAGTTGGTGCAAGAGCTTGGAAACATGAACTCAGTTTTGACCCTGTCACCAAGATAGAGATTGTTCCTGAGATGACTCAACTCAGGCACTTTCTCAGGAACAACCAAAAACATAGAAAGTCTTATGGAATTGGGATTAGGATGTAGCTCAGTTGGCAGAATGATTACCTAGTATGCACAAAGACTAGGGTTCTATTCTTGGAACCACATAAACCAGAAGTGGCATACATGCCTATAATAATCAAAACACCTAGGAGGTAGAGGCAACAGGACCAGGAAAAAGCTCAAGATTATCCTCAGAGCTTTGGAGACAAGAAGAAACCCTGTCTCAAAAAAGTCCTAACGTCAACACAATGACTCTGTGGGTAAAGGCACCTATAGCCAAGGCTAATCAGTTCAATCCCTGGAACTCACAAAGCCAAAAGAGAGAATCAACTGTCAAATTATCCTGTGACCTCCAAAAGCACACCTTGATATGCATGTATGTGTTCATGTGCACATAAAAATACACACACATTAATAAATTCAAATTTCAGATTTCTTATGGACTCTATAAAAGAATCTATTAAAAGTCAAAATGGAAGACAATCACAGAGTATATTACCAATGCCCAGAAATCTGTTGCAGGCCTTTCTGCAGGAAGTTTGCATTTTGTATTTGACTATGAGAATTGCAGCAGGAGATAATAGAGAAGGGAAAATATTCTACATGCTTCTCCTTATCACCAGAAATGTTAAATTAAGTCTCCCTTGAAGATGGGGAAAGCCAAGGGTCTGGTCCATAATCCCCCTCCATTAGTGATTTTTCAGAGAGAAATCTATGGATTTTTTCAAAGACCCTCAACTCTGCCATGAATCCCAAGGATTTCTGGGAACAGTACAAGCAGAGAAATTTCTCATCAACAAATCTCTCACCTCAACTATAAAAATTCTCTGAAAAGACATCAGACAGCTACTCATTCTTTATAAGAGATGCCTTTTCTGATTTCTCTATTTGTGTTTTGTTCTTCTATGTCCAATTGTTATGCCTAATTTAACTGCATGATTTAACTAATTGCCAAAATTCAAAAGTGCAAAATTTTGTGTATGAATAATTACTGACACAGGCAAGCAGTCGTTATTTCAGAATAAACAGCCAGGACCTAATTGTGCTTCCAGTTACTTAATTGAAGGTGTAGCAACTTCTGAATTTGTTTTATATTCAAAACAGATTCCATACTTTTAAATTAAAAAATAGTTTGAAATTTAAAACAGTAAGTATAAGGTTTTAGAAGCCATGGGGAATAATATCTAATTAGAACATCAGTGAACCATTTTGAGCAGATGAGATGGAACTTTGGATTTTTGTTACAGCTGACAGATTGTATGAGATTGACAAAAAACAGTGAAAGAAGATATGGAAATTTTTTTTGTTGTGTTTCCAAAAAACACTTCAAGGCCAACTTTGAGGTTTCTCCTTTCTTGAATCAAATCTTCTATTACTCCCATGTAAGAAAAACGGGACTTAATAAATATTTAGTTAGCGATAAAATCTTTGTTGGATAATTTTTCATTGTGATTATTTTATTGCTTATGATCAATGAACTTCTGAAACAGCAATCTCCTAATTATTCCATATTTTGAATAAAATATTTAATGTTTTCTTTTCAGGGTTACTTTCAGGTGGAATTTTAAACCTCAGCATATTCTCACACAGTATACATACCAAATGGGAAGTCCATTTATTTTCAGTCTCACTATATGCTATCTATTATTAACTGAAGATCAAAAGCTGTACCCATAGCTATAAATTTGTATTCCTGGATTTGTTTATTGGTAACTATATAAACTACTTTAGCAGTTTTAAATGTAAATTTAGTTTAATTCCACAAAATATACACTACATTTAATAGAACCCATTTTATTAGAAATGGTGCATCAGAATTGTTTCATCAGAAGTATTTCAGAGATATTTTGAAATTTAGCCAGGTACAGTAGGGAATGCTTTTAATCCCAGCATTACCGAAGATAGAGCACAAATCATGAGTGTCAGGAGTGTGAAGGCAACTTGAGGTGCAAAGATAGTAAGACCTAATCTCAAAGGGAATAAAGAAAAAAAAAGGAAAGAAAGAGAAAGGATGAAGGGAGGGAGGGAAAGAAAAAGAGTGAGAGGCATGCTTTGTTAGCATTAAAATTGCTACTTTAAGAATCAAGAATGGCATATATAGCTTGATTATGCTAGCCCTTCTTATCCTGGGAATATTTTTATTCCTGTCCATCATGTTAAAGTTTGTCTTTAACAACATCAATGTATTAGCAGCCAAAGTACACAGCTTGAACCTGAAAATGGACCCCCAGACAGAGTTATTAAATTAACAGGCTGTCAAGCCAAGGACGGGTAAGATTCTGCACAGAGCCTTACCAACCTAAGACATAAGTGCATTGTGTTGATAATGCATATTGCACAATGAGTAAGGAAGGGATTCTTGTCAGAACAACCTAAGACAGGTTCAGTCTTGATGAAATAAAAAAAGAGGAGAGTTTGAGAGCCTTTGGGGTCTGCTTGGCAAGAATCTGACATGGGCCAAGGACAAGGAAATGAGCTGCTTAGCAGGAATATGACATTGGCCAAGGACAAGGAAGTGGGCTTCAGGCAGGAATCTGACATTAGGCTAAAACAAAGAAGTAATTTCAGGCAGGAATCTAAATCTTAGGCTAGAACAAAGAAGTGATTGTAGGCGGGAATCTAAATCTTAGGCTAGAACAAAGAAGTAATTTCAGACAGGAATCTAAATTTTAGGCTAGAACAAGGAAGTAGGCTTCAGACATGAAAATGACTTTGGGCTAGGACAGGGAAGTTGTCTCAGATATTTTGGTCATCCTGACAAGCCTTTAGAAACAGTGATCATGGGAGTGTTCATAGCATTTTGTTTATTGCCTTTTTTGTTCTTTGACTATTTGTGTTTATTGTCTTGCTTGTTCCTTGACTATTTGCATCTATCGTATTGCTAGTCCCTCAACCTAAAACTGACCTTAATACTTGCTTGTAATTAAAATGGTATAAAAGCAAAAAGGAAAAGGAGGGATGGGATGGGGTATTCTAGGGAGGGGAAATGGGAAAGGGTATGGCATCTGAAATGTAAATAAATAAAATATCCAATAAAAAAGACAATATCTAAGACATATGATTATAGTAAACAAAATGTCAAAAGATAGAATTTCTCTCTTAATTCATGCCTGGATAATATTTTCATACTTCTTTGTCTTAAAAATATAATTATTGCAATAGAAAAAAAAATAATGGTCTTTATGGTGGTAAGTTTCATCTATATATCAATCAAATAAGATGTGTCAAATTCTTTGTTTTGTTTAAGGGGGTTGTTGTTTTGTTGAGGTTTTCATTTTGTTGGTTTTTATCTTTCACCTATTTTCCACTTCTACTTCCTAGTGCAAAGAATCTGTTTGGGGCTTCTGGTGTAGTTAAGTGGCTGTGGAGTGCTTGACTAGGTTATGAAGATGTAGGCACAACTGAAGACAGAGAAACTATCTTGTGTAGCATTAATTTTTTATGGTTCCCTGACAACGTTTAACATTTGTCTTCTGCCATAGAAAGGTCTGTATTAAATAATCTATGTATAATATTTCTCATTATTTCCTCTCACATAATTTTCAAATGAAATGTAACTTCAAAAATTATATTTTTCTATTGGACAAGTGAAAATATAAGTAAAGGTAGACTGAGTGCTTACTAAGCTACAGCATCATCTGTATATTAATGGCGAACAATCAATATTGATAAATATGTGTGAAGTCTTTCAAATTCTGAAAAGAACACGATTAGTTCTTTAAAACTGGGCTCAAGGGCAGGGAATATCACTAAGCAGTAACGTTCTTGCTTAGTCTGTATATGCAGTACTCTGGGTTTGAGGCCTAATACCAGGAAAAAAAAACAGTAGTGAAATTCAACCAGAAGCTTTTGTTTTGAACTATTCAAAAGTCTATTTCAAATAGATACAGCTCTTCCTTCCATGCTTACAAATGCAAATAAAGGTGGAAAAACCGTGGCCTGACTATCTGCCTCTCACTTAGACATGGATGGTCTTAAATGTGCTTGAGCAGCTTAGTCATTTTTCTACTGCCTCAATCCCCTTCATAAGCATTACTTTGGATGGTCACCTTGACTGCACCAAATACTAAATTACAGTATTCTGTGGCTCACCAAATCATACACTTAGAATACCAAATTAGGAATCTGTAATGATTAACTAAGTACGAAACACAGGATGGGCCACAACAAAAGCTAATTTCCTGAGGAACTTAACTTGGTGCCTCAAGGAAAATGACTGAGTCCTGCCTAACGTCAGCCTCGGGGAAAGACTTCAGAGCCAGGAAGAAGGACTTAAAAATTCTGAAAATTGCCCTCTGTTTATACTTTAGTTCCGAAAGCTTGATAATTCCCTTAAATTTGGCTCAATGCTTTAACCAGAGTGCTTCCATATTGAAAGCATTAACAGCAGTGGCTTCTAGCTGGAAAACACAAGCAAGTTTCAGTTATCTCAATCATGAAAAACAAAAGGGCAAGGGCCACCCTGCCTGGCAAACATAAAATTAGCTTCTTAATTTTGTAGGGTTAAGAGAAAATGGTGAGTAAACATGCCAACACTTAGTGTTGCAGGAACATTTGCTGTCTCCCCAGCTACACAGGCCTTGGCAGGGGAGGAGGCATCCAACCCTGCTCTGTTAATACTTCTGGGCCTGCCCAGTAATTAACAACAGTGCTCTAAAACACAGAGAATGCTTAGTATTAGTAAGCATTGAAGGGTAGCATGTCTTAACCATTGTGTCCAAGACTCCTTTGCAAACTGATTTTCTAAAATTTCAATGAGTTAACTTCAACTTACAGGATGCTGAGTTTAGTGTTTCATACTGTTTAGTCATACTTAATAGTTAAAAACAAGTAAATTGTGTGACATTGTACTGTGCCTGGTTCAAGAGGGGAAACTGATTTCCTTTAAATGTTTTCAAATTATACACTTCCTTACTGATATGGGAAAATAAGCTCTAATTTACATGAACTCTAGGATAATGTTTCATGTTAGTTTGTTGCTGAGCATCTAAGTATCTCGTTTCAATGCTAATTATTTGTTTATTTGAACTAGGCTAATTTCAGCAAATGTTAGAATCCAGCTAGAGCCCTGTGTGGATAGGGTGAGGGGAAAGGGCTGGAGGTCAGGTTCATAAGGAAATAGGCATCAGCTTCTAAGGACTGAGAGCAGAATAAAACCAAACTTGGGCCAGAATCTAGTCATGAAGTTCATGAAGGAAATGCAACATATGCAGGAAGAGAGAACAGAATCTCAAGAAAGGAAATGATGGAGATACGTAAGGAGCGAAAAAAATTAAACAGGGGAAAGGGCATAGCTCACTTAATATAGTGTTTGCCTAGTGTACACAAAGCCTAAGGCACGATCCTCAGCACCAAATTCAAAGTTTGTAATCTCAGCACTCAGGAGATAAAGGTGAAAAGCTCAGGAATTCAAAATCATGTTTGTCAATACCTGCTGTGAGAATAAACCCAGGAAGGAAGATGTGCTACTTCTTGCCAATTATCACCCCACAGGCTACTGACCCAGTATCTTGGAAACCCATCTCTTAGCCTGAAAAAGACTCCTCTAGCTCAGTAGCAGAGTGCTTACCTAGTTTGTGCAAGGCCCTTGATTCCAACCTTAGCACTACAAGTATATCTATATATATGGACCTTTTGATCACAAAATTTATTTGAGAAGAAAACATGGGAGCTGGAACTATCTACATCTAGCTATGTGGCTGAATGAAATGTATTATCTGTCTGTGAGTCAGCACCAGCTTGAGCATGAAGGGCCCTCTGAGGATTCAGCCCCATTCCATCTCCTGCGGAGCACTTTCGAAAAGACCCTTGACCTTTTGTTCATTTTTAAAAAGATAGATTGGCATTTGAAATACGTATCTATCCGACAGGCAGATGATCTATCATCTGGTTCTTGAGTATGTAAAACCACCAATGTGACACAAATACAAAGAGAATTCAAATGAAGGTAATCTTTCTATGCAAAAAGGTCCTTTCCAATTAAAGCCTGTGAAAAGCAACACATTGTCTCTGTCTTCATGTGGAACACCATGTCCCTAAAGATGTACTATCCATTATCTTCAACTTGGAATTGAATATTCAGCATATTTATAGAATGCCTCTTCAAACAGAATTGAAAATTTTACAAATGTATATATTTTAATGACACCCATTGTCTGAAATTAGAGGACATGGAAAACTCTTTCATGCAGTGACTTCAAAGGGCCAGTTAATCAACTGAGATGTGTATGGGGTCATATGGCTGTATTTGTAATCGATCTTACTCTAACATGGTACAAATAACTATCTGAAGACTGTATATTGTTCTGGAGAACAGAAATTGATAGGAATGATTTCTCTATTACATAAAAAAGCAAAAGAGCTTTTTTGCTATTGTTATTCAAGTACACCATTCTAATAATTTTGCAACAATTGAATACACATCACATTTGTGTATTTTTGTTATTACAAAATTAATACTTTACCTATTGAAGAAAAAATAAAAAATTTGAAGAACAAGAATATTTTTTAATCAGGCAGAGGTAATTATGAATGCTACCTTAGGATATTTTATTTATTTATCTGTAACACAATTGCTACATTATTATACATACAATTTTATATTCTGATTTTACATATTAACATTATTATAATAGTCTTCATATAATTAAAGAAAAGTCGTTTTGACACAAATGAGAGTCACCTGAGAAGAAGGAACTGCCATTGAACAATGGCCTCATCAGATTGGGCTCTTCAGGCCATTTTCTTGAATAGTTCTCTTGAATAGTTCTTGAGTGTAGAAGGGCCTAGCTCATTGTGCATAGTGACACCCCTGGACAGGTGGTCCTAAGCTGAAAAAGAAAACAAGCTGAGAAAGCCACCATATAGTTTTCCTCCATGACTGCTACTCCAGATTCCCGCTGAGTTTCTGCGGAAAAGAAACTCATGTTCTTAGGAAAAGAAAAACAAACCCTTTCCTCCCCACAAGTGGCTTTTGTTCACTGTTTTATAACAACAAATGAAACCAAACTAGAACAGTTGACTTTAGGAGTTGCATACTACTTCATTAGATGGAGATTCCACAATTAATTTAGAAATTCTCTACTGTTAGACACTTGTGTTCTTTATGCTTTTCTCTATTATAATGTAACAATCATCTTGGTACATAGAATCTTATTCCCAAAGAAATAGTGTGCTTAAAATTATCTCCTTAGCACAAAGAAAAATCTTATGGCCATTTCCAAATTGTTTACTACAATGGAGATTGGCAACCCATTTCCATGGGGAGAAACTCAATGAGAACAGAACCCTGGGAAACTGCACTATCTACAACAGTTACATGGAAACTACAATCTAACCTGACATAAAAGTTCTACTTGTTTTTTACTATTAGCATAAGTTCAAATAAACAGGGTAACTTATAAAACTAAGCTTTTGGTGAGCTGGAAAGATGGCGAACACTTAAGAGCATATGTCATTCTTACAAGGGACATAGGCTAGATTTTCAACATCCACATGATAGATCATAAACATCTGTAACTTCAGTTTTTTTCCAGTGGCTACTTCTGAACTCTGTGGGCTTCAGGCACACATGTGAACTTACATACATGTACATAAAACATTAGTACATATAAAAGTAAATTTTTAAAAAGTTATCTTAAGCCGGGCGGTGGTGGCACACACCTTTAATCCCAGCACTTGGGAGGCAGAGGCAGGTGGATTTCTGAGTTCGAGGCCAGCCTGGTCTACAGAGTGAGTTCCAGGACAGCCAGGGATATACAGAGAAACCCTGTCCCGAGAAACCAAAAAAAGTTATCTTAAATTACAATTATATTAAAGGGGCACCTATAGACAAACTAATTTTTAAAAATCAAGAGTAAATATGAACTATATGATTTATAGCTAAAGAAGCATTCAGACATAAATAAAGACATATATACATTTATATATGCATATACATATACATAGCTACTTAAATTTTGCAGACATTTCTTTCCATGTGTCCAGGCTGGCCTCTAACTCTTGACTGCCTTGCCTCAACCTCCCAAATGCTTGGATTACTTTGTCTCATCAATAGCCCTAATTTGGTGCTAGAGAGAGGCTCAGTGGTTAAGAGCACTGGCTGTTCTTCCAGAGATCTTGAGTTCAATTCCCAGCAAAAGACATGGTAGCTCACAGCCATCTGTAATGGGATCTGATGCCCACTTCTGGCACCCAGGTATATATGCAGAAAGAACACTTTTATAAATAAAATAAATAAGTCTTTTTTTAAAAAAAAAATAGGCCTAAGTTCTCATACAGAGGCAAATTTGAGACCTGAGTTGCCAAATTCCAAGTGTGGTTGGTGCCTTTTGTTTCATATTTACAAAACTCAATTCCATGACTATAGAAAAAATGGCCCTGTTTTAATAACATGATAATAAAAGAAGTACAAGAGAATGACATCCACATCACTACTCTGATACATCCACATATAACAGTCTGTTTTATGAAACAGGGAAGAATATCAAAATTCTCACAAATTTAATTTTCTCTATTGTTTTTGAGATATGGGCCTGCTATGTTGTTCAGTCTGGCCTTGAACTCCTAGCTAGTCTACTGAGGGTGAAATGGTAGAAAGCAGTTTCACATGCTACAGACCAGTCTTTCACAAGAACAATTATCAGGACATTACAACTTCCGACCCCTGGTTCTCCTGTATGCTTTAAGTGTGTACATTTTAGATATAATACTTTTGTATGCTTAATAGACTGTGGCACAAAATATAACTTTCACATGTACTGAAGCACAAATGTTTTGAGTGACTCAGTTTATTGGAATATCTTCATTTTTATTTTTTATTTTTTTATTTTTTATTTACATTTCATATGTTATCCCCTTACCCCATCCCCCCCACGCCTAGGAATGCCTTATCCCCTCACCCCTCCTCCTGCTTCTCTGCGGATGTGCCTCTACCTACTCCCCACTCCTACCTTCTCACCCTCAAATTCCCACCCACTGGGGCATCCAGCCTTCATGACACCAAGGATCTCTTCTCGCACCTATGCCCAACAGGGCCCTCCACCCTTACATATACAGTTGGAGCCATGGATCCCTCCCTAAGTGCTCCCAGGCTGGTGGTTTAGACCCTGGGATCTCTGGTTGGTTGGTATTGTTGCTCTCCTCATGGGGCCACAAACCCTTTCAGCTCCTTCAGTCTTCACTCTAACTCCTCCATTGGGAACCCCATGATCAGTTCAATGGCTAGTTGTGAGCATCTGCCTCTGAATATTTCAGACTCTTGAAGACCTCTGAGGAGACATCCATATGAGGCTCTTATCAGCATGCACTTCCTGATTTCCACATCAGCATCTACCTTTGGTGACTGCACATGGGATGGATACCCAGGTGGAATGGTGTCCAGATGGCCCCTCCTTCAGTTTCTGTCCCTCACTTTGTCTCCATATTTGCTCCCTTGAGGATTTTGTTACTCCTTCTGAGAAGGACCGAAGCACCCCCACTTGGTCTTCCTTCTTCATGAGCTTCATGTGGCCTGTGAGTTGAATCTTGAGTATTTCAAGGTTCTGGGCTAATATCCAATAATCAGTGAGTGAATACCATGTGTGTTCTTTTGTGATTGGCTTACCTCACTCAGGATGATATTTTCTAGTTCCATCCATTTACCTAGGAATTTCTCGAATTCATTGCTTTTAATAGCTGAATAATACTCCATTGTGTAAATATACCACGTTTTTTGTATCCATTCCTCAGTTGAAGGACATCTTGGTTCTTTCCAGCTTCTGGCTATTATAAATAAGACTGCTATGAATATAGTTGAGCATATGTCCTTGTTATATGTTCGAGCATATTGAGAATTGACTCTGAAACATTCCCTCCCTCCCTTCACTGACCTTCAATAATATAAATGCAGATGAAATGTAATCTAATGCAATGTTTACTTACATATTGTTTCTTTTAGTATATAAGTGATATGAAAAGTACTGGGCTCAAGTCATCACTGCTCCTGCCTGCCCTGTCCTGTGCCACCACTCTCAACTTTGAATCTCATCTCAGAGTCTACTGTTGTGACCTTGTTAGAATGGGCAATCAGAAATTGTTTGCCTACAGAGAAATACAGAACTCAGGACAACAAATGAAATTTTGCTGTCTACATTAGCCCATGGGGAATTAGACAGGTTTGAATGTGTGCCACATGGCATCCAAGCATGGAATGTTGTTTATAAATGTTTAGAACTTTAATATATAAAGCTAAGCTATAATTGAGACTTTAGGACTCTATAGATTTCTTCTACTTCCATATCACATACAAATAAAAAAAATTCAGCAAGCAAAAATGAATGTCTTCTTGAATTGGAGAATCTTGTGGATTCTGATTGTTTACAGCAAACTTCAAAACAGAAGAGAACTGATCTGTATGTAATTCAAAGAGTTCATTTGATTATAGGTGAGACATACAATTCCTTGTGTAAAAGGCAACAGCCTGCATTGTTGAATTATAAGAAAACCCCCACAAATCTGGAAGTTGAATTCAAACCTTATTTGATTTGAAGCCTGAATTATTTGCTGCTGAGACTTATATAAGATTAGGTATCTCTGCTTAAACTCTAAATCAAGCTTAACAGGAAGAGATATTGCAAATAAACAATGTTTGCTAAAATAATGTTCTTTAATATTTTCATTAAAACTGAAATTCATCTGGATTTTTTTATGGAAGACATTGATGGCTCTATAAATTTTTATGAGACAAGACCAGGATACACAAGAGACTTATGGATGCAGCGTGTCTTACAAAGGTGTGAGTAGGTATCTGGAAAGGTCTGGGTTTTAATTCCATTGCTGTTACTGCCTTGGTCATGTGCCTTCTTGTTGGCTCTGACTTTTCATATTTAGACATAACTGACTTGAGTTTTTATTTTTCTTCAATGAACTAAAGATACTTAAGCTGCAGTTCTTTCTGTTTTGTGTTATTATTCAATATTCAGTATATTTTCAGTTGCAATTTTATTTTTAAAAATACTAACAATCTAAAAGATTTCATGGAAATAATATAAATTTTTAAGTGTTTGGTGTTTTTCCTCCTTAGATGCATTAACTTTCACATTATTCCAATGAGTCAATATTAAAGTTAAACAAGGAAATGTCAACCTTCTCTTACTCTTCATTTGCATCTATTATCATGCATAAAGGCATCAGAAGCATTTTATAAGGAGAATATCCTTTAATGTCCTCATCTTTCCTCCAGTACCTTGAATCTATAGATAAATACTAGTCTCTGCTACAGATTGCAGGATTCAGTCCTGCTACAGATAATTCAGGCTAGGCAGACAGTAAAACTGAGCTATAAGTCAAAAGTTCCTTTGATGAGTTAAAATATGGCTCAAAAATATACTTTGCCAAAGCTAGAGAGATGATTCATCAGTTAAGAACAATAGATGCTCTTATAGAAAAATCTAGATTTGATTTTCAGCACCAGCAAGGCAGTTTATAACCATCTGCAATGTAAGCCCCAAGGGATCTGGAACTGTCTTCTGACCTCCATGAGTACAAGCATGCCCATGAACATTTTCTAAAAGTGGAAATCAGTGTACCAGGACACTAGATAGAGGTGGTCTCTGCAGGTTCTATCTCCCCCTTCTCTGCTCATTATGGCTAAAGTCAATCCCATTGGATCCTGGGAGCCTCACATTTCTCTGGTGTCTGGGACCCTTCAGTGGCTATCCTCAGTTCCTCACCCACCCTGCTACCTATTTTTATTCGACTTCCTGACCCTCTGTACCTCTCTCAAGTCTCCTCCAGATTCTGATACTGCCATCCTTATTTCTTCCTCCTCCTTTCTCCCTCCTTTGTCCCCCTCCCCTTCCACCTCTCACAATCATCCTGTTTCCCCCCTCAATACAAGACTGAAGCATCTACACCCTGGTCTTCCTTCTAGACTCCATATGGTCTGTGGGTTGTATCATGGGCACTGTGAGATTTTGAGCCAATATCCACTTACTGGTGAGTATATACCATACCATGTTGTAGGAGGAGCTAAGGTAGGAGGAGTAAGGAGAGGAAGAGGAGGAGTTGGGAGCAGAAGATAAAAAAGGAAGAGGAGGAGCTAGAGAGGGCAGAGCTGTAGGAAGATGAAGAACCACACAGGTATGGAGAGCACTCATGGGGAACAACTTATAAACTTATAATTAGGTTAGCTAATTGGGATACAACTCTCTTTGTATGGGCATCTTGTTATTAATCATTATCAAACATATAAAGCCTTTGATTAATCTATAAGAATTAGAGTCTCATTCTCTTACTGGCCCCGCATGGATGGCGGAATGGTCTGGGCAATGTCCTGCCTTGTGGAGACAGCGTGGAAGATTGGCAGAGCCATCTCTCATTCTGGTATCTAGTGGGTGGTAGGGCTGGTGTTTCTGGCAGGGCAGTTCTAGCTGCAGCATGCACATGGCCCCAGGCCAAGAAACATAGGCTGGGCTAGGCAGACCCACCCAGCTTAGATAGTCGGCTTGACCAGAGGCTGGTTTTAAATAATTACCACAACACCATGTGTGTTCTTTTGTGTCTTGGTTACCTCACTCAGGATGATATTTTCCAGTTCCATCCATTTGTGTGTGAAATTCATGAAGTCATTGATTTTTATTGGATATTTTATTTATTTACATTTCAGATGCCATACCCTTTCCCCATTGCCCCTCCCTAGAAATCCCCTATCCTAGCCCCCTCCTTTTTTTGCTTTTATACCATTTTAATTACAAGCAAGTATTAAGGTCAGTTCTAGGTTGAGGAACTAGAAATACAATAGATGTAAATAGTCAAGGAACAAGCAAGACAAGAAACACAAATAATCAAAGAATAAGCAAGGCAATAAACAAAATTCTGTGAACACTCCCTTTTTTACTGTTTCTAATGGCTTATGAGGATGACCAAAATATCTGACCCTACTTCCCTGTAGTAGCCCAAAGACATTTTCAAGTTTGAAGCCTACTTCCTTGTTCTAGCATAAGATTTAGATTCCCGCCTGAAATTACTTCTTTGTTCTAGCCTAAGATTTAGATTCCTGCCTGAAACCCACTTCCTTGTCCTTGGCCAATGGCATATTCCTGCTAAGCAGCCCATTTCCTTGTCCTTGGCCCATATCAGATTCTTGCCAAGGAGCCCCAAAAGCTTTCTGCCTCTCCCCTTTTTTTATTTCATAAACAAGACTGAGCCTATCTTAGATCATTCTGACCAGAATGCCTTCCTTACCTGTCATGGAATATGCATTGTCAAAAACAATATACTTATATCTTAGGTTGGTAAGGCTCTGTGCAGAATCTTACCCGTCCTTAGCTTGCCAGGCTGTTAATCTAACAACTCTGTCTGGGGGTCCATTTTCAAGTTCAAGCCCTGTACTTTGGCTGCCAACATGTTGATGTTGTTAAAGACAAGCTTTAACATGATGGACATAAATAAAAGTATTTCCAGGGCAAAAAGGGCTAGTATGATCAAGCGATATGTGCCATTCTTGGAGCATGACCAAAATAGAAATACTGACCTCAAGCCATGGGTAATTTTCGCTGAGTAGTATTCCACTGTGTAAATGTACCACATTTTCTGTATCTATTTCTCTGTTGAGGGACATCTGGGTTGTTTCATGGTTCTGGGTATTATAAATAATGCTGCTATAAACATAATGGAGCATGTTCTTGTGGTGTGGTGTAGCATCATTTGGGCATATGCCTAAGAGTGATATAGCTGGGTCTTCAAAACTATTTCCAATTTTCTGAGGAACTGCCAGACTGATTTCTTAAGTGGTTGTACCAGCTTGCAATACCACTAGCAATGGAGGGGTGTTCCTCTTTTTCTACATCCTTGCTAACATGTGCTGTCACCTGCGTTTTTTATCTTTTGCATTTCCCTGATGACTAAAGATATTGAACATTGAATACTTCATCTTTTAAAAGTCCCTGTTCTCCTTAAAAATGTACAAAATCCCTTAACTGTGGGATCTTATCAATTTTAAAAAAACAAGTTACATATTCCAAGAGAGAGCAACCAAGTCCTAGTAACAGCCAAATCAAAGCAGAAGCAAACCTACAACAGGATAAATAACTAACTGTCCAATATCTTGTACTCACTCACAATCTTAGGTGCTACAAAAGGTAACTTGTTTTATAGGCTCAGGGTGACTCTACTCCACACCTAAGCATGTCCTTAGTAGTGATTCCAAAGGAGAGCTAGGGGTCTTACCTACTTAATTCACCACTCTGATCTCAGTGTTTGCCACAAAATTGGCACAGAAGGAATGGATTTTTGAAGGAATAGATTGGTGGATGCCTTTTTGGCACAAGTTCAGAGTTTGGGTCATTGAAGTAATATTTGTATGGCTAGTTAATTAAGAACTATTCTTCTCAGATGCACCTAGTCCTACTGCAATGTGATATGCAAAGCCTGGTTGATATCCATGGGAGGCCTCTCATTTTCTGAGAAGGGGAGACAGGTAGAGGAGAAGGGGGAAGGGTAGAGGAGAAGGAGGGACTGGGAGGAGAGGAAAGAGGAGAAGCTGCAATCAATCATTGAGACCCACTGCTCTATCAAACTATGAATAAAACAATAGTCTCCAGAGAATTAGAATTCCTCCAGGAGTCTCATGATGGGAGAAGAAAAAGGCTGGGGCAACTTGTCTTACAGAAAGATTTACCATACAGTTCTGATTTATTACTTCACCCTGCAGAACAGCTTGAATCTAAAACACTGACAAGTTTATAGTGAATAGGACCATACCTTCACCTGGTCTATAGCTATGCAGGTTACAAAGATGAACTTATGGGGGAGAGGGCAGTAAATGAAGCTTTTATTTGTTCCTTTCCCCAATGTGACCACATTTGAATAAGCCTTTTTTCTCTGTTTTCTACTATTATTTGTCTCTTTAATTAGCCTATTTAGAGCAATATCTAGCTTGTTGGGGTTGCCTGGGTCACATCAACCCTGGAAGCACTAGCATGCATTACAATACTGCAATTTGCAGAAATGGTAGGTGTGGTGAACTTTGTCTTTCACTATAGTAGGGAGGAGAATTAATCTTCTCTAAAAATGATTTGTTCATTTTTATTTGTTGTGAAAGGTGATTTCCCTGAGTGTAAGTCTGTGTATCACATGCAAACAGTATCATGGAAGCCAGAAGAGAGAGTGGGATCCACTGGAACTGGAGTTATGAGTTGATATGTGGGTGATAGGGATCAAACTTAGGTCCTCTGGAGTAGTAGCCAGTGTTCTTAACTACTGAGCTATCTCTCCAGTACCAGAGTTAAAATTATTTAAAACAAATACTAAGGCATAGTACTCACATAGACTCTGGGTTCAATCTCCAGGATCATAGAAAAAATAACATCACAGAAACGATAATATGGCATGAACAGCTTGGAAATGAATTTAGAAAGAAAACTGAAGTTTTGGACTTGGAGCCTCTGCATTGCCTGGAGAACATTTCTCCAGGACTTCCCCATCTCATTCTTCATTGGCATGCCTCACAGATTCCTTTATACATATACTTTACTTCACACATATAGTAGGTGCTTAAAAGAAACAATTCCAATTTTCCCTGGCTAGATATGGAAACCATTGCACCCTCAGGAAGAGCCTTAAAGCAACTAGTTATTCGGGGCTACTATAATATATTACTGGAGATTTGGAAGGCCTAAGCCACAGACTAGGCGGCTTCAGGAATACATAAATTCAGGTCTGCAAGTAGCATAATGGTAGGCTTTTTGCAAAGCAATTTCGAACAGAGTTGGCTCTGACAGGCCGTGGGAAATGAATCTTTTTCCTAAGCCTCTTTGCTTTGCATATATGGATGCCTTGTTCCTGAGTCTTTATGTCAACCATCCTCTCTCTGTCACTTTCTAGGAATTCAAAAATCATAATGGTTTTAGGGCATGCCCCAATGACTTTATTTCACTGTTTATTACCTCTGTAAAACCTTTATCTCCAAGTAAAGTAGTACTCTGGGGTAGTGGGAGTTAGAATTTCAACATATATGTTATTTTGTTTAGAATTATTAGCTCTAAGTAGTCCATATATTCAAGACCCAGAAATGAAAGACTAGATTTTGGTTCTAAAATACAAACTAGTGGGATTGCAAAAGTTCCTGAAAATGATCAACAGATAGCACAGCTTGCAGTCATCACATTGAAATCTGGTATAACTTGATATCTGCGTTTTTGTTAGCTGGCTGGACTTCTATTTGCCTCATCTGATTAAGGAAGGATGACTGTACACCCAAGAGTAAAGCAGCTATCTTTTTTCTGTACTTCAAACCTAGAAATATGATGCATTTTCAAAGTCTTTTGTTGTTTATAATTGCATCTCATTCTACAGGATATGATGTCACAAGTATATTCTGTAATAAAGATCAAATTTTTCATTAACCAGGAAGAACAAAGAAACAAAAAAAGACATTTATCCTGGAAGATGATAATATCATACTGAATGACCTTGAAGTATACTGCTTAATGTAGCAAATGGATGAAAAGTGAGGTCAGAACATATTAAGTAGGCAGTTTTACTGTGTAATAGAGACCATTATGTTTCAATTTTAGCCTGATGAAGCATGTGCACATAAAATAAACTACTTTTGTATTATTCTAAACAAAAATGCAAAGCTAGGTATGATGTCTGTCTTAGTTAAGATTTCCATTGCTGTGAAGAGACACCATGATCACAGTTCTTATAAAATAAAACATTTAATTGGAGCTGGCTTACAGTTTCAGAGATTTAGTCCATTATCATCATGACAGGAAACATAGCAGCATGCAGGCAGACATCGTGCTAAAGAAGGAGCTAAGGGTTCTACATTTTGATCTGCAGGTAACAGTTGCTTTCTTAGCATAGTTTTTCTGATTGGAGAGAGATGGGCCTCAAAGTAGTTTTAATTTGCATTCTGTGATAGCCAAAGATGATGAACATTCTAAAAAAATACTATCTATTCATTTCAGAAACCTATTTGTTTAATGGCAGTTTTATGTTTCAATGTTTACTTTGCCGTTCTTTGTATATTCCAGGGATCAACGTGCTGCCTGACATATAGCAGAGATTTTCTCCCAATTTGTAGGCTGTGTGTTCCCTCACTGATAGTTACCTTTGCTGTCCAAAACTGTTTAAAATTTATAAAACCTCACTTGTTGATTCTAGGGTTAACAGTTCTAAAAGGAAGAAACAAAATAGTTTCTACTTGCGAATGGCATATCTACATAGACAACTCCAATAAATATACTAAAATTCTTCTTAGAATTACTGAATTTAATTTAACTTAACTGTATTGCTAAGAGAACTACATACAAAAATTAATCATCCTTTCATGTGCTAGCAATAAGTTATTAGAATTTGGAAATTGTATGTACTATTTATAAAGGCATTAAAAGTTTAAAGACTTAAGTTTAGCTCCTAAGAATCTTTGTAGGGTCTATGGTCTTAAAAACCATACTATGCTAACGAAATAAATGAAAGTTCTACTTAAATTAATATATCAACTCTATAGCATGAAAGACAGTGTTGTTAAGAAATCAAATTTTTCCAAGATTGATCTGTGGATTCAAGTCATAAAAAAATATCAGCAAGATTTCAACACAGACACGAGATGGCAAAACCAAATTCCTACATTTACAAAAATGGACATAGAAACTAAACTAGTCCAAAATGGAGTTGGACTTCATATCAACATTAGAAAGATAGTAAAAATTACATGAATGGACAGAAACTAAACAATATTTATAGATCGATCATGGAGCTTAGAGGGTGTTTCCAGAAAATAAAATGGTGTACTGGATTTTATAAAAATAAAAATAGAATATAACAAAATTGTGAAATGCAGAGAAAGGAGGAACATGTTTATTAGAAAGTTCACATTAGCCGGGCAGTGGTGGCGCACGCCTTTAATCCCAGCATTTGGGAAGCAGAGGCAGGTGGATTTCTGAGTTCAAGGCCAGGCTGGTCTACAGAGTGAGTTCCAGGACAGCCAGGGCTATACAGAAGAAACCCTGTCTCGAAAAACCAAAAAAAAAAAAAAAAAAGAAGAAAGAAAGAAAGAAAGAAAGAAAGAAAGAAAGAAAGAAAGAAAG
>NW_021620526.1:1112753-1116798 GCF_004785775.1 Grammomys surdaster
AAGAAAGAAAGAAAGAAAGAAAGAAAGAAAGAAAGAAAGAAAGAAAGGAAGGAAGGAAGAAAGGAAGGAAGAAAGGAAGAAAGAAAGAAAGTTAGTTAGTTCACATTAGCCTTGCATTCTGGGCTCCAGCACTGAGCACATCCCGGGTGGAAGCTCTGTACCCAATCTCACAAAACCTAGAGGAAGGAGGAAGTGGGCCTCCCAGGAGCTCTAACCTGGGCAGTATCTTAGGTAAGGAGACAGCAACACTCGCCCCAAACAGGGAGTAACTGAGACCCATTGGGACCCAGGAATTCACTCCTGCCCAGAGCACTGGTTCCTTCCTGTCCACCCCTGAGTACTGAGCAGATCTTGGGCCCCAGCTCTAACCCCAGTAGTAACACCCACCCCACACAGTTCTGAAACAACCAAGATAATAGAAAAGACAGGCTCCAGTCAGAGACAGGGCAGGTAGCACTAAGGAGATCCGGATGGTGAAAGGCAAGTGCAAGAACATAAGCATCAGCAACCTAAGGTACTTGGCATCATTAGAACCTAGTTCTCCCACACTAGAAAGTTGTGAATTCCCCATATCACCAGGAAAGCAAGATTCAGATTTAAAATCACTTCTAATGATGATGATAGAGGACTTTAAGAAGGACATAAATAACACTCTCAAAGAATTTGAGGAGAACACAGATAAACAGGTAGAAGCCCTTAAAGAGGAAACACAAAAATCCCTTAAAGAATTATAAGAGAACACAACCAAACAGGTGAAGGAATTGAATAAAACCATCCAGGACCTCAAAATGGAAGTAGAAACAATAAAGAAATCACAAAGACAGACTACCCTGGAGATAGAAAACATAGGAAAGAAATTAGGAGTCATAGATGCATGTATCACCAACAGGATACAAGAGATAGAAGAGAGAATCTCAGATGCAGAAGATACCCTAAAAAATATTGACACAACTGTCAAAGAAAATGCAAAATGCAAAAAGTTCTTAACACAAAACATCCAGGAAATCCAGGACACAATGAGAAGACCAAACCTAAGGATAATAGGTATAGATGAGAGTGAAGATTCCCAACTTTAAGGGCCAATAAATGCCTTCAACAAAATTATAGAAGACCATTTCCCTAACATAAAGAATGAGATGCCCATAAACATACAAGGAGCCTACAGAATGCCAAATAGACTTGACCAGAAAAGAAATACCTCCCATAACATAATAAAGAAAACACTAAATGCACAAAACAAAGAAAGAATATTAAAAGCAGTAAGGGGAAAAGGCCAAGTAACATATAAATGCAGACCTATCAGAATGACACCAGACTTCTCACCAGATACTATAAAAGTGAGAAGATCCTAGACAGATGTCATACAGACCCTAAGAGAACACAAATGTCAGCCCAGGCTACTATACCCAGCAAAACTCTCAATTACCATAGATGAAGAAACCAAGATATTCCATGACAAATCCAAATTTACATATCTTTCTACAAACCCAGCATTACAAAGAATAATAGCAGGAAAGCTCCAATACAAGGAGGGAAATTATACCCTAGAAAGAGCAAGAAAGTAATCGTCTTCCAACAAATCCAAAAGAAGATAGCCACACAAAGGTAATTCCACCTCTAATAACAAAAATAACAGGAAGCAACAATCACTTTTTCTTAATATCTCTTAACATCAATGGACTCAATTCCCCAATAAAAAGACATAAGCTATCGGACTGGATACATAAACAAAACCCAGCATTTTGCTACATACAGGAAACCCACCTCAGTGACAAAGACAGACACTACCTTAGAGTAAAAGGCTGGAAAACAATTTTTCAAGCAAATGGTCCTAAGAAACAAACTGGAGTAGCCATTCTAAAACCTCCAGCCTGAGAACACAAAGGGAGGGATTCATGGCTAGACCTATATAGGTAATTGAGTGTGGTCTTGTCAGGCATCAGTAAAAGTGGAGGGCCTTAGTGCCTGAAAGTTTGGATTTCCTAGTGTTGGGGAATTCAAGAGCAGGAAGGTAGGAATGGGAGGATGGTGGGAGCACACCCTCATAGAAACTCCAAGAATTATATGGGTTAGACATGACAGAGGCAGGCTGCCAGAGACTAGATTCCAGAATTCAAACAAAAAATATCTTGATACTAAAATTTGTTTTGAGAATTGTATATTGCAGAATATACAGCCTTGATGTATCTACTCAGCAAGCAAGCTGAGCAGACCTGCTCGAACCTCTGATGTCCTGGAATCTCAGCTGGATGCAGTGAAGACACAGACGTCAGAAACTTATCAATTTACTCTCCCCCCACCCCGCCCCTCTTCTAATATCTTAATACCCGTAATCAACTTGAAGAAGTTAATGAAGAGTTGGTGCCCCTATTCCCTGGGCTTGGGGACTGAGGTGGTTAATATTGGGCTGTCTTTCTAGGGAAAATAGTGGTTTTGTTGGAACAGGGAAGAATAGCTAGGATTTATTGCATAGCCATAACCTATTGGTAGAAATCTGTATAATAGTTATTAAGCTGAAGTTATAATTTCTTAAATGGTACAAAATTTACTTTGATTTCAAATTTAAGATTTTCATTGGTATGAGTTTCTTATTGATATAAAAGTGAGATTAATATTGTTACTCTCATAGGCATTGTGCCTATGTAACACATTTATGAATACAAGGTTTAGACCCAGTCCTTTGATTTGAGATGGTTAGCCTGTGAGTTAAGGGCCTATAGCAAGTTCATGGCTCTGAGTTTATTGTTAGGGTGGTTTCTATATTTTATTTAGAAATAGCTGAGAGGGGTTAACAGACAACAGTTCAGATTGCCTTACATGGACAGTTGGTTTTCAAAATGTCAGAAGTTCACAGAATTGATGTTGCAGACATTTCTATATTAATGTTCATTTTGATGAGAGACCTGTCTGCTCCTGACAGCTTCCTGTCTTGGATTCTAAGAAGAGATTGAGCGTCTTTAGAGTTACTCCAGTTGTGGTGAGACAGCCACTAGGCAAGAATTACCTCTTTTCATCTACAGACAAATTACTGTCCTGAAAAGGACACACTTGCGGAATAGTCGACTGATTATATCTGCCAAGACAGAGTAATCAGCCCTTAATAATTCTGCATCACTAGGTCTGTCAGATGATCCTGGACCAGAAGGCTGAAGATGGGATGCTCCAACATTTTGTAGTATAGGGACTGTCTAGGTGTTCAGCGGTCTCTATAAGTTGGCTAAGTTTTAGAAGCTATGTTTTGTGCTTCCCATAATTTCAGTTAATTCAGTCATTCTGGATTTCTGACGGGATTGAAAACTTATAGTCTCATAGCCAATCCTGGCTATTTACTTTGAGAGAAAAGATTTGAGAGGGTGGTTTTCAGCTGACATTCATTCTAAAGCCAAAAAAAAAAAAAATCCAGGTTCAGACCTAAGCCTTTTAGTTAGGAGAGATGACAGAGGTTCTGGTTAGTCAACAAAAACAATGGACTGGGTATTAGGTCTATCTTGTACCTTACTGATACAAATTGGTATAGTTATTCTCTAATTGTATTTTGAGAGAAAAAGTTTTATTTTAACAAGAAGGGTGATATGTAGGAGGAGCTAAGGTGGGAGGAGTAAGGAAAGGAGGAGGAAGAGTAAGGAGAGGAGGAGGAGGAGGAGGAGAGGAGGAAGAGAAGGAGAGGAGGAGCTAGAAGAAGAGGGGGGGACATGGAGGTGCATGTCTCTGCCAGTCTAAGATAGTTGGTATATCTAGGTTGAGTATTGGGTTACACTTCTGATTATATGGGCATCTTGCTACTGAGCATTACCAAACTTATAAAGCCTGTGATTAACATTTTTAAAAAAGTTACTAATTAAAAAAAATTATAAAATGACAAATTGGAGTCCTTGAAATTCACTGGGTTAAAATACACCTAGCTTATACCTATTAGCAATTCCTGTACTGTGACTGTCACTTGGCTGTTACTCTTAGGAGGTACTATGGTTTGTATGCAGAAAAATAAATGTTGTGTTGAAGAAGAAGAAGAAGAAGAAGAAGAAGAAGAAGAAGAAGAAGAAGA
>NW_021620526.1:1116808-1125438 GCF_004785775.1 Grammomys surdaster
GAAGAAGAAGAAGAAGAAGAAGAAGAAGAAGAAGAAGAAGAAGAAGAAGAAGAAGAAGAAGAAGAGGAAGAAAGTCCACATTAGGAAAGATGAAACATGCATATTAAAACATTCATATTAGGAAAAGTATTTGTCACTTGTTGTGGTTTATTTTGGGCATCTGCGGGGCAGGGCTTATAGAACTAATGCCCAGTGCTGTCAGAATAGAAAACACGCTTTAGGAAAAGCAAACAGAAGGAAGGAAATGATAATTGCAACAACAGAATGAATGAAACTGAAAATGGAAAAAAATTAGAAAAATAAATTTTAAGAGAAAATTGTTTCTTTACAAAGATCAATAAAATTGAATAACTGCTTATACAAGTGACAAAAACATCAAAAATGCTCAAAATCAAGAATAAAATGGGACACATCATGAAATATGCTAAAGACACACAAAAACATGCTCAAAATGGGTAATTTAAATAAAAATACCAGGAGTTATTCAATATGACAAACAATGTAAATAACAATCAAATCTATTAGGTAACTCAAATTCATAATTTTAAAACCATAGGAAAGAAATCACCAGATATAGACATTTTCACTGGAATATTCTAGTAAAGATTTACAGAATTAACAGTGATTATACACAGTTAATTTGGGAGAGTATAGGAAGTGAAGTACATTTGTATGCACTTTATAAAGCTAGTTTTACCCCAAACAAGACAAAAACTTTGCAAGGAAATGGAAGTAGCAACAATACCACCCAGGAAAAGCAAGGTAAGTCCTTAAACACAGTAACAGCAAAAAAAAAAAAAAAAAAAAAAGCAGAACTTAACACTGTATTTAAAGTGCAGTCAAATGCATGACCATGGACAAGCTATGCTAACCTCTCAAAACCTTGATTTTCATATTTGTCAAATGAGGATGAGGTTAACTTCTTTCACACAATAATACTGTGAAGTTGAAAGCTTATAGGAGGGGCTGACCTATTTGAAAACAATTGTAGGTGCCACCTGTCAGCCAGATGCATTGAACTTAATTGTTGGAATTGCCCCACGACCCCCAGCATCTGGGAGAAACCAACAATGATCAAACCTCACACCTCATACAGAAAACAACTCAAAATGAGCAGCAAGTTTAAAGGTAAAGCATAAAACTATAAAAGTGTAAGACTAATAGGAGATGGACGAAGAGATTGCTCAGTAGTTAAGAGTAGCAGAGGAGAAGGGGAAAGGGTCTTGTGGGAGGGGCTATGTGAGGGGACACTGGGAGGAGATGAGGAGCTGTAAAGTGAATAAACTAATTAATCAATGGATTTTTTAAAAGTAATATGCATTGCTCCTCCAGAGGACCAGAGTTTGATTCCCAGCAACTACATCAGGTATTTTCCAACTGCCTGTAACTGTAGCTCCTTGTGGGCTTCAGCACCTCTGGCCTCTGTGAGGTACCTGCACTCATGCACATACTTACACAGAAGTTTTGATTCTTAAAAAGAATAATATGAGATTTGGGTATAGGCAAAGAATTATTAGTCTTGAACCAGAAGTTTAATATTTTAAAAAGTAATAATAAACTGATCCTGATCAACGTTTAAGTTTTTCTTTTTTTTTCTATACAACTTTCAAGGATGACCTAATATCAATCCTTAATTTGTTACAGAAAATAGAAAGGGTAGGAAGGAACATTACCTAATTTATTCTATAAATTCAGTATTATCCTGGCACCAAAACCAGGTAAACATACAACAACAACAAAAACAACAGACCAGTTTCTTTGATGAATATGATTTCAAAAATTCTGAATAAAATATTTGCAAATTAAATTCCAGAACATACTAAGAATATCATACATCATGACCAAATGGGCTTCATCATGAGAATCCATAATTGGAGCAACAAAAAGTAAAGCAATATGATCATCTGAAGGACAGAAATTACATAATCATCTTGACTGATGTTGAAATGGTACTTGTCAAAGTTCAATATACTTTTATTATAAACATCCTGGAGTTGTTAGGAATAGATGGAACATACATCAAAATAATAAAGGCTACATACCAAAAAACATGGCCAACATTATGTTGAAATCAAACTTTGGGTTGCCTCATCTATCTTTAATATGAGGATTTGTGCCTACTCTTACTGCAATTTGATATGCCATGTTTGATTGATATCCCTGGGAAACCTGGTCTTTTCTGAAGGGAAATGGAGGAATGGATGGTGAGGGGGAGAGGGACAGGGACTGGGAAGAGAGGAGGGAGGTAAAACTGTAGTCAGAATTTAAAATATTAAAAAATAATTAATATATATATATATATATATATATAAACATATATATGTATGTATATGTATAGAAAGGAAGGATATAATGTATGTGAGGAAAATAAATTTAAAATATAATAAAAAAATACATTAGACCAGTTTTTTAAAAATCAGGAAGGGAATTAGGATGCTCACTCTCATTTGTCTTATTCAGCATGGGTGCTCAAAGTTGTAGCTAAAACAGAAAACACAAAAGAGATATATAGGAGATAAAAACAGAAAAAGAAATCAAATCATACTTATTCATAGATTATATGATTAGATACTTGAAAGACACTGTAAGATATACTAGAAAACTCTTCAATCTAATATAGCAGGTTGCTGGATATAAAATCTGTATAAAAACAGTGGTCTTTATATGTACCAACAATGAACTCTCAGAGAAAGAAATTAGGAAAAATATCACGTTCATAATAGTTCCAATATAATAATAATAATAATAAATGTACAAAAAAATACACATAAAGAAATGTAGTCAAAGAAGTGAACAATTTCTTACTGTCAGGGGCAGCCCTGCTTATACACTGAAGGCCTAAAATCACCCATAGGCCTAAAATCAGCAATAGGCCTGATATACATACCTGCTACCACCAAGTCTTGGGTCTCTGTGGAAAAGCACTGAAACAGATGCCTAGAAGCTATTGTAAACAAGCAGCTTTGGTGAAAAATTGCCAGGCTGAATACATAGACCTTGTACATAGGTAGCCTTGGTGAATAGTACCAACTTAGATAAGGACAAGTGAATCATAGATGGAATCATAATGATCTGTCCCCTGAACCTTCACGCAGCTGACACTCTGTTCTGGAAGATATCTGTACTCCCCCTGAACACCTATGTTCCTTCATCATCCCCTTCCCCACATCCTGCCTTTTTGTGTATATAACCTGTGTGTGCAAAAGTAAAAATGGCGATCTGATCAGACTATAGACAGATCGTCATTTCCTTGTGTCGGCCTGTTCTCCACTTTCTGTTTCAGGTGATCTCCCCGACCCCTGTTTAAGGCCCTGCTGGACAGGACATCTTACAGAGAAAACTTTAAGGTATTTAAAAAGAAAATCAGCTGGTGAGATGGCTCAGCATTTAAGAGCACTGGCTGTTCTTCCAGAGATCCTGAGTTCAATTCCCAGCAACCACATGGTGGCCCACAGCCATCTCTAGGGTTATCTGATGCCCTCTTCTGGCATGTAGGTATACATGCAGCAGAACACTCATATTAAAATAAATAAATAGATAACAATTAAAAAGAAAATCAAAGAAAACCCTAGAGTTTCCATATTTTTATATTGGCAAAATTAATATCATGAAAGATTAATCTACAGATCCAATATTATACTACCAAAACAGTTTTGCAATAATCATTCATTGCAATATACATTAAAATTCAGAGATAGAGGAAAAATAATCCAAAAATTTATATGAAACCACAAAAGAGCACAAATAGCAATAGAAATTCTAAGGAGCAGGAGCACAGCTGGTGGTATCACAATATGTAACCTCAGACTACACTCCAGGGCTACAGTAAGAAAGGCATAAGGAACAGACAGACGGATGAAACAAAATAAAGGACCCAGAAGTAAACTGACAAGGCTATGGCTATGTAATTATTTTTAAAGAATTTTAATTTAATGTTACATGTCAGAGTGTTTTGCCTCTGTGTGTGTGTGTGTGTGTGTGTGTGTGTGTGTGTGTGTATGCATGTTTGTATGCATGTGTGCACCAGGCCTGGTACTCATGGTAGGAAGAAAAGGGCACTGGATCCCCTGGAACTGTTGTTACAGTTCGTTGTGAGCCTCTATGTGGGTACTGGAAACCAAAGCAGACTTATCTGTAAGAACAGAAAGCATTCTTAACTGCTGAACTATTTCTTCAGTCTACCCTCTTATATTTTTACAAAGGTGGCAAAAACATACAATAGGGAAAAAAAGCCTATTCAAACAGTATGACAAAACTGGAAAGGGCTTACACGTCTGGGTCAGGGTCCATCATTGTAGCAGAGGCAGAGGTAGGAAGCATGGAAGAGCGTATCTTACTCTCTGGTTTTCAATGGTTTGCTCAGCTTTTTTTCTTATAGAACCCTGGAGCATCTATCTAGGGGTGACACCGCCCATAGTGGGCTGGATATTCCACATCAATCAACAATTAAGAAAATGCTGCTCAGATGTGACTATGGGCCAATTTGATTGAAGCATTTCTTCAGTTGAAGTTCCCTCCTCCCAGGTGACTTTGGTTAATGTCAAATTGACAAAAATGTAACAGAACAATGGGTAAAGAAACTGTCAGCAGAGTACACAGCAAATAGACTAGGAAAACATCTTTACCAGCTGTACTTCAGACAGGAGGCTAATATCCAGAATTGACAAAGAATGGCAAAAAATAAACACTAAAACCCTCCTGCCAATAAACAAATGGACTGCTAAAATGAACAGACCTCAAAAGAAGAAACAGAAATGGTCATTGTGTTCAATGGAAAATGCAAATTAAAATGAATTTATGATTCTACCTCGCTACAAAATGGCTGTCATGAAGAAATTTGACAACAAATGTTGGAGAAGATGTGGGGAAAGAGGAACCCTTATTCCGTGATGATGGGAGCACAAATTAATCAGTTGTTATGAAAATCAGTTTAAAAGAATAAAAATAGAACTACCACATGACCCAGATGTCCCACTGCTGTGCATATCCTGAAAGGTCTCCATAAACTATCATGGAGATTTTTTTAAATCCATATGTATTGCTGCAATATTCACAATAGCTATGAAATGAGATTAGCCTAGATGTCTATCAACAGATGAACAGATGGTATATATACAAAATGGATTATTATTCAACTGTAAAGAAAAATAAAATTTGTAGGAAAATAAGTGTACCTGAAGACTGCATTAAGAGAGATAAACTGGAAAAGAGCGAAAGAAGGAAAGAAAGAGAAAGAAAGAAAGAAAGAAAGAAAGAAAGAAAGAAAGAAAGAAGAGAAGAGAAAAAAGAATTCCTTCTGCTTATGTGATCTTAGCCCATAATGTGTACGTGTATCTATGTAAACAGTACAAGTGTGGCTGGAGTCTAAACTGTAGAAAGGAAGCCAAGAAAGGGTAAAATTAGATGATGAGGGAGGACAGAATATAGGAAAAATAACACATGAGACATAAAATAGGATAATTTTATTTTATTCTAGTATAATCTCATCATAGATTTTATCCAGAGTATTAAAGTAACATGAACCTCTCTCTCTCTATCTCCCTCCCTCCCTTCTTTCCTTTCTTTCCTTTATTTTTTGTTTGCATCCAAATGAATCTAACATTTCTTATTCCTTTGAGGCCATGGTAGTGAAAATTGGCCTTTCTTTTTAGGTCAATTGGCCATTGGTACAATGGGAACTTGACACAGCTAGCCACTGAAAACATTTGTCACACAATCCATGTTAGAAAAGTGACTTTAAAAAAGAGTTTGGGGGAGGTATTTTGTAATATAAAACCTTTCCCTTTATTCTTCTGTCTAAATCTAAGTCATTCTGTCATGCTGCTATTTAAAATGGAAACTCCACTGCTATACATAAAATAACGTAATAACGTTTTTTAATTAAATTTTAAAAACTAAAACCTGTGTGAAAGGGATTGAAAGACAAGCTGTGAACTGAAGGGCAATGTTCTCACATCTAACACAGAACTTGTAGTTTGCATATTGAAGCAGTTCTCAAAACACTAAATAATAGTCCAACTACTAAAAATGGCAAAAGAAATAATATGAAAGGATGCGGATTAGCATTAGCCATAAAAAGAGGAAATTTTAGCATCAATGCATACCTATCACAATAGCTAAAATAAAATAAAAAGCTGGCAACACCAAAACTGGCTAAACATGTTAATTTCCACCAGTGATGCCACTGGCTATTTCTTATAAAACTAAAGCCTCATCTTAGGTATTTGCCCTGGAGACACAAATGTTTACGTTCATACCAAACCTTGCCCAGGTATGTTTATAAAAGCTTTATTTATAATAACTGTAAACTGGAAACAAGCCAGATGCCCTTCACTGAGTGATTGGCCATATTATTGTTTGTACTCAACAATAACAAAGAAAAGAATCAGCAAATGTCAGCACTGAAAAGTCACGTGCTGCATGCTTTCGTGTAAGAAATGACAACATCACAGAGTGCCAAACACATGACTCATTGCCAGAGTTGTGGCAATTGAGCTGGTTGGAGGTGGTTCTGGTTACAAAGAGTAATCCTTGTGGTTGTGGGAAAAAAATTATTGCCTTCAATGTGGAGCTGGCTATATACTCAGGAGATAAAGCTATACATTCCCCCTCTCCTTGTCTCTCTGTGTGTATGTCTCTGTCTCTCTGCCTCCCTCTCTGTGTATCTTTCTCTTTCAATTTAAATGTCTCTCTGTTTCTGTCTCTTCCTGATCCTGCTCTGCTCTACAAGGGAAACTGATAAGTGAAACTGAGCAAAGAACAAGAGATTTCTTTTTGAACATTTCCTTTCTTAATTCTGGAAAAAAATAATCCAGGGGCACACCTACCGTGATACCTCTATGGAGGTCAGAGACCAACTTTGTTAAGTCAGTGCTCTCCTTTTACCCTTACATCGAATTCAGGGAGCAAACTCAGGTCCTCAGACCTAATGGTCATAATCTGCAGAGCCATCTGGATGGCCCAGTAAGGGGTTTCTGTATGACACTGCACGTGGCTCTATATTGATCTCATCAAAGCAATAAAATCCAAAAAAGTAATTTTTAATTTGAGTTTATGTGTATGAATGTATTGCCTAGTGCCTGAGAAGTCCAGATGAGGGTATTAGAAACCCTGAAGCTGACATTGTGGTTGGTTGTGAGCTGTCATGTGAGTGCTGGAAGCCAAATTTGGATCCTCTACAAGAGCAGGAAGTGCCTCTGAGCCGTATCTCCAGCCACAAATCCAAGGTAGTAGTAAAATTATTTAGTGTGTGTGTGAGTGTGTGTGGGGGGGCACATGTGTGACATAGCATGTATATGAGGGCAGAAGACAATTTTCAGGAGTCCATTCTCTATTACCATAGGAATTGGGCACTGAACTCAGGTCCTTGGACTTACTAAAGCAAGTGCCTTTTAGCCACTAAGCCATCTTGCCAGTCCCCTTTTCATTCTTAAATATTTGTACACGATCAGTTACATTGATTTCACTATCTACTAATGCAACATTTCTCTACTTTGGCTGCATATTACAATTGCCTGGAGTGCTTTTAAATTTCCATTACCCATGCCACAACCCAAATTAAATGAGAATGTATATCCTAGGGGGTGATTTCCTAAGCATCAGTAGTTTTTAAAGTTCCCCAGGTGATTGCAATGTGTGGGCAAGATTGACAATCACTGTACTAATGGGTCACAGCAGGAAATTTGGAAAATACTGTTCTGTTTAAATTGTTATAAGGTATATAGATTAGTGATATAATTGTATCAATGTTATTTTTATTTGATTATTGTACAGTGGTATTGATGGTGAGTGAACATTATATAGGAACTCTATTATCCTTGCAACTTTTATGTAAGACCAAAATTATTTTAATGTCAAGAGAAGAGAAAAGTGTACCCTGGAGAAATTATTGCATAATATACAGCAATATTTAGAGAAATACATGTTTTTAAAATAAATTTGCAAGCACCAAATGTCCGTCAAAAGGTAAATGGATGACCACAGGAAGATGCGATAGCATTAAGTTTATTAAAAACAGATAATGAGTATCTAAATCAAGTTGCAGAAAGGCAATTTCTATTGTATCATTTTGTGATACTTGAAAACATGTAGAGCAATAGTACATATTTATGGACACATAAATATTGATTGAGTGGGAAAGGCATGGGAAAGAAAACCACCAAAATGAGAATAGTAATTACCTTGTGGCATACAATCACTAATGAGCGAGTGGATTGGGCTTCAGTCACATTACATGATTCCTTAAGCTGTGAGCAGCTATGTGAGCATTGGTTGCATCACTGTGTTTGGTCAATAAGATTCATAATGAAGAAAGAATCCATTTGTAACAATGTGCCTCTCATGAGGGATGTTCATAGTGTAGACTACTAAGCTTAAGGACTAGGATATTTAGTATCCTAGTCTTAGAAGGATACTAAGTTTAGAGACACTCTGCCTTTTTCTGGATTAAGCAATGAGTCTAAAACCACAACATGTATGAGGCTTACATCCTAAATTTGACCCTCAGAATCACATAGTGGAAAGGAAAGAATCAACCCTCATAAGTTGTGTTCTGCCCTCTACATGTGTGCTATGGCTTAATCTCCTCAACCCCTGCCACACAGAGAAAGGAAGGGAGGAGGAAGGAAGGA
>NW_021620526.1:1125538-1146475 GCF_004785775.1 Grammomys surdaster
AAGACAATGTTGAAAAAAACATAGGTAGCCTGGTGTGGTAGTGAACACCTTTAATCCCAGCACTCTGGAGGCAGAGGTAGAACTCTGTGGTTCAGAGTCACCCTGGTCTACATAGTTCCAGGAAAATAGAAGCTATATAAAGAGACCTTGTCTCAAAATCTACCAAAAATAGTCATATATTTTATTTTAGTTGTTGTTGAATTTAAGCCAAAGGATTGGTACTTACCAGGCAGGATAGGAAAGAGAAGGTCTGTAGAGAATTGTGGAACACATAAGTGAGAACACATCATTCCTCCTCTCTGCTCAGCTGGGACTTCTGCCAATGGACTTTATTGCCAATATGCATAGGAGAGAACTATGACACTCAATGGCAAGTCCTTGGAGCTGGTGTTTCATTAGTGACTTCTGTCATCCTAGTTTCTATACACTCTCTTCTGGTATGCTTTTGGCATAGGATTCAAAGTGGAAAATGAAGTTTGGGAAATATGATCAATTTGCATGGTTACCATCTTTATCAAGTTGCCAGCATTTCTCCAGTACAACCAAAACTCTGGTAACTAAAGGTGGTACTGGGGAAGAGGAAAGAAGTGTGTAGAAACTAGACTGGAGACACAACCTCTCCTTAAAATAAAAAACACACTCATAAAGGCTGCAAACCATCACCACATGGCAGTGACAATGCTATTGACTTCTTCTGGATTCCTGAAGCTACTCACCATCTTGCTGAGGAAAGACAGCATGTGGAAGAGAATAATGAATTTAGGGTTCTCGGACTTCTTTTAGGTAATGAGTCAGGCAGATATCAAGTGTGAATGACCAGAGCCAGCATGAGAAGAGAGAAAACATGGGGTACTTGAGAAGAGGCTAAAAATGGAAGGTGCCAGACCAGGAAATCAAATCCCAAGACCTGATAGGAAATTCCTTTCAAAGAGGATACAAGAAATATGGTATGTATGCTATCATGATTTCCTGCTTAGGTTTCAGTGACTGAGGTTGGAGGTGTTTAGCAACTGGCTTTTTCATCCTGAACTGCTACATGACAGAACCCCTCCTTTTTTCTTGTCCTGGACACACTCTCGAGAAAAGAATCCCATTACTCATGCCTGTTGCTGAGAAGGCACCATGCACATAGAAATATTGAGAACACACACATACTGGACATGAATCCCCCAGGTAAAGCAATTCCCAGATGACTATCTCTCTTTTCAGGGCACTACACTGGGTAACAACAAAGACAGTGCTGGTAGAGAGGAGTGGAAAACTGGAAATGGATTTCAAGGATTGAATATACAGGATTTGGCTAATGATGTGGAAGTGAAGGGAAAGTTACAGAGAATGAATGGTGAAGGATTTGTGAGGATCTGGCTAGGCAGATTGGAAGGGAGAGGGGGAGGATAATTGTGATCTTAATGGGAGGTTATAGGAGTCTGAAAACTGAGTGGAAGTGTCTATGAGGCAAGTGGATCTGCAGGTCTAGCTCACAGCTCTGTACTTACTATTTTTCTCTTCTCAGTCTACACCATATCCTAAACCATGTTTTCCATTCCCCAAGTACGTGTTAGCTCTGGTAATGCCCAACCCAGATTATGCTACCAGACGCCAGATGATCCTTATGCCTCGTGAACACTTTCACTCAGTTCAGTGCTTCCCTGAAGCATTTTCCTTTGTTTCTTTCAATTTAAGATTATTTTAAACTGATAACATAAGGATAATGCATATTTATGGGGTACATGTGATATTTGGATTCACTATGCAATGTATTATGTTTAAATCAGAGTAAATGTATCCCCACAAACATTTAACACTTTCTTCTTGATGAAAACATTTTAAAATGTCTTCTCTTTATTCAATGTATACTTCATTATTCGTTTTTTATGTGTCATAGACATATGTATTTGTTAGTGTGTAAGTGTGACCATACAGATGTACAAAAGCCCAGGGAAGACAGATATTGATGACAGTTTGGGTGTGTTCTGCTGTCTGAATTCAGTATTTGGGAGGATTTTTTTATTCTAAATTATATGTATATGGTGGGGGAGCAGAATAAGGCTTCAGAGCCACTGGGACTGGAGTTACAGATAGTTGTTTGCCATCTGACACAGTGCTGGGAACTGAATAAAGTTTGTCTATAAAAACATATGCTCTCTTAACCACTATCCCAAGTTCTCAGCACTAGGATTGCAAGCCTGTCTTTTATGTAAGTGGTAAGGGTCCAAAGTCAAGTCTTCCACTTCTTTGGAAGAAACTTTATTCAAGGAGCCATGTCACCAGTACCTGTTCTTCTCTATAGTCACCCCGCTGTATAGTGTAAAAGGATTTTTTATTTTATTTTTTATTGGACATTCTACTTATTTACATTTCAAAAGTCAACAGAACCTCCAAAAGAAAATGAAAACATTATAATGGAAAAACAAAAACATTTAATTAATTAACAATCCTGTGTCATTGCTACCACTGCAGATGCTTACTACAACTGCTATCTGTTTTGCAGAAATTCAGGAGGTGGAACTTCACTGGTGATAAATTCACCCAAAAAGAAATCATGAGAAAGACACCATACTTTGATGAGGTAAAATTAAGTTTGTCCCTTAAACCACTTTGAACAACTCTTCATTTCACTTCTAAGGAATGATCTTTTTGGACAAAGCCCTGTTTTGGTGCAGTCTTTCCATACTGGATGGGAAAAGGCTCTGTAACTGATGGGTCTGAATGGAATAATCAGAGAACAATTTCCTTAGTCCTAGTTGAGAGATCGTGATGAGCTGAAGAGAGGTGTTTTGACCAACTATGCACAGAGCCTAATTTAATGTCTAGGCTGTTGATGACAGTATGTGTCTCCCATAATAGGCACTCTAATGGCACATAATGAGCAGAGAGTAGGTGAGAGGCTGTTGATGGACTTACTAGTCAAGTGAGATTGATTAGAGAGCATGGAGTGTCCCTATGACTCAACCTTTAGCATTCAGAGTTCTTCAGAATAGCCCTTCCCGCCCAGCACTGCATACTGCTTTCCTCTGTGATAAGAATATATTAGAGATTTTGTGTGAACCAGAAAGGGTATCCTCTCCCACAGAGCCACTGGTGGGGTAGCAATGAATTGCTGAACTGAGGAAGCTCAATGTGACCCCTGAACCAAGAGACCTGCCCAACAGTCTCTAGGAAAGAAACCCTTTGTTATTGGCCTTCACTTTCCTTCCACTCTAAAACCTGTCTGCTCAAAGATGAGCAGAAATAGAGGCTTGCATTACTAAGATAACTCAGCCAGTAATGTGCTTGCATATAAACATGAGTACCAGAGTTCAATCCCTAGAACCCATGTAAAAAGCTTGGCATGGAAGTACAAACTTAAAATCCCAGCACTGGGAACATGGACTTAGGTGGATTCCTGGGGCTAAATGGCCAGCAGTCTTTCTTACTTGGTAAGTTCCATGCAAGTTAGAGGCCCTATCTCCAAAAAATCAAGGTGCACAGCACCTGAACAATGACATCCAAGGCTCTGTATTCCACATGTATGTGTGAACACCTGCATACACATGTGTCCACACCTGAACACACACCACACAAAAAGACACTATTTCTAGACTACATCACATTCTGAGGTAGTATTTGAACTTCAGTATCCCTTTTTAAAATTTATTTATTCACTTTACAACCCTATATCAGCCCTTTCTCTCCTCCCAGGATACCCTAGTGTAAGTCTTCCTCCTATTCCACCTTCTCCTTCTCCCCCTCATGTCACCCGACTACCCCTACCCTATACATCAAGTCGCTGTAGAATTAGAACATCCTCTTCTGCTGAGGCCAGACAAGGCTGTCCATTTAGGGGCACTGGATCCACAGGCAGGCAGGCAACAGGGGCAAGGACAGCACTTTCTCTAGTTGTTTTGAGGACCCACATGAAAACCAAGCTGCTCATCTGCTACTTATGTGCAGGGGGGCTTGTGTACCCTTAATTTTTCAAATCTCATTTTTAATGATGGTTTTTTAATACTTTAATCTCTCTTGTAGCCCACCACTCACCAGAGGTAGTGGAAAAGAAAGGAGACTGGAGAAGTGGACCTGTTTCGAAAGGTTCCTTACAGCAACTCCTATCTGTGTTGTCTAGAAATCCCAAGATCAGTTCACAGGTCAGCATCTCAGCAAATACTTCATGGATATATCAGCAGTATAGTTCAGTAGAGTCAGGATAGCAAACATGAATCAGCAGCAGGGACAGCCAGGCCTCAGCCTTGGCTCAAGTCAGCAGGAGGGACCAGGAGGATATCTCTTCTGTGTTTATTTCATGGAAGTGAAGATCAGAGAAGGACAAAACCAACAAGTATTGCACAGTCAGTTAGTTGTACTAGCAAGCCAAGGTCAGCCTCTCATTGTCCATCAAGTTCTATTTATACTCCCTCCAAACATCACGTGTCCTTCACAGGTCTTGCCTCAGCATGTGCATCTGTCTCAGCTGACATCACTCTGCCAATCAGCCCAAGTCCACGGAAGCTGCAAGAAACTGCAACACACCACTAGAACTTATTGGTGCATTTCTCTCTATGGAGTCCTGACAAATGCAGCTCAACCACACAATGTAAGATGGATGAATACATGTGTGTTCTTAGCAGAGAATACTTCATCGCATGTCCTTTCACATGTTTGTCTTAGCAGAACATCCTCTCTCCTGTGTGTGCTCCAGTGAAACATTCCTTCATGAGTCTGCCTTAGTCTTTTGCCTGTGTCCACTTCAGGAAAACACTCTTTCGCATTTTTGCCCCAGAAAAACACCATCCATCACAACTGACTTCAGCCTAGGTCCAGCCCTGCTCACTCTTTGATTGGTGATTCAGTCTCTGGGAGCCCCCAAGAGTCCAAGTTAGTTGACTCTGTTGGCTCCTACTGGAGAAATGCTTAGTTCTGGTTTCCCTCTCTGTCTATTGTCTGTCTTTGATGCACCAATCTGTCCACATGTGTCAATTTATGTCTGTTTTTGTTTTGTTGTTTGAATAATTGTTGTTGTGTGTTTCATATTCAAAAGAAAAATGGTTAAAACTTTATTTGGTGGCTATCCACTCCTTGATTTAATTTAACTTGTTTAAAAGGCTGTCTTAATGTGCACAGCAGAAACTGATAAGTTACCCTGCACCTGTAGCTAGGAGTCAAGCTCAGCTGGAGAAGCCTTGCCAAGAGCTGATTGTCTGCATAAGCTGCTCTCAAAGGGACCAGCTTTGACTTCTATGGTGAGGGAGCTGATGGCTGTTTTTTTTTTGTTTGTTTGTTTTGTTTTGTTTTTACAAAAATCTCTGTAACAGTGTTTATTGGGTTCATCAAGTGACAAAGTGCTTTTCTCTTGAAATTACAGCTAGAAAAAAGTTAGAAAGTTTTATTTGGTTTAAATATATAAGATGTGTGTCGCCACTTCATTTTTGTTTCTGACTGGTTTTAATTGTATAAATATGTTCTGCATGTCTTGGTTATAGAGTATTGGCTTGTAAGTTATTGAGTATGATTAAAAATTTGTAACTCTGAAAGTTGGCTTAAAACTGGTAACTCAGGGTTGGAGTCATTCGGACAACAACACATGGTATGAGACAACCCACAAAAACAGGTCTCTAAAGATCCTAGAAAGAAAGACTTATAAAAGATAGGATTTAGGGCAGTTTTTCTTTGGTGAGGTATTGAAGGCTGCACAGTTGTGCATTCTTGTGCAGGAATTGGCAGCCAAACTTTGTAACGTGAAAGTAATGCTCTTGGTATTGATTTTAAAGAGAATAGATGGTTTAAAACTGATTTTTGTCTTCCAAAGTTGTGGTTGTGCTCTAGTGTCACAAGGGAAACTTGAAGATTGTGGTTAAGCTGCCAGTGTTCCATTGGCTGGCCGCTTCTAGACACTTGGATAGGAATTTGACTTCTGACCAGGACAAAAAAAGTAAGCCCAAGGCAGGAATCTGATTTTTCAGGAAATAGGCCCAGATTAAGAACATTTACATTTGAGTTAATGCAAAGCTCAGAGTGAGTTTAGGAGGCTTGTATGACGTTGCTTTTGTCGTGGTCATCCTGACTAGCCCCTAGAAAGGTATTTACCAAATTTTGTTTATTGCCCTGCTTGTTCCTTGGGGAGTAGAGGTCAGCTTCAGACCCCAAAGCATTCACAACAGGCAGCTTATGGGCCAGGAGTTATAGATGATGATTATGCAGGAGAAATTAGAATTATGGCTGTTTTCCCCTATGGCATGATAGCTGTGCTGGCTAATAAAAGTATTTCTCAAAGAGTAAGAGAGGACAAAGTGGCTTTGTTTCCTCTGATGTGTACTGGGTTCAATCTATTACTAGTAAAAGACCTAACCTTAAATTAATAATTGAAGAAAAAACTTTTGAAGGATTAATAGATACTGGAGCTGATGTATTCACTCACCTTCAAGGGATTGGTTATTTCATTAATCCAAAACAAAGTTCAAACTCAAGATGTATGAAAGGTTAATGAAACTAGGAACTTATGGGGGCAGTACAACCTAGCTTACCTACTCCAGCTACCATTCCAAAAAACAGATGACCAAGCCCACTCAGTCAGTCAACAGGTTCTCCAGCACAGGAGTGAGGATTAAAAGAAAAGAGATGATTAGACAAAATTGTAGCATGTCCCCAGCCAGTTCTGAGGCTGAAGGCTGATGCAGGTTTGTTTAATCCCACATTTCTTTTAAACCCTTTTAATTGCATGCAAGTATTTATGTCAGTTCTAGGTTGAGGAACCAACAATATAATAGACACAAACAGTCAAGGAACAAACAAGGCAATATACAGAGTCCCATGATCACTCTCATGATCGCTGTTTCTAAGGGCTCATCAGGATGACCAAGTATCTGAGCCTACTTCCCTGTCCTAGCCCACAGTCATATTCAAGCCTGAGGCCTACTTCTTTGTTTTATCCTAAGACTTGGATTCCTGACTGAAATTACTTCTCTGTTTTAGCATAAAAATAGACTCCTGCCTGAACTTACTTCCTTGTCACGGCCCAAAGTCAGATTCCTGCCTAAAGCCCATTTCCTTGTCCTTGGCAAATGTCAGATTCCTGCCAAGCAGTCCCAAAAGCTCTCTACAAACAGGTATAAAATTATGATAGATTTTATACTATTCCTTTGCATCTTGATGGTTGTAAAAAGTTTGCATTTAGTGTGCCTGCTTGTAATTTTAAAGAACCCATGAAGTGATATCATTGGAAACTTTTGACACAGGGAATGGCTAATAACCCTACCTTATGTAAAAAATTTGTTGGTGTTTCAATACAAGAGGTTAAGACTTTGAATCCTTCAGTATATATTATTCATTATATGGATATTTTATTAACTGATCTCTCTGAAGAGTTTTACTACAAACCTTTGCTCTTATATAACGAGGTTTAAAATTTTGGAGTATCTATTGCTCCAGAAAAGATTCAAAGACAATATCCGTTTTAATATTTGGGACATCAGTTATATTCTAAACAAATTGTGGCACAGAAAATTCAAATAAGAGGAGATGTTAGTTGGCTAAGACCTTACCATAAGCTAGCCACAAGAGAACTTAAAACGCTGATATTTCTCAAGGAGAATGCAAATCCTAATTCCTCTGGACAATTAACTGATGAGGGACAAATAGCTTTGCAGAAAGTAGAGGAAGCTATTGGCCAACAACAGATACATTATGCAGGCTAATCAACTGTTGGCTGTTTGCATTATTGCTACTCATATGACACAGCAGTTCTTTGGCAAAAGGGACCATTAATGTGGATTCACCTTTTTTTCATCTCCAAGTAAAGTTTGAACAGCCTATTATGAAACTGTCGATGTGTTAATACAGAATTGTAGGATATAATCACGACAGTATTTTGGAAAGAATGTCTTAAAAATATGATGAAATGTTTACTCTTTATTTCAAACAGCAACTAAATTGATTATTGCAAAATACTGATACTTGGCCTATTGCATGGCAAACTTTTTAAGCACATTTGATAATCATTATCCAAAAGATAAGTTGTTACAGTTTTCCTCTATACATGTTTTTGTATTTCCTATAAATTTATGCATGCAGCCCATAGAAAATGTGTTTACTGCATTTACAGATGGCTTATCTAATGGGAAGGCAGTATATGTAATTGGATCACATGTTTTCTTGAGTTTCCCTCCAATTCAACACAAATAATTGAATTTCGTGCTGTAGCCACTGTTTTTGAAATGTTGAAAATCAAGCTTTTAATTTGTATACTGATAGCCAATATATAACTCATGATTTATAATTGCTTGAAATTGTTCCTTTTTTAGATACTGCTAATTCTCAAATTTTACAGTTATTTATACAAATACAGCTTAATTTAAGAAACATGTACTGTTACTTACTTTATAGGACATTTAAGAACTCATACTGGATTGTCTAGACCCCTTAGTGAGGGCAATGCCACAGCAGCTTTGTATACCAGGCAGATTATAGGCCTTACACAGGAACAATTGGCCATACAATCTCACTCTTTAATCATCAAAATAGTAATAGCTTGAGACAACAATTTGGCATTTGTAAAGAATGTGTATTCTAATTGTAAAAACTTGTTCTTAGTGTCCTCAATTTCTTCATAATGCTATTAATCCTTGAGGACTTATACCTAATCAATTATGGCAAATGGATGTTACTCATTTCTGATTTTGGAAAATTAAAATATGTACATGTGACTTGACACCTTCTCAGGCTTTCTAGTTGCAACTATTTTAACAGGAGAAGCAACTAAAACTATAATTAGTTATTGCCTAAATTGTTTCTCTATGCTTGTCATTCCAAATCAGATTAAAGCAGATAATGGAACTGGCTATTGCAGGGATGAATTTGAGACTTTCTGTCGACAATTTAATATTACTCATATTACTAGGATTCCTTATAATCCTCAAGTACAAGGTATTGTAAAACAGGTATTGTGGAACTTTAAAATAATATCTTCATAAAATAAAAAAAGGGAAATTATATCCCTGTATACCACAAAATTATTTAAATCATGCCTTTTATTTTAAAATTTTAAAATTTGGATGTCAAGGAACTTCTGAGTGTAGGAGGAGCAGCTACTGGCACTTCTGCCCTGGTTTTGCAAGGAAAAAATTATAAGCTCCTTAGAAGAGCAATAGATACAGATACAGAAAAGATTCTATGGCTAAAGTTTGAGATGGACTAGCCAAAAGAAAAAAGAGAAAAAGGACAGAATCAGGGACAGTTTGAATCTTGACTCTCCACTTCCCCATGGCTTTCAACTTTAATTTCTACACTGCTTGGACCATTAATTATAATCTTGTTGTCTTTAACTTTTGGACATTATATCTTATACAAATTAGTTGCCTTCATACAGGATCGCTCTCAGCAAGCTTAGCTATTCACCATGGCAGTTATCCATTGCTATGAAGAAATGCATTGAGTGCGTATTCCTATGTCCTTCATGACTTTGGTCTGAATGGGAAAGAGTGCACATGCTATAGAAGACCAGTAGTCATAGATGGGTAAGAGTGTTCTTGATCTCCTATGACCTAAGACAGAGGCATACATCAATGTTATGTTTGATCTCCTTGACGGGTAAGAAGGAGGAATATAGACATCAACCTAAGCCAGACATGGTCATGTGGTCACTCTTTAACCTAGATAGGATTATGGAAAACAAGTTAATCTTGTGCCCCCATCCAGTTTCTGGTACTGCTCATCTTTAAAAAAACAAAAAAACAAAAAACAAAAAAACAAAAAAACAAAAAATGGGGAATTGTGCCTTTCACAGCCTTGAGCAGGCCAGATGGACCTTGTTTACCACAGCAAACCTTAATGATCCAAGTGAAATCATCTGCCTTGACTGCACATACAACTTCCTGTAGAAACTTAGAATAGACTGTGTACTGAGCCTGCTTTGTGACCTAATCCAGCGGAAACAAATGCTGAATATTAAACTTTGAGCCTTGATCAGAAACTTGTCTTGGCTCCATGCTTCTCTTGCCTCCAAACTCCATCCTTTACATTTCCATCCCCCGTTTTAGGTGAACCCAGTTCATCCGTGGCCACTGGACAGCTACAGTACAGTGAAGCATGTTTTTGTATATGCACAGGAGTAGTATAGCTGGGTCTTAAGGTAGAACTATTCCCAATTCTCTGAAAAACTGCAAAATTGATTTCCAAAGTGGTTGTACAAGTTTGCACTCCCACCAGCAGTAGAGGAGTGTTCCTCTTTCTTCACATCCTCACCAGCATGTGCTATCTCTCATATTTTTTATCTTAGACATTCTGAAGGATGTAAGATGGAATCTCAGAGTCATTTTTGATTTGCCATGAAGAACCAACTTATTGCTTAACTCCATTTAGTGGTTTTTCATTCAGGCCTTTCAACCATCCTGACATCTCCTTTCTCTTTTTAAAATATTTGTACTGAAATATGCATAACATAAAATCTACCATGTTTACTATGGTTTTTTTTTTTTTAGTACTGGTGATGAAGCCCAAGGATTGAAGCACAGTAGACAATCACTGCACCAGTGAGCTATAACTTCAGCACCAGCAACCACCTCTAAAAACACACGGGTCCACACTTTCATGCCATCATTGCCACCAACTCTCTAGAATCTATTCATCATCCCAGAGCAATTACTCTCTCCCCATACTCCTTTTAATTCTTAGTATATTTTCTGTCTCTAGAAATTGTACTGCTTTCAGTACTTTATAGACTCTATAATTATACAGTACTTTTCTTTTAGTACCTAGCTTATTTCACTGAGCATCATATTTTCCTTAGTCATCTTTGTTACAGGACATGTCACAGTTCCCTTCCTCCTAGTTCTTTTGAGAAATGTATTGTGATTTGAATAAGAATGGTCTCCATATGCTCATATATTTGAATGCTTACTCACCAGGGAGTGGAACTTTTTGATAAGATGGATTAGGAGGTGTGTCCTTGTTGGAATAGGAGTGTCACTTAAGGTGGGCTTTGAGGTTTCAAAAGTCCATGCTGGGCCTAGTGCCATGCTCCTTATCTTTGCCTACTAATCAGGATGTAGCTCTCAGCTGCCACTATTCCCTTCATCATGATGATAATGAATTAAATCTTTGAAACTTTAAGCAAGCCCCAATTATATGCTTTCTTTCATAAGATTCGACTTGGGGAAGACAGGCTCATGTACCCATGCCCTGGTCATGCTCATACTGACCACCAACTCAGCTGCCATAAGGGCCCAGATCCAACACTTTGAGTCAGTCCACCAGAACAGCTACTCCATCTACAAGCTTCTGGAGTGAGTGGTGGAGCTGGTCCTACAGACCTAGATGTCATTACTAAAAAAGGCCAGTAATGGCCAGCCCACCAACTACCCCCAACCATGTAGATGCTGTGGCTGTAACCTGAGCTGTTTGCCTTGCTGGGAGACAAAGAGCCTGGAGTAGATGACATCGAGGGTTTGACAGCCTGAAAATCAAACAAAAACTGTCCTTAAATACCCTGCCTAGGCACAAGATCACCAAGATTCTGGGCAACAGGAAGATATCTGTGATGAGCCTCAGTGATGGTCCAGTATTTATGGTGGGCCGGAAAACAGAAACCTTGCATCAGACCAATGACTGGTTGCAATGAGTATTTGCATGTAAAGCTATTTGGACAAAAAATATACTGTGGGACACACTACAGTTTCCAATGTCACTATGATAAATGACTATGAGCTGGAGAGGTGGGAAAGATAGAGGGACCAAACGGTGTGTGGTTCTGAGTAATGACAGGATGTCCAACATGAAGAACAGTTCATGTTCTAGATCAGACTGCCTTGAAAAACCTCTATAGTCTGTGTTCTCTCTGGAAGCCACTTTGGTATCCATGATGTGCTGCCCCAGGCTGGTGTTGAAGCCAGAGATTCATATGGATGTCTGTGATCTGACTGCAGCAGGATTCTGTGTTGATGTTCATGGTCTGTGTTAATACCAAATGCCCTGTAGATATCCATGGTCTGTCCTGCAGCATGAAGCCAAGTTGATGTGAGTTGCCTGAGCCACCACCTGAAAACATGTTGGTGCCCCTGGCCTATGCTACTGCTGAGGTCTGTGATGGTATTCTTAGCAGTGTTATGGTAGAGACTGTTGATGTTATGGTGTACTGTCACCCAAGACCATGCTGAGGTACACGCATGTACTGATGCTAGAGAACATGTGGATGTCCATGGTCTGTGCTGTTGCCAGAAACCATGTGTAAATTCCTGATCCATGCTTCTGCTGACTTTAAAAGTCAAGGAAGCTACTTTTGCATGGTATTGATTACTGCAGACTCACAGTTGAGAAAAACAGACATAGAAGGCTTCTGTGACAACCACTATCTCTCTACACCCTATCCCTAAAAGTAACAGCCTGGACAGAAAGTCATCAAAGACTCTTAAAAAGAGAGCTCTTAAAAATGTGATAAAGATGCTGAAGTATAGCTCTCCACAGTTGATGGCTTCTGGAGGGCATCTGGATAAAGAAGGATTCAGTTTTCTTTAAGGAGCTGGCCATGAGGGTTTGACCATGCACCCGTGAGTATATGTGGTTTTTTTCTTTTTCTTCCTTTTTTCAGAAAAAGAGGGCAGGGGAAAGTAAGTTCCCAGGAGAAGTGAAGATACTGGGGCTCATGATGTGAACTTCTCAAATAATCAATAAAAATATTACAAAAAAAACTGAAAAAGTGTTGTCTTGGCCATGATGTTGTCTCTTCACAGCATAAGCACAGTAACTAAGACAGATATGGTACTATAAACATGGCGGTTGTATTGTTTATAATTGAGGAAGTCCACTACAGCCAATAGTAACTGTAATTGAAAAGTGTCTACCTTGGAAGTGAACTCCTTGTTCCCAATGACCATAGCTTGCAAAAAAAAAAAAACAAAAAACAAAAACAAAAAAAAACCAAAAAAACAAAAACAAAAAAAAAAACACCATAAGAGGGGCTCAAAAGATGGCCCAGCATTGGCTCCTATTTTGATTTTCAGCACCCACACGATGGCTTACTCTAGTTCTAAAGTATCTGATGACCCCTTCTGGCATCCTCAGGAACTGCACACATGAAGTGTGCAGACATGCATGCAGACAAACCACTCATACACTAAAATAGAAAATAAATATAGCCAAGCATGGTGGTTCGTGTCTTTAATCTCAGCACTCAGGAAGCAGAGGCAGGCAGATCTCTGTGTGTTCAAGGCCAGCTTGGTCTACATAGTGAGTTCCAGGACAGCCAGACTTACACATGGAAATCCTGTCTCAAAAAAGAAACAAATCTTTAAAAAAAAAATGGCAAGTTGAAGAGGAGTTCTTAGGTCAGATATCCTCCTGTTTCTGTATATTTGCATCTGTGTAAGGCACTGGGCTAAGCATTCAGGGACAGGCCTTCTGCCAGAAGCTCCTTATCTAACCAGTCCAACTCAACACATATTTCTCAAGTACTGATATAGAAAGAATTTTCAGTCATGTAGCACTGAGCAACTTAAGCCAATTAGTGTGGTGTGCTCAATTGCAGAAGGCAGGAAACAGAGAGCAGCTGCTGTGGAACAGCTGCATACAGTTTCCTGCCATCCTCACTTGTTGGTCACCATTACTAAGCCCAACTAACAAATAAGATAAACAATGTTCAGGGAATCTAGAATGCCTTATATGCTTTAGAGCTATGATAATGTAGAGGTAAGATTTGAAGACGGTTCTGCTTAACTCCAAAGACTATGACTTTTCCAACTCATACTTGACTGTAGACCTGGTCATGACTTATTTAATCTCTTCCAATTTAACAGATGATAATTCCCACATCAGTGACCCTCACACTTTATAACATAGTACTAAGGCACATATTTGTAGGGCGCAGTTTGAATCGCCATTCCAAAATGGCGCCTGGGGCTAACACCTGACTTCCTCATAAGCCCCTGAAGAAGCCACGCCCACAGGCAATATTGCGCAGGCTCACTGCTAGGCATAATCAGGCCATCTGCTATGTAGGGCAATGTCGGATCTCGAGATACCGGCTATCCTATTGTATGCACCAACGTGGCAGGCTCTGATTGGAGAAGGCAGAGGGATTTAAGGGTGGTAGAGGAGAGGCTCGAGGGCTTTTTGCTGAATGTAAAGGTTCCTGATTAAACTGTGTTGAGAAGAAGAACTCCGTGTTCGTCATCTTCTGTCTGCTGGTCAGATCGGGGAGCGACACATATTAGGTGTTTTCTAAGATGCTCCCTTAAAAATACTACATTTATTTCATTGGGAGCATACAATGGTGTGCATATACAGGTCAAAGGACAACTTTCAGAAGTCAATTTTCTCCACACAAGACCAAGGAATTGAACTCAGATTTTTAGGCAAGATTGTAGCAAACACCTATATTTGCTAAGCCAGTTTACTGGACCTTAATGTGCTTCTTGACTGAATTTGCTTATAGTTCAATGTGTCTAGCTTTTTCCTTGGGTCTGATTACAACATTTATTGCCTGGTGGCACATGGCACTGTTGATATTTAAAGCAGGCCAGGCTTTTGGCTAACATATAGTGACTGATGTGACTTAGTTCATTTTCTCAGTACTTTTCATATCTCCCCAAATGCAAAAGTTTCAAAACTGACAAGTGAATGTTCCATTTGAAAGGTTCAAAGTTATACACATAATTATACATGCCTGGGCAATTTTAGCCCATTTAGACTTATGGATCTAAATTGCTTTTTAAGTTACTGTTATATTCTATTTTCCAATCGATTTTGTATAAAGTTTTGAATGATTTCTGTTTAACTTACAATGTCTTGTTATATTAAGGGCTTTTCGCCTTGCCTTAACAGTATACTGGTACAGCCCCATGTTTTTCTAGCACTGTGAATAATTTATTGATTTAAAAATACCACAGTTGCAAAAATGAACTAAAGATTTAAATCAACTCCTCTATAGAATTGCACTGTAAGTGATTAGAGCACTTAACCTCAAAAGAAAAAAAGCTTCAGCTCCATAGGAAATGAGTAATAAGGTGTTGACTTGTTTTCAAGATTATTACTATTCAGAAAACCATAGTTCTTAAGTATTTCAGCATACTTCATTGACTCCCAGACAAACTGAAGTTGAAAGCTTGTATCACAAAGCCTGAAAAACAAGGTTCAGAAAGATAGTGGATCAAAAAATAGGACAGGACTCCTGAGGGACATTGCACAATATCACCCCTCCAAGTCTGCTCCTCAATCTACAAAATGTGAATCTCAAAACTAAAATGGCTCTGACACAGCTACCAGGTTTCTGTTGTGAAGTTTAAGAGTATTGGAATCAAGTCCAGTTGTCCTCAGGTTTAATGTTCATAGCTTCTTTTATTGTTATAATTTTTGTTTATGTAACCATAGGGGACTATAAGATTCTAAACAATACCAAACAAGCTAGTAAAAGCTACAGCACATCAAACTTTGATAGGATTGTGGCTGCCACTGTCTATATCAGAATTCTTAACCATGTCAGGAACTGTGGGCCATCGAGGTTAAACCTGACCTAGTCTTCCCTGGAAACAGGTTCCTTGTCAGGAATTAAGATGAAAACTCATGTGACTCATAAAGATACCCCCCCATGGGTGAAAGTTCCTACAGACCTGGAAAAGCCAAGTATTGCAAGTCAACAAGCTGGTGCTAAACTCTCTGTTCGGCCCACAGGGATCTCGAATGCGTCACTTCGAGCAGGTGGGCCGGGTCATGTTTGAGCTCAAGACTCTGGAGTCTTCTGATCTTAATTTATGGCTCTGAAGACAAGACGTTTCGGACTAAATGGATGCTTCAGTCCATGGCTGAGAGGTACCGCCTGCGCCAGGAAAGAGGCGTGCTCAATCTGTAGGAAGGCATGAAGGTCCTGGAACTAGACCAGGGTTCGAAGAAGTAAAGCCAGTTTCCAGTCGTTGTGAGTCCCACCTGGACACAAGCTGTGGCTGGCCAGTGTTTGGTTCTGACATGAGGTTTTGTGGTTTTTTTGTTTTTGTTTTTTTTTTTTTTTTTTTTTTGGCCTGACATGAGTTTTAACTTTGTTAGGTCCTTCAAGATATTCTTGGATCCCTACTGTGTATTCTGATGTGAATATCTGCATGTCATCATTAAAACATTTAAAGAGCCAGAAAAAAAGGAATTATTAATCATTGGCAGACATTGGATTGTACTTCAGCTCTGAGGGACTATGAGGAGAATAGCTGGCTACCCTGTCCAAAATCCATACATATCAGAACCAAAGGCCCCACTTGTGCCCACACAACACTGGCTTCCTTTGGTTTACACCTGACATTACACTGCATATGCTTTATGTCATTTTTCAGGTCAGGTGCTTACTTTTTTTAATGATTTTGTTCAAGAGAAAGGAAGAAGTAGAAAGAACAGCCAGGAGTCACTGGAGTGATTTGGATGAGAGATGATAACTGCAAATTCGGTGGTAACATGAAGCAGACCTATTTAGAAGAAGATTCAGACAAAATTGGTTGATGAATTGGATGTAGATTTAGGGTGTATAAAGGGGATGCCCAGTCAAATGCCATGAATTTGGCCTAAGCAACTGCTGTTTTCTAAGATGTGCCTTCAGATGTAGCAGGTTCAGTGGAGAAACTCTAGTGATGATTTCATTTGACATGCCTATAACATGGCCAAATAGCTATGACAATGTCTCTGTTGGTGATACAAGCCCAAGGTCCACACAAAGAGGGCTGAGATAGATATGTGAATCTAGGAGTAGCACTCAGATGGCTGTAACTTTTATATTTGTTTTGAATGATGTGAATGTGTGTGTCTATGTGTAGATATGTACATGTGAGTACAGGTGTCTGTGAAGGCCAGAAGACAGTGTCAAATCTCCTAGGGCTGAATTACAGGTGGTTGTGAGCCACTTCACATGTGTACAGGGAACTAAACTCAGGTCCCCTGAAAAAGCACTGTGAACTCTTAAACTCTGAGCCCTCTGTCAGCACCTTGTTTGTGCTTTGAGGCAATTTGACACAGCTGTCTTTGAACTTATTATATACCAGAAGATGTCCCATCTCTTATCTCTGACTCCTAAGTGCTGGTATTACAGGTGTGTAGTACCACACTCAGCTTGTAGATAGTTTTTGAAGCCAGGAGTTTCCAAGCCAACAAATGTATGGAGTGGTTACAAAGATAGTAGGGGTGGCTGAGGAATGAGTCTTCTTTCCTCTGGTCATAAGATTGAATAAGGAGAAACAAAACAGGCCTCCTTCGCACAAGTTTTCTGCAGCTCCAGATTTTACCATCCTTACCCGGTAGCCTAAGTAATCTACTTTTACCTTTTGCCCTCAAAGCATATCATTCCCTTCCTTTATATGCTTCCAGAGCAAGATCAGCCTGCTCATTATTCATTGCCTCTGCCCTGCTAGTATTCACTAGAATTACACAATACCTTATTTTATCCGTCTCCAGATCTTCAGGATTCTGTTATAACTTAGAGTCCTGGTCAACAACACACATGCAGGTAGGATTTGCTGAACTCAAAGGAATGGCACTATGTAAATACAGCTAGCCAGGGTGTGTGTGGGTGGGTGGGGGTCATTCAATTACAAACCTGTGGCCATTCTGATGGCACCAGGGCATCTTTGATTGGTATGTGACTAGCTCAGATGTGTTCCTGACACTGACCCTAGCACTCTACTTTGGAATGACTTCAGAACCAATGAGAGAACACTGCACAATATTTATTCAGTGGTTCTTTTGGTGATAGAAAAGAGCCAATTTAATCTTGGACCCACAAATATAACCTGAGCTTTATTTTTTAGCTGATGTCCCAGATTTCATCAATTCAATCACGGCACGCCAAGCCCTTGGGTTGAAGTAGACATCAACTGAATTTAATTAACAATGTCTTAGAAAGACACTAAAAGGGGCTGGTGAGATGGCTCAGTGGTTAAGAGCACTGACTGCTCTTCCAGAGGTCATGAGTTCAAATCCCAGCAACCACATGGTGGCTCACAACCATCTGTAATGATGTCTGATACCCTGTTGTGGGGTTTCTGAAGACAGCTACAGTGTACTTACATATAATAAATAAATAAAAATTAAAAAAAAAGAAAGACACTAAAAATGGCACACAATCCATTACAAAGATATCCGGTAATGCTTACTATAGAGGCTAGGAAATACGACTTCCCTTTCTGCTGAACCTTTGAAACTGAAAAGTGTTGTGAGCAATCCAATCAAGATTACAAAATCTCTGGCACAAAAATATATAGCAAAGTTAAGTTATAAATGTGTTTCCTTGCAGGAAAAATATTTGGACATTTTAGTTGTGTCTTGAATTACATGTGTTTCACAAAAAATGAGAAACATTATTAATGGATAAGGAAATGCAAGCTTTCATTCTGGGATAAATGTTACTAAATTAATAAAGGATCCCACATATCACTGATACACTAGACACAGTTCTGAGTAGATCCACACTTTTATCAGAAAAGGCAACTTTTCAAAACTTTGGAACTACTCTCCGTGTTGTATTTTGTTAGAAAAGATTATGTTGAGAAGGAGAAAGAAAAAGGAGATAGGAGGGAAGAATTCTAGAATTATCAACTACAAACTTTTCTGTTCCTTACTGGCTTCAGACTCAGATTAAAAGCAAGTGAAAATACAACCATCTTAATAAAACTTTAAAAGACAATTGTTTTTGTTTGGTTTGACCTTGATATTTGGTCTAATTTTTTTTTTGCAATTTCCAATTGCCTCCAGGGCTCCCTTGTATAAAACCAAAACATTTTTTTCAGGTAAATGACAGCCTGACACATTCATATTTCTGATTCAGTTGGCATTAGTCATATTTCCCTATTGCAAACATCCTTGTTTTGTGACAAGTGCTTCATATTAATTTTAGAAGTGTATTCAGTGATATCATATTTTTTCATTTTCTTCAGTCCTGAAGGAAACACTCATTCTCTATAGAGAAAAGAGATACATTTCATCAGATAATTACTGTTGTTTATTATAGATTCAGAAAGAACAATGTTTTCTTTTTAGCATATGTCCCTAGTTTATGAAGAAGATGAATAAAATATTAAGGAATAATGAAGGAGTTGTTATTATACTGTGAGTCATTCTTTTATTTACTGCTATAGGTATGTGGTAGTAAATAATGTTCAAAATGAATAGACAAGGTATTCCTGGGACATATGTTGCTAATCTCTAATATTCAACAACTGTTATGGACCCAATCCAGCCTCCAGTGAGGGAACTTTTCAGAGTCACTGAATTTCTGAAGCTATGGAAAATAAATAAAGGAGGGATAGCACAGACATACTCAGGAAGAAACCTTGTATAGAAAAATGGATTCAGCGAATACAAAAAATTCTTTTTCAGATTGCTTCAGAAGAGGCCAATTGAAATAACAGACGGGCTTCTTGTGTGAGTTCTGGCACAGCAATATCTTCTCCCTTAGACTTGTCTGTTTATTCCCAGCTCTCCAGTTAATGTTTTCTGACAACACCAAGTTTTGAAGAGGATATAGGAAATGTACCTCACATCCTGTATGTCTTGGTCCTGGAAACCTGACTGGAGCTACAAGGAAATGAAGAAAGGGCAGATACAAATATAAAAAAGCAACATGGAAACTCTGAAAGTTTATTTTATATATCTGAATAAAGACATGGGCTTGTTATACAGCTGAACAAGGAGGCAGGTTTAACTAATCTGGGTTTCAGCACAGACTGGCTAATCATTCACAAACACTCATACTTGTACCAGAGGAAGGCTCTGACAATTCCCTGAGTTTGACCCAAGCAGAGCTTTGCCAGTTCCTGTGAGTTTGGAGCATTAGTGTTCTTGATGTAATTGTACTCAAGGAAATAACAGACATTCACCCAGGACTTCACCGGCTTCTTACACGTTTGCTCAGGGCCTCCTCTGCTCCCCACAGTACCCCAGGGCAGTAACTATGGAAATCAGTGTGGATATTGTTTTAAAAATCTAGACATAGACCTACTGTATGATTCAGCTCTCCTACTCCTGGACATACCCAAAGGACTCAACAAACCACAGAGATACCTGCACATTCATCTTTATTGCTGCACTATCCACAGTACCCAGGATAAAGAACCAGCCTAGATTTCCATCAACAAATGAGTGGATAAAAAAAATGGAGTGCATAGACAAAGTTGAGTATTGCTCATCTATAAAGGAAAATAGAATTCTAAAATTTCAGGAAAATTGATGAAACTTTAGTTCATTCTCTTCAGTAAAATAAACCAGGTTCACACAAATACCATATTTTATCTCATATATATGTGTACATATATGAAGAAGGTATGCTTTATCTCTTATATGTGTGTACATATATGTGGGAAGTATGGTTATAGATCAAGAAACTAAAAAAGAGACAATGAGAGGAGATAAGAAGTCTTTTTAATTATTTGTTTTTATTACATGGATATTATGCCTGCATTATGTTCATTTAACACATGCATGCCCAGTGCCCATGGAGGCTAGAAAAGGATGTCAGATCCCCTGGAACTGGAGTTACAGGTGGTTGTGAGTTGCTATGTGAGTAATGAGAATAAAAAGCCTGGGTCCTCTGGAACCGCAGTCAGTGCTCTTTAACCACTGAAGTCATCTCTCTAGACCCCAAATATGTCTCTTTTATAAGACTTTTTATTTATGTATATGTGTGAGGGTCTGTATGCCTGTGTGCAGGTGTCCTCATAGCCCAGAAGAGAGTATCAGATGCCCTGAAGCTGGAGTTACAGATAGTTATAAGCTGCTAGGTGTGGGTGCTAGGAATGAAACGCAGGTTCTCTGCAAGAGCAATATGTACTATTAACTACTAAACCAATTATCCAGCCCCAGAGAAGAAGTCTCAAGGGAGAAAGGAAGGGAACTGGGCAGGGCAAACATTAAGCAAGAGCTACTGTGAGGAAGAAGTAGATCAAAGAAGTAGGATATATATATATATATATATATATATATATATATATATATATATATATCTCAAGA
>NW_021620526.1:1146575-1161019 GCF_004785775.1 Grammomys surdaster
ATAATGAGTTTCATTCTGTTAAGTAGAATGTGTGTGTGTGTGTGTGTTTGTGTGTGTGTGTGTGTGTGTGTGTGTGTGTGATCCTCATGGCATTATTAGTTCCATTCTGTTATGTGCTAAGTTACAAATTATTTAAAATATTTTTAATTTTATTTGTTAATTTTTATATGCATTGGTGTTTTATCTTCATGTGTGTCTCTGTGTGAGAGGTTGTCAGATTCTCTAGAACTACAGATGGTTATGAGCTGCAATGTAGATGCTGGGAATTGAATCTGGGTCCTTTGGAAGAGCAGCCAATGTTCTTAACCACTGAACAACATTTCTTTCCATCCCCCAAATTATTTAAATTCAGAAAAAAATACTTCAAACAGAATTCAAGAACACACCAAAAACATCATCCACCATGATCCAGTAGGCTTCATCCCAGGGATGCAAGGATGATCCAACGTATAAAAATCCATTAATGTAATCCACCATATAAACAACCTGAAAGGGGGAAAAAAACACGATCATCTTATTAGATGCTGAAAAGCCTTTGAAAACTCCAACACCCCTTCATGCTAAAAGTCTTAGAGAGATCAGGGATACACTGTGTAAACCTAAACATAATAACAGCATTATACAGCAAGCCAATAGCCATAAACTACAAGATACTCATGCTACAGTCCACACATATAAAGAAGCTAAGTAACAAGGAGGACCTAAGGAGGATGCTTGAATCTCACTGAGAAGAGGAAATAAAATAGGCATGGTTGGTGGAAGGAAGGAGGAGACTAGGTGGGAGACAGGGTGGGGAGGGGAGCAAGAGTGATCAAGTATGGAGGGAGAGAGAAGTGGGGGAGTAAACTGGGATTGGTAGGAGGAATCTCTGGGACAAGCTAGAAACCTAGGGCAATCGAAACTGTCAGGAATCTGGCAATAGGGGATATGGAACTTGAAATGTCCACCTCCTGTAACCGGGCAAAACTTCCAATGGAATGATGGGGGCACCAACCCAGCCACAAAAACTTAGACCCAAAATTTGCCCTGCCTACAAGATTGCAGGGATAAAGTTGGAGCAGAGATTGAGGGAGTGGCCAGCCAATAACTGGCTTAACTTGAGATCCATGGCACGAGAGAGAGAGAGCCCACCCATGACACAATTAATGATATTCTCTTATACTTGTTGACAGGAATCTAGCATAATTGTCCTCTGAGAAGCTTCATCCAGCAATGGATTGAAATAAATGCAGAGAGCCACAGCCAAACATTAGGTAGAGCTTGGGGAATCTTGTTGAAAAGGGGGAGGAAGGACAGAAGGAGCTATAGTGGTCAATGACACCACAAGAAAAAATCCCTTCAGAATCAACTAACCTGGGCCCATAGGGGCTCATAGAGACTAAACCACCAACCAAAGAGCATGCATGGGATAGACCTAGGTCCACTGCACATAAGAAAAGCACAGCTTTATGTAGGACCCCTAAAAACTGTACTAGATGCTCTCTATGACTCTCTTGCCTGCTTTTAGACCCCTTTCTCCTAACTGGGCTGCTTTTTCTGGGCTCAGTAGAAGAGATACCTAGTTCCTCCTGCAACTTGATATGTCACGGCAGATTGATATCCATGGCCGCCCCCCCGTGGGGGGGGGGGGGGCGGGGACGAGGGGATAGGGAGGGACAGGGAAGAGAGGCGGGAGGGGAAGCTGCAATTGGGATGTAAAGTTAATTAATTATTTAATTTAAAAGATTTAAAGAATAATTGTTCGTTTGTTTGTGTTTGTTTGTTTGTTTGCTTGGTTTTTTTTTTTTTTTTTTTGCTTATAGCTTAGGGAACAATTGGGATGTGGCTGGATTGGGCGGGAGGGAGGCAGTGCAAGTGAGAGCAAGATTGCCTTACTACATAGCTGAGGGTCACCTTAAGCTTCTGATTCACAGATCTCTGCCTCCCAAGTGATGAGACTACAGGCTTGTGCCACTGTACCCAGTTCTATTATATGGTGTTCAGGATCAAAGCCAGGGCTTTGCGCATGATAGGTATGCATTCTACCAACTAAGCCACAGGGCTTACATTTTTAAATTGCAGTTGTTTTCCGTGGAATATAGCCTTTGACTGAAGTCTGTAGTTTCACAATATAGACTGTGCCTCTAATGGCATTAGATTTCCATTTTCTATAGGCAGTTTTCCAGGATCAATTTTGCAAGGCATACATTAATCAATAAGTAGAAGTATTAAACTAAAGGACGAGAAGCTGAAATTCACCCTTGTAGAGTGTAAAGTAGTTCATAGATGCCATCTGAGAAGCAAGAAAGAAACATATGTGTAGGATTTGAGGTCATGTCAAGGAAATTATGGTTAAGCATAGGATCACCATGGATATATATTTCTGGGTTTGTATAAGCATGTTTCCAGGGAGGTTGAACTTAAGAGTGAAGCTTGCCTTGAATGTGAGTGCCAAAATCCCATGTGCTGGATATCCAGTCCCTATAAAAAGAAGAAAGCAAGCTGACAACATGAACCCATCTGCTCCTGCTTCCTGACTGGGAACAGAATGTAAGCTCACAATCCTGCTGTCCCATGATGAACTGTACCTTTAAACAATGAACTGGTTGTCCTTCGGTTGTTAGCATCAAAGCTTGATGTTAGTGCAGTGGGGAGGGTCTTTGGGGGTTGCAGGTCAATTGCGTAGGGAACAGCTACATATTTCAGCAGATTTACTTTGATAGCTTTCTGAATGATCAAAGCAAAAAGGCTGCTAGCAAACATGCCCAGTGAGATGCTTACCTGCAACATATCTAACTCAAAGACCACAGTTTTACACTAAAGCCACAGGGCTGAATTCTACATGACCATAGACTTGATGTTTTCATTACTTCAATACCAGTTGCTCACAGTCCTTGAACAGACTCTTCTTTGACCATTCTATGTCAAACATGTGGTCATTCCTCAGTCACTCTTCCTTTCCCTGATTCTAGCAGATGTCCAGACAACAAATATTCCTTCCATGCCTGTTTTATGCTTTGTACTGTGCTCCCAACTTCCCCCAAAATTTTAATTGTAAACCAAAAGTGAATTTCATTGAAGAGACACTTATTGAGATATTGTTATTATGCGTGTGCTCCATCCTGCCATATCTCACTACTTCATTTCACTTTGACTCATGCAGGCTTTTTGCCTTTCCTCTTCCTTCATTATGCTAGGAGTCATGCAAAATGACTGTCATCTGCCAGATAATTGCCAGATTTGCATCTAGATGGTCAATACCACCTGAACTTGAAGGCACCAAACAAAAGGGTCTCTACAAATCAAAAAGTGTTTATTGAGACTGGAGGGATGTCTTAGTGATTAAGAGCACTGGCTGTTCTTCCAGAGAACCTGGGTTCATTCCCCAGCTCCCACATGGAGGTTAGTAACTGTCTGTAACTCCAGTTCCAAGGAATCTAACCCTCTTCTGGTTTCCATAAGCACTGCACACATGAGATACACAGACACACACGTGGGCAAAATGCCCATACAAATAAAAATAATTTTAAAAACACTTTTAAAGAAAATGTTTCTTTGGATTGAACCAAATTCTACTTTCCCTTCACTTGGGACACAGATAGACCAGTTACCAACATGGCTGTCAAGAACATTTTTGGTGCAGGAAACAATGTGGCAACTTTCTGGTTTACCTGACATTCAGGATAAGTTGTCAGAGAAAAACAAGGGGAAAAGTTTGCCTTTTTTCTTTTTCTTCATTTCTTGCTATTTCTGTATAGATTACATTTAAATTACCTGCTGGGGAGGAATATAAATGAGACCTAGTCAGCCCTTGTGAGTCATGCTTTCACTGGGAAACAAAGCGGCCTTGATTTCAAAAAGCAATTGAATTAATTTTGTTAGGTGTTGTGGAAATAAGCTTTTAAAAATGAATCCAAACTGTCGTGTGCAATTGTCTAAAAATAAGTGAACAACGTAAATTATTTTCTGGTGTGGAAATATGGAAACAGTAAATAACATAGAAAGATACTTTTAAATGTACAATAACAAAATCTGTGTATATTAAATAGGGTGGAAAACAAAGTAGCATCTTAGCTGGCTACATGTTCCAGATAAAATCTAACTTGGTCTTTCAGGACAATGTTAGCATATAAGGATCCCTGTTCTGACCTAGAATGACAGAGTACATATATACATACATACATACATACATACATACATACATACATACGTATGTATGTGCGTGCGTACGTACGTACATACATACATACATACATACATACATACATACATTGCATTATGGTCTTTGAACTTCTCTTTACTCTGAGTTTTCATTTTATGTATTTAAAAAATGCAGATGAGTCCTGTTGTAGCTATTTCCCATAATTGACTATCAAATTGAATAACAAGTATAAAAACACCCTATAGAATCAGGCATAGTGGCTTGCATCTAATTTGTCAATACCATCTTAAGCAAATTAGTGAGTTTCACAGCAGTTTGGAGTACAGGTAAGATTCTGTCAAAAAAAAACTGTCATGAATGTGCTATTCCAGAAATATAAACACATAAATCCATTGTTTATTGACTAGCGATATATTCACAAGGTTTAGTAGTTTTAATAATAGTAACACCATAAAATTCACTTACCTTAGTAGCCTGGTAGAGGTGAATATATGATTTTTATTCCAATATTAATTACTGATATTAACAAGCATACAGCAAATATATCTGTATCCCTATATGCATTTACATGGATTACAAAATGAATACAAGTTAAAGAGGCTACAGAAAGGTTCAGGAAGATGAACCAAATCAGTGGCTGGAGAGAATTGCTGACAGAGCTCCAAGAATCAGGGTTTGAGGAGGAAAACACTTATAGCTGCAGAGGAAAAGGCTGAGGTGTTCAAATCAAGAAGTGCATCAGGAACAGAAAACAGAAAGGTAAACAAGTGTAACAGCAGCTTTTCAAGCAGCTACCTCAACAGCATATGAACAAGCCCAGTCCTGGAGTCCTCAGTCTTTGTGTGCCTTTATGCCTGCACCTGCTGTTTTCTTGGTCCTGCTGTGTCTGATAAGTTCTTGTGCCACTTTCCCTGATATGATTTTAATATGCCCAGTGTTTCCCCATAATCTCAGTTCTCCCTACACCTAGAAAGTGGCTTCATTTCTATTCCCAGGAAAAAGACATTCATCACTCTGTGCCACATGAAGATACCTGACAGATGGTACAGTTTCTGTGTCCATACAGGGACTCCAGTCATCCTCATACCTCAAAATGGAGTCAAAAGCTACTTCTAAAATGGAGTTTCCTAAGGCAAGGCATGGCCTGAAAAAATGCACTTTTTATATAATAACAGAGTAGGGCATAGCCTGAGCTCAACAACCACCAGTTTGTAAATGGTCATAAGGCTGCGTTCATGTATGGTATTGGTTCAGTTAATCATGAATAACACTAGTTTTCTAAAGTTAAAAAAAAGTGACACTCTGAATTATAGTCTTTTATTTTTTAAAAAATATGCTTTATTTTCTTAACTATTAATTGAAAACATGGTTAGGTATGAAGGACTTACTCCTGTATTCAAACTGCAGGTATCCTAACTAGGTCTATACTGCAATGTGCCAAATGTTCAAAACATGGAATCCAACTGCTTCCTCTCTATACACTGCCCCTAGTGAAAGCAGACATCATTTTCCCATTTCTCTTCCAGGTAATGGGCTGCTGGTCCCCTAAATAGTGTTCCCTCTCTTCTGGCCTCTACAGTCCAATCTTTACTTTCACGCTTATACTTGGCACAGGTATTCTCACTCATCCATTTGTTTCCCTGTCTCTTTCCTTCCAACTGAAGCTTTCCATAAACTTAGGAAATCTGGCCAGTCCTTTGGCCAGCCCCAGGACCAACTGATCATTTCCTGACCAATAATATTTAAGCAAGACTTGCCTAGAAAGTTCTGATATACAATGTTCTTCTCCCTAAACCATTAACGTTGTGGTACATTCTGGTTAGAACCACCTCTTCTCTCTGGGCTCTTCTGTTCACTGACATGAAGCAGTCAGAAAACGTTGCTACGTGTCCAGAGAGTAGACAGTTCAGATACTGTAGTCCATTTAAAAATGTAAAAAGAAAGAAAGATCAAACTGTTTTCCTTGGCCAGTTATGGATCATGTTCTTTTACATACACTAAAAGACACTGAAAGACACTAAAGACTTTCTTTTTAATCTTTTGACTGAAAAATGTTGGAAATATAATAAATGCATCAGAAAATTATAAAGTGTGTACTATTCACACCAACTTGGGTGGTGGAGATATCTTTCTCTGCCTGGAGCAGATACCCCTTTTTGCAAACCCCACCCCTGGATATCCCAGCAACCAGGCTTCACACCTAGACTAACTACTCTGGTAGGCCCTGAAAACAGCTAGGTCCCTGCCTGAGGAGTTCCAATTTCTCCCCTCTCTAATGTGTAGGGTCTGTCCCTGAGAAGATCCAATAGCCAGGCTCCGCCCACCCTAGACTCCCCTAAATGTCATAAAGGCTGTTATTTAATCCCCCCAATCACAGACCACTCTGGAAGTCTCCACCAATCCCCACCCCACAAGAAACCCTATACAAAACCCTGTGCTCTTCCCAGTTCTCTACTGCTTCTCTCTAAAGCATAAGCAGCCACCTTTCTGGGTTTTCCCCTCCTAATAAATCTCCTTGTGAGATTTGTTGTAAGGTGTGACTTTGTGTTATTCCTTGGCTCCTGACTGCCAGGACACCTTTCCATCACAGCTATAATGCTTGAAATGGGAAACCTCCTTGCCAGAGGAGAGCTGAAGCATGTCTATCAGGGAAGCCTTTGTCCTCAGAGCTGCAACACAAACAATAATTCAGTCAGCACCCTAGCACCCAAGTCCTTAATACCCAGCTGTGATGGACACACACATTATACTAAATTTGACCTGTACAGGATTGGGCCCATCAGCATCTTGTCATGGAGATGTGGGTGGGAACAGCCTCACAAAGATTAACCTTTCCTGAGGTTCTATGTGGGACTGTGTAAGGGTATCTTGGATCATGGTGGAGCAGGTGTCTAGAACCCTGAGACTCTGTAGATTTTGGGTGGGATTCTACATGAGAACCGGCAGGAGTTTGGCGCCCCCCAGAACCCAGGATCCTGAAAAGCAGTCAGGTCTCCATAGAATTACATAGGCCAGGCTATAGGCCTCAGGCCCTAGGGATTTACATACTAATGAAGGCCAGAGGGCAGAGCAAATTAAGCATGCCTCCCCCAGATCTTCCCCCAATCTTCCCCCTTTCTCCCTCCCTATATAACTCGGGACTGCCCTGAGTTCTGGGGGGTACGCCTAGATCCATCTATCATCCGCCATGACAATAAACCTTTTTGGAACCAAGGACTTCCTCGTGTTATTGGGGCCTGTCGTCGCCAAGGCTTCCAGGCCGCTGGAACCATAGATTTCCCTCCCCCGAATGTGGGACCCACCACAGCGGTGGAAGCCCCTCTGGGGCCAGCACCGCAGAGGTGGCCTTCTTAAATTTTCCCCACAGTTCTATGAACAATTAGAAGTTGCTGTGGGAAGGAGAGATTTTCTTCAATGGTACAGCCACTGATAAAGTACATATATTCATGCAAATAACCTTTATGAAACTCAGTGGATCACCAAAAATTAAAAAGGCATAAAAGTAGAAGGGACTAATTAGGAAGGGGAAGTAGATCAGCAGGAATGAGAAGTGAAGTAGGGACACCTCACCTTAAAGGTGGCAAGCATGATCAAAATACATTATATGCATATATGAAAATCATAATGAAAATCCCCATTGTGTATACTTAATATATGCTAATAAAACATTTTTAAGTTATGTTGCAAAATTTGCTTTTGATAGCTAGTGTCCTTCACACTCTAGGTAATTCCATGATCCATGTAATTCTAAACAATGAACTCTATCATTCTATGTGTTTTGAATTTACATGAAAGGCACCCACCTCTATCATATGAAGCCCTCTGCAATATGAATGAAGCTCTTCCCCATAAAGGAATTGAATTCTGTGTTCCACACACAGAATTGACTCTTGTCTACACATCACTTAACATCTGTTAGAGTATCACTCTTCCTTCCCATTTATCATCTTCAGTGTGGGTGTCTCTGTGTTCCTGTACACTCCTGCTTTTCGTGCTTCCCTGCTTCCCAAGCATTGAGGAGATAGATTGTACTTACTATATATTTGATATATTAATATCAATATAGAAATGTAAAGGCTCATCTCCACAGCATCAGCTCCCTGGAAAATGAGCTCGAGAATTATGCAGTCTGAGGTGATGCTGGCAGACTCCAATTGCACAGACTTCTTCCCATGGAAATTTGAAATCAGTAAATTTTGCTATTTATATCCTCCAAAGTTTTGCTTTCATTAGATGAGTCAACAGATTGTTGGACTGCCCTAAGTGTTCACTTCAAACTATTCTGAAACATAGTTATTTACCTTTAGTTTGTCAGCCTTCCTGTAAAACTAATGGAACTTTTAGAGGAAAGTTCATATTGCTAAAAGTCAACCTTTCTCAACCTGTGGGTTGGGACACTTGGGTCAAAACACCATTTCAGGGGGGAGGGTGTATATCAAATAAACTGCATATCAGACATTTATACTAGGATTCATAACAGTAGCAAAAGTACATCTATGTAGTAGCAATAAAAATAATTTTATGGTTGGGAGTCACCCAGTATATAAAGAACTGTATTAAAGTACCACACCATTAGGAAGATTGAGAACCACTGCTATAAGTGAATTTCCAAAAGAGGGAAGCAGAAGCATCCTAGGTGGTTACTGCATGGATCCAAGAGTTAATGTCACCCCTAACAAAATTGAAAGTGAGTAATTGATTAGTGATAATCACTGATAAGTGATTAGTCACCAGATGTTTCTATTCCAGTAGTCACACATTACTGGTGGGATCATGGGGCAAAGTCTTTCTACAGAAGGCACTGTAAGAAAATGCTTATATTCCTTTTCAAAACTAAATTACATATCAACATAATGTACTATTGTCTGTAAAATGGGATGAAAGACTTACATCCAATGAGTTTTACATCATAACATCCAGGTAGACGCCCATTAAGTTAGGACATGAAATTTCTCCTATTTGGAAGAGTTCCTATAGACACTACACAAAGTTAAAAACATCTTGTCTACTGAGGACTAGGGGGCAATAGATTATTCTTAACATATCTTCAAATATTCCCTTTTAATCCAAGGGCGTATCCATCTGGAGTCGTTGTACCTTTTCTTTTTCCAAAGTCATTGTCTCTAGGCATTCTTCTTTCAAAGGCTAAGCTAGCAAGAGAGCATATTAAGAAGCTAAAGGACAGAGTTATTGTCTTGGCATTTCCATGAGCTGGCATAAGAGCACCAAGAAGTTGTTTCTCCCTTTTCCTCTCTGGCCTTAACACCGGTACAATGAAAATTGACAGCAGATTATTTTGAGATTGTCACTTCCAGCTGTGTATATTCATAACATTTTCAAGAACACCTAATATTATGGTTTAAAATTTATACATAAATTTTCACCAAGTTATATTGATATGCCATTTATTTCACAGAAGGAATATAAGCCTTGTGTTCTGGTTTACAGAATTTGGCAGGATAGAGAAATAAATACAGCTTAAATGAAACACAAGTGATGGTGTTGTTCTTAAATGTTGCCATGGTATATACTTTAATAGGAGCAGGCCAAGTTGACATAATGAGCAAAACATGTATAATTGATAGGCCTTATTTTTAAGAGCCAAACTCTGGTTTCTCTTCTTATTGATGTAGTTTAAAAGGTTATTTAGTAATTGAAAAGCAATAATTTCAACATTCCCCTCATTCCAAGTATCCACTTATAAAACTGAAAACCTACAATTAATATATATGCATGTATAAGACTCTTGATCCACAAACTACATGTGAAAACTATTTCACAATGTAAAAGAAGCTCCCTAAGCCCCCCTTGAATTACAAGGCAATGATGACTAGCAACTGAGTCACTGGAAAATTACCTTGTGAATTCAATGCCTGAAATACTGCTCAAAATAAGAGCAAATGAACAAAATAACAGGCTAGACTGAATCCACAGGACATAATATACAAGAGGTACTTAGTGAGCTGGGCAAAGGATGTTGCTTGCTCACCAGGTAAAGTGAATAAAAAGACCCTTTGCCCAAGCTCTTCGTGATGATGCTTTGCTAATTTTCTGAAAAACAATCTGTTTTTGTGATGAGTCACTGCCCTTTTACTGGCATTATTTTAATGATAGAAGATAGAAGAAAAGGTCACAATTTAGATCAATGCCATCTTTGTGTGACAGACTGGGTGAGTCACCAAATGAAATTAACAGGGAAGCGTGATTTTTGCTGTCTATATTCTCCCTTGGTACTGTCTGCAAATACATTCGATGTGATATTTGAAGAGATCTGGTTGCTAGGTATCCACCTCTTTCAGAGCTCTTCATTTTAACCTGGACACAAAATATGGAAAATTTTCAGGATAAATGTATCACAAGGCATCCGAAGGTTCAGGTGCCTGAATGTTGATATTACTACTCTAGTAGTTGATGCAGAATACCAAAAAAAAGGCAAAAAGACATCAAATCCACAAAACATTTGAAACCCTCTTTCCCACTCCTGTATGAGTGAAAGGCTGAGCGCCCCACCAGTGCACACAGAAGACCTGCTACATTGGTGCTTGGTTCTAATCTAGCACTGGGTGTGGGAGGAAGACAGGCAGATCACTAGCGCTTGCTGGACAGACAGACTAGTGTGGCCAGCCTGCCCCAGGAACAGTGATAGACCTTTTCTCAAAAACAGTGTATGGTTTCTGAAGAATACCACCCAAGGCTCACCTCTGACTTCCACACATATGCACATGTATGCATGCCCACATACACATGCACACCCTTACACACACAAAAAAAATACAACAGATACTATTATGTGTTAAAATGAAATGGAACACATAGGTTGAAATAAGTATAGAGAATGATGTTCCATTCCATGTGTCACCAGGGAATTATAAATGAAAACAACCATGAGAGACAAACACATGCCCTTTAGAATAGCTAAGATGCAAAGCAAACATTATGAAATACCTATGAGGCAAAGGAGCCACTCAAAGCCTAGATCACTGCTGATGGGAATTCAAAAGGACACAGCACTTTGGAAGGCAATTTGAATTCTGTTTTGTTGGTGGTGGTTGGTTGCTTTTGTTTGGATTTGGTTTTTGAGACAGAGATTCTCTATGTAGTCCTGCCCGTCCTGGAGCTCACTATGTAGACCAAGCTGTCTCAAACTCACAGAGATCTGCCTGCCTCTACATCCCAAGTGCTGAGATTAAAAGTGTGCACCACTGCCCTGGACTTGTTGCTTTCTTATCATATTAAAACATATTGTTGTCATTTCATGTGATCCAGCAATTTTTCTCCTAGGTTCACATCTATATAAGCTGAAAAAAACATGTTTCCGTAAAATCTTGCATAAGAGTTTTGATGTCAACTTTATCTATCTATCTATCTATCTATCTATCTATCTATCTATCTATCTATTTACTTACCTACCTACCTACCTACCTACCTACCTAAACTTGAAAGCAACCAAGGTGTCCAGACAAGAGTGGATAATCTGTGGCAGTACAGACAGTGAAGTATCATTTGGTGATAAAACAACAAAGATATGATAGAAGCTTTATCGAATAGCACTAAGTGAAAAAAGCCACTCTGAGAAGACTACAGATATACTAGATGACCCCAGCTATATACAATTCCACTGGGAAAGGCAGATAAAATGATTATTGGTTGACAGGATGTGGAAGGAGGGAAGAATGAGCATGAGGCACACAAGAGGCAGGATAGTATAATGGTGGCAACATATCATTACACATGTTTTAAGACCCACAAAATGAAACCTAATACAAACTGTGTGCTTTGGATAATAAAGATGTGTCAGTGTACATTTATGTTGAAGAAGGTAAGGCTGGGGTGAATAGAGGAGATAAATGGTGACTCCCTGTACTATGAGCTCAATTCTTTTAGATCATGAAAAATAATTACTGCTAAGAAGTTCCTAATTAGTAAAGAGAATCACATTAACAGAGCACATATTACATATTTATAACTTCAGCATATCAATGCTTATTTTGTTTAACTAATAATATGCACTTGAATATGTGAGCTCAGAAAGCTTCCTCCATGAGTTCCCTGCTGGGCTGGCAAGATGGCTAAGCTTGTAAGCCTGACAACCAGTTTTGATCTCTATAACCCACATGGTAGAAAGAGAGAACTGACTCCTTCAGGTTGTATACTGACTTGCACATGTGCACACACATAATAACATAATAAATATTTAAAGTTTAAAAGTTGAAATCTGTTCAATGGACTAGGGTCATGTTATAAGCTACCATCATAAAGTTGTCAATGGTTATAATAAAAAAGAGACCTGTTTTAGTACTAATAAGGAAAGCAAGTGATACAAATAATATAAACATAATTATTTACTGTGATGGTTTATCTTCCTTGTCAACTTGACTAGATTTTCTGATTTCCTAAGAGATACAACTTCAACTATGTCTAGAAGGACTTTTCCAGTGAGGCATTCCTGAGGAGTAATGAACCACTGAAGTGGAAACTTAAGGGTTCTTGGGAAAGTTGGTTGGATGGTGTTTTGCTGGGGCAAACAAGTAAAGGAACATTTATCTGAAGTTGACACAGGTGAGAGGCTAAGGCAGACCCATGAAGGAATGTTTCACTGGAGCAGAAACAGGAGAGAGGGATGTTCTGCTAAAGCAAGCACTTAAAAGGACATGTGCTGAAGGATTCTTTGCTAACAACATGCATGTATTGGTCCACCTTACATTGTGTTGTTGAGCTCCATTTGTCAGGACTCCATAGAGAGAAGCACACACACACACAGACACACACACACACACACACACACACACACTCCAAAAACAAAACAAAAAAAAAACTTCTAATGGTATGCTGCGGCTTACTGCAGTTTCTTGCCACTTCCATAGACTCAAGCTGGATTGGCTGAGTGATGTTAGCTGAGACAGATGCACTTGCCGAGGCAAAATCCATAGAGGATACATGATGTTTGGATGGTATAAATAGGATTCTACAGACAGTGATGGAGATTGAGCTAGGCTTGGTTATAGAGCTAGCTGTGCAACACTTGTTGGTCTTGAATCTTCACTGAGAGAGGCACAGCCTAGAACTTTTCCTGGCCTCCCTCTTGATCCCTCCTGCTGACTTACGTGGAGGCTGAGGCCTGGCTGTCTCTGCTAGGGTCGTGTCACCACTGTTGCTAACCTCACTCTACTGAACTGGACTGCTGGTGTATCTGTGGGGTGTTCGAGAGTGGATCAATCTGTAAACTGAACTGCTGATTTCCAGACAACACAGACAGGAGTTGCTCCAAAGAATCTTTCTAAACAGGTCCACTTCCCCCATACTTTTTCTTTCCCAGTACCTCTGATGGGTGGTAGGCTACAAGGGAGGTTAAAGCATTTAAGGATTATCATTGAAAATAGGCTTTGAGGATTGAAGAGGTGGCTGAGAGATTAAGGGCACTGACTGCTCTTCCAGAGGTCCTGAGTTCAATTCTCAGCAACCACATGGTGGTTTACAACCATCTGTAATGGAGTCTAATTCTCTCTTCTGGTGTGTCTGAGGATAGCTAGTGTATGAGCATTCATAAAATAAATAAAATCACTTCACCATTTGTACCTTACAGGTGAGAACCAGTCCTTTCAGTGGCTCAAGAATACAGAAAACACATACTAATGAGAGAGAAAGAGAAATCTCTACAGGACCACAGAGAGAATGGCCTCTGCTTTCGATGCATTTGACATCTAATCTGTGCCAGACCTAGAAATGAGCACTAGGTACATACAGTGGGGGCAAATTTTAATTGACATGGCGTTTGTATCTAGACCAGGAAGGCACAAGAAATGCAAATAAGTCGGTTAAGGACTTGAAGCTATCCTTTCAACTTGCCTGAAGCACATCATTGTGTCATTGTCATTTGTGGTTTGAGAAACTCATAACCTATGCAAAACATCAAACTGATTGGGGTTCCAGCTTACAGACTACCCATATTTCCTGGCTTGGAGCTTTCTTTGTCTGTTGGCTACAAATGAATGCCAAATTGAGTCCTTCTCATATTCATCTTGGATTTTTTAGGAAGGGTCCTAGTGTAGAGTGACAGGAATCCCCATAAGATGAGATTAGAAGAATCTTACACAGAGAAATCGTTCTTTGAGGACAAAACAACAAAAACCAAATATCTGCAAGCCAAGGAGAGAGAGGCTAGAGGGGGAATAGGCCCTACCCACACCTTAATCTCATAATTATAGCCTCTAGAACTGTGAGGAAATATAGTTGTTTTATGTCTATCTCTGTCACTGTCTCTCTCTCTCTCTCTCTCTCTCTCTCTCTCTCTCTCTCTCTCTCT
>NW_021620526.1:1161029-1173737 GCF_004785775.1 Grammomys surdaster
TGTGTGTGTGTGTGTGTGTGTGTGTGTGTGTGTGTGTGTGTGTGTGTGTCTGACAGGGTCTCATGTATCTTAGGCTGTCCTTAAACTTGCCATATAACCTAAGACGAACTTGAACTTTTGGTCCTCGTGACTTTACCTCCTGAGCACTGAGATCATAAGAGTGTGCCACTAAGCCTGGTTTTGTAGTTGTTTAACCCACTGAGTGGTGCTTCATTACAGCAACCTCAAGTAGCCTAAATAAATATGGGATGGAGTTACTGCCCCATCCCATTTATGAATTCTACCAGTGTTCAAATAAAGTGGATGAGAGACGGAGCCGAGGGGTGGGGGGATGAATCTTGGGCCACACTAGAATCTCCTGTCAACTACAGTGGCAGTTCCACCAAACCTCTTAGCCAACTCATTTGAAAATACTGATTTAACTTTTGGGGGGTACTTACTTTATTTATTGGACTTTCTACTATTATTTTCCCCTATATACTAATTTACTCATTTAATTTTAGTTGGGTCAAAGGCACTAGGAAAGGAATGGTGGAAGAGGACTGTGTCTCTAACTGGAAGCTACAGATATATAACTGGCCCTCCATATATATATATGGCTTGCATCTCTATGGATTTGATCAGCCACTTATATTATTAGAAAATTGTAACTGTACTGGTAAGGGTTTTTTTAAATTTTCTTATTTACTTTGATTTTTGCTTTGTTACCAACCTGTTCTTAACAATGAATCAGTTTTTGCTGAAGTTACAATATGAAGGTTATGAAGGTTTATCATATGAACAAATGTAAGAAGAAAAAAAGAACATTGGAGAAAATATGTCTCAAAATAGGGAGCTAGGGAATCTATGCCATGTGGTCTATAAAAAGTTTATAAAAATTATTTAATGATACAGAAAATGTCTACTGCCTTACAGGAAAAATCATATTCAATAGACATACAATGAATAAATAAGAAAAATATGTAGAGTCTGAACAAATAATGTGTTAATTTGTATGAAAAGTGCTGAAAAGCTATTTATACCAGATTAATAGTGGTTCTCTTTATGTCAATTAGGTCTCGAAGTTCATAAGTCATTAATTTTTAGATTTAAAGAACCTTTGAGATCACTTGATTCAGATGCTCATTAGTTCACTAGATAATGCATTCCATTTATAGATTGATCCAAATATTTGGGGATTCTTTTTTCCTCCATTAATTTATTTACTCACTGGACATTTTTTTTACATTATGCCTCATACAATATAGAAATAATACTATATTACAGCTACTTACATATAATTTGCATTGTATTAGGCATTATGAACCGTCTACAGGTGACAATGTATACAAAAAGATGTTGTGTGTTCACTCTATGCAAACACTCTGTCAGTTTACATAAGAGACTTGAGATGTGCAAAATATATGCAGATGTGGTGACACAAAAGAGTAGGGCTGGAAAATGGGGTACTGTAGGGCTTCAGAGCTAAGAACAGAGTCCCAGAAACACAATCTCATAGGTACAAATAGAAGAAAGAACTTGACTCCCCTGCTCCAACCATGTGATACTCTTCCTGAATCAAAGCTGATGGAATTTGGAACAGGGAGACTACTACAATCTTTCTATTTCTTAAGGCAGAGTCCTCATGAAGATCTGAGGTCATTAAGGGATGGTCCCACCATTTGGCCTTGTTCTATCCTCACATTAACATTTGCTCCATGCTCCAAAGTGCATTGTCATGAAAATGTGTCCAATACAGCTTGTTGCTACGTCCATAGAACCCTGAATGAACATTTTATCCAACACAAATAATTACTGTGAAGCATAGTCATGTTTTAAACAAACATCAAGTCCCACATTTTAAAATGTAAATCTCTTTTAGCAAGTTCCACATGTGCTTTTAGCAAGGAGCACGTGGGCCAACTAACTTGTCTATAATTACCAGGCTGTACTCTCAGAGGTTTGGAGTTAAAGGTCTGTGTTACATTTGCACAATTGGTTATTTTTAATTACATTCCAGTCTGGAACCAGTCACCATAGAAGCAGCATGCTTTGGTTTCTATACTGCTATTACCTGTCTATCTCCTGAGCTCCCTGGACAGCTCATTAATCTGTACTTGTGAAACTAAGACATTTCAAATGATAGCTGGAATGGGGTGGTATTTATTACTAAGGATTAGTTGGAGTCCTCAGGAGCACCAAAAGGAGCTGGAGCCTGTACAATAAACAAGATGCAGGAAACTAGTCATAGGCGTGTGTGTGTGTGTGTGTGTGTAATACTGAACATGCTAAAGGTCTCCAGGAATTCTCTTCTAACCTTTAATAAGACTCATGTATTTTCAACGTTACTCCTTTAGTGGTATTTGAAATCCACTTACCTCTCCCAAAAAACCACTTACCTCCCCGCAAAAACCTACAAAATAATTTGCTTTCAAGCAGAAACTCATGTAGCACAAGTAGGCCTCATACTTTTTATGCAGCTCAGGATGAACTTGAATATCTGATCTTCCTTCACCTCTCAAGTACTAAGATCATAGGTGTAGACCATCACACTTGACTGAGACAAGCTTTCTTTAATCTAACCCGATAACACTTCTAAGTGGTCCACCTACTTGGAACATAACCAGTCCTTCTACATCAGTATCCCACTGCATCCCAAATATCTCCATTCCACCTACATGTGAAGTAGTAAAGCTTATCCTTGACAGCTCTACACTTATGCTATATGACACATAAGCAAACACACATTTAAAAACTGACATCTGCATATACTCTACATTATAAGCAGAAACAAGCTCACAAAAGATTTTTTTTTGTTGTTTTTGTTTTTGTTTTTCGAGGCAGGGTTTCTCTGTGTAGCCCTGGCTGTCCTGGAACTCACTCGGTAGACCAGGCTGGCCTTGAACTCAGAAATCCACCTGCCTCTGCCTCCCAAGTGCTGGGATTAAAGGCGTGCGCCACCACCGCCCGGCCACAAAAGATTTTTTTAAAACCAGAAGTTAATAAAGCAATATCCACTGAATGAGGACAAAGCACAGTAGCATTATAGACACTTTTTTTAATGACAACAAATAGTAAATTAATATAAATTACAGGCTACAATATTCTGAATACAAAACCCATTCAGGTAAAGACTAGAAAAAGTAGCTAAGATATCCAGGCCCCACTGTGATGACACATGCTTTACAGACAGCACACTGGCACTCCCACCCCACCCCCACCCCCATCAGTGTACTAATGAGTGCCACAGCAAGGCCAGTGACACTGTGACTGAAAAGTCTAACACTTAGCATTGACATCAAGGGACATCTGTGTAACATGTTCACTATGGAAAACTCAGACAAGAATATGTCTTTCTTTGCAAACTGTAAGGTGCTGTGCAGATGTTGTTAGCTATTGCTATTATTCCTGTTCAGTGAGATTTCACCAAACGTGGAAGGAAGACTAGATTGTAAAACGGACAATATGACTTACAGAACATCTTTAAAAGAACAGATACTTCAAGCACACATAGAACACAGGTTTAAGTATAGCCGGCAGCAATATGGAAAGATTCTAGACTTTTATAAAGGAATAAAGAGTTAAGAAATTCACAGGTTATGCACTGATGGGTAGATTCCCAGTATCTCTGAAAGTAATTTATTTTTAAGGTAAATTAATTCCCTTGGGATAAAAAGTTTTGTCAAGCTAATTAAGAGTATTTTCACCAGCACAAGTCTAGTGAAATAATCTTAAAATTTAGGAGCAAAATCTGAATAGTTGTGTATTTCACTAGTGAATAACATAGTAAAAAAGCCTGCTATTAACTGAAGACAACTGATGAATACTGTGCCATCATTGAACACTTTGTCTACTGATTTTCTATGCTTAAACACTAAATACAAAATGGTCTGGAGATACAGTGGATATATGTAAAACAGGATGGCAACACTTTTTTTCATGTACCTTCAGCATCTGCCTTCCTTGGGTACATCTTACTTGTATACTTTTACTTACCCATTTGAATGTCTTGTCTACATAAGATTTATATGAAAATAAGCACAGGCCCATTGGTTGCTTCTTTTTATAAAGATAAATTGTTTTGTAGGTTTTGTTGTTGCTGCTGTTCTTTGGAGACAGGGTCTCATGAAGCCCCAGGGTGGCCTTGAACTCCTTCCTAATCTTCCTGCATCTGCTTCCTAAAATACTAAAGGACAGGCATATTCCACCATAGCTGGTTCAGTATGACTTTTTTTTTTTAAAGATTTATTTATTTTTATTTATGAGTACACTGTAGCTGTCTTCAGACACACCAGAAGAGGGCATCCAATCTCATTACGGATGGTTGTGAGCCACCATGTGGTTGCTGGGATTTGAACTCAGGACCTCTGGAAGAGCAGTCAGTGCTCTTAACCGCTGAGCCATCTCTCCAGCCCCTCAGTATGACTTTTCTGATGTAAATTTTCAAGTTACCATAATTACTGTTAGATTCCCATGAAATACTCAGTTATTTTGAATAACAGATTTAAGATTCTTTACTATCATTGCAAACCAGAATGCTACTCTAACCTGTGAAATAGCAGTGAGTGTACCAGATGCATCCTACAGCAGACTTCCATTTTTTTTTTTTTAGTAATGAGAGAAGGGATTAGTCAGGAGGCAAATCTAAAGGTAGAGAAGGTACAGCAAATAGGGTTAAATCAGTAGCTTGCACTGACACTTCAAGTTATACTCTCTAACTGGGATTACCATTCCAATCAGGTTTTGAACAACAGTGAACATATTCCTGCCGGAAAACACTTAACAGTTCAACTGTAGCTTTTCTTCTAACACATCATGAGATATGTACTTTGTGAAAGAGGAAACTAGTTAAAAACCTTGAAAGAATGTTAGCTAACAGTAGCAAACTCCTAAGTGAGCAGTCAAAATCCTAGAAAAAACTGCCTTAAAACAAATTTTATAATAATTCTAAACAGTAATGTTAATATTTTAATGTTCAAACACATTGTAGTTTATTCCCAAGGGAAAATTACATGTATTTACATGTATCCCTGGTTAAAATACTTTTAAAAAGACCTGTATCATTAGTTAGCAAATATCTGAAATAAAACAAAACAATCCAACAGTATATTTTACAAATAGTACAATATTCCTAAAGTACAAAAAAAAAGCCTTGGCATTACATAAAAAGAAACTGAGTGAACAAATTTAAATATAATAGGCCACCTAATAAGGGAACCATCTAGAAATCTAGCACACAATGTCTGAAACTCAAATATTATAATACTAAAAACTTCAGCCTTTACAAAATAAAGACTCTCATAGTCAGAATACTCATTTTAAATACATTTAAACTACACATAAGCGTTAAATTTAAGAATTAACAACAATCTTTTAATAATCACATTAATCTTGCTTGCAATAATAATATAACACATATTTTTATGACTAATCACCTATTTCTCTAGTCTAGTTCCACAGCATGAAAATAACAGCAGACTAACAAACTAATAATGGCAAATACTTAATTTAAGCAGGGGCCATTTACTATATTAGGATTACCAGTAACAGGTATTTGAACTTTCTTCATTTTTACAATTCAATTTAACTGATATATAAAAACAAGAAGCATACATGCTTATGGAGTGTCATGTAATATTTTGAGATATGCATGTTATATAATATTTAAACTGGGTTATCACCTCAACATTTTATATTTCTTTATGGCAAAAACATTGAAATGGAAACTTTAAAATAATAAAGATAGTATATGCTTTGTAAGACAACGGGCAATTATCACACATTTGAAAAACTGCAAACAGCTCTTTGGTGAAGTTGACAAGATCTAAATTTAAAACAAGGTTTTAGTGTATATGTAACCAGCATTAAAGAACATCATTCAAAGCTGTTAAGGGTTTGTGAACTAAACTACTGATAATCTGCAAGTAGTAACATTATGGGCAAATTTTTACTTTTTAAATTCTTATATGTATTTTTCCAGTGTTTAACAAAATATATTATAAATTTTTAATCAGAAATAAATATTTGGGGGATAGCATTTTTATACACATACACAGTACCAAGTGGTTTGTCTGACCATAGACTGAAGGTACCAAGGTAATTGGGCTTTTTTTCTGGCGTAGGGTTGTTCTCATCAAAAAAAGATTTCAAGGATTATCTTAGAATGTAACTTATGCTCAAGATATAGCTTAGCTGTCATTAAAAAAAAAAAAGATTAACAGACAAAAAACTTCAAGAATACCTCATAAGAATTGTGATATTTCAAGATTCTACAGACTCTCAATGTGTGAATGCTGAACATTTTGGTATTCTAAAACTTACCTTATACTATCTATTTTAACTAGGACAACACATTAAATGGGATTTCAATAAACTTTGCAACTGAAACCTAATTTCAAAGCAAATTGAGGGTACAATGTTATTAGTGTGATATTCACAAATGCTGGCAGTCCACTCAGTTCTCTGTCCTTAGTAACCTTAAGCCCTTTTGCATGAATAGTGTGATTTCAGTGCCTTTCCCCATGAAATAATGGAATGTGAGAGCAATCTTTCCTCACTGACTAAAGTGTCATATTAACTAAAATGCCTACAATGTAAGTAATTTTTAAGGAAAGTAAAATCTCAAACCCAAGGGCCTGGTATTTTCCAGTGAAGTCCTTCAGTAAAAAGGGAAATTTAGATGTGCTTCACTAAGTATTTATTAATATATTCAAATAAATAAAACTGAAAAGCAAGTATAAGCCAAATCACTATCATTTTTTGTTATTGTAAGATACGTAAATTCTTCCTAACATAAGAGAGAACTCATTTAACATATACATCTGTACCTATTCAACTTTTCCAAATTTTCATTTGCAAATGGAGATTCAAAGTTCAAAGTAACCATATTATTGGGTGGGTCAAAATTTAGCCAAATGTGACTGACTCTTTAAGACTGGTTTTTAACAGGTTCTTTCAACTTTATTCAAACAAATGTATTTATTATCAATACCCCAGAATTATTTAACATATTCAAAAATAAATTTCATGCTATCAAAAGGTGATGTTCACTTTAATCCTGTTTGCCTTCACGCCACTGTCGTGAGCCTTCATTCCAGGCCACATAGACAAACAGGGCCAGAACCACATGAACAGCAACAACGGCAACAATTGCAGCATAAAAATAGCTGTCTCTATTGGACATTCCAAGGGCACCTATCAAGAAAAGAAAATATTTCATTTTATTACACACTTACCAAACTACAAAATTCAAAACCTAAGAATTCTGTTTGTGATGAAGACCATTACAAAAAAATCACAACAAGTTTGTGGAGCCCAGTCCCAAAGGATACAGGTGAAAACAAAACTCCTGTACCCTAAGGCTCAAGCATGAATTTGAAAAAGAGCAAAGCATGGCATTTGGGAGGTTTTGGAAGGAGGAAAGGGAAGAACAGTGCTTATGACACAGAAATTGGAATTACCAATTACCAACTACCCTGTTTTCATCTCCCATTTCCACTTGTAGTGCAGATTGCAATTACTTAATTTTCTGTACCACACTTCTAAACTGAGGATACCTACAATTAATTCAGAAGATTGTTGTGAGGATTCTGTATGTGAATTCAGGTAAAACACTTAAAGTAATACGTTATAAATAATAAATATCCTCCAAAATTTTGTTTTGTTCTTGAGACAGGGTCTCGTGTAGCCCAGCTTGGCCTCCACCTCCCAAGTATTACAGGCATGCAGCACCACACCCAGCCAACCAAAGCATATGAATTGTCATTGGTCATATATTTAACTCACACAAAAGGAAGAAGAAAATAAGTTTTACAATAAAAAGATTCATAAAAGCTCAGAACAAGTAAGAAAATAAAAATATGAATGTAAAAATTACCTTCAAATATATAAGATTTAGTTGTAAAATACAACCCGATAGGAACTGTGATCATTAAAGCTGTGAAGAACAAGAGTGTCTTCAGGGTTGCAGCTAAAGAGTTTTCATTTCTGGAAGAAAGCGAACAAAATTTTCACAAACCATATCCAAATATGGTAATACCAAAGTTAAAATAATTCTGAGGCAAATAGCTTCTGCAATCCGGAACGCTGCAAAGAGGCAAGCATACGTTTGCATGTACCCAAGCCAAACCCTGAGATTGATGCGCATGTGCAGATGTGCAAGCCCCTAAAAATTACATCGAAAAAACCCAAACCCATTTGCAATCAAACAGCTCCTCCCCCAGGACTGTACACATTTCTGGTCAAACCAGAGGACTAGACCAGAAATAAACCAGAAAAGACAGATGTATTTTAGAGGGCTTCATAAAACATACAGCTGTATGGGAGTAAACCGAGAAGACAAACATATTAACAGCTATTCCAGGAGACTCCAAATAAAGCTTAAAATGGTCAGCTTGGTCATACTATTGAGGCAGAACACACCAATGATAACAGGATGGATGTAGAACACATTTTTTTTCCAAAGACTAGATGTAAAATCCAGGGTTAATATTACTGCTTAGTTTGCATAATTTGAAGCTAGTCTGAAATTGTAGAGAAATGAATTTTCACAAAGATCAAGGCATTCTTTTTTGAATACTATATCATTTAGACAATTGTGTTTCCTTTAATGTGATAACTTTTTAAAAGTCTGGTGGAAAAATCAACCAAAATCATAGAAAATAGAAATGTATTTTAAACTATTCTGATAGAGGGAAAAGAGGACAAATCAGACAGTAAAAGTTACATCAACAAACTAAACTTTTATTGAATTGAAGAAAGTTGAGTAAATTTAGTGTGTCCGATGCCCATCCAGAACAAAAGTCAGTCTACAAACTCCAGTCATGGCTAAGTAATCCAGACAGACACAGCCATTTCTTAATTTTTGTGTGTGTATGAAAGAGAGGGACAGTGAATGTGTGTGTTTGGGTGGATGTGTATATGCACAGACAATCAACATAGGCATATTCCACAATTTATATATATATATATATATATATATATATATATATATATATATATATATATATTATATTCCACAATTATATAAACATTATATATTTTTTCAATTAAAAATGACCAAATCTATAGAAATAATAAACACTGGCAACTATGGATAGGAGCAGAAAATATGGAGCTGTAGATCAAAGTCCAATAAAGTAGCAATCACAAGGCTATTAAGTTTAAACAGCTATACACAACATGAAAATTATATCTTATAAAACTGCATTGTATTATCAAGCTTTCTGGGTTGATTACAGTCCTTGTACATGTGGGAGAAATAAAATCTTACTCTTATGTTGACTGTCATTGGTAAAAAAAACATTCTAAGATTATCTTTTGTTACCTAAATGTATTACCTTTTACTATAACTCTACCGTTACTGAGCTACACATATGTTAGGCAAATGCTATACCATGTAGCTACCTCTCTAGCTCTTTGTATTTATCTTCTGAGACTGAGTTTCACTAAGTTTCCCAAGTTAGCCTAGAACTCATTCTGTAGCCCAAGCAGGCCTTGAAATGATAATCCTCCTGCCTCAGCTTTCCCAACAGGTAGTATTAAGAGGCCTATGCCACTAACGACTAATGTGTTCTTTAGATTGTCTCTCTTAAATATCTACTATCTGGTATAATTTTTTCAAGCATTCGCCAGACAGATGGCTCAGTGATACTGCTCTTCCACAGAACCCAAGTTCCATTCCCAGCACTGATGTCAAGCAGCTCCTAACTGCCTTAACTTCAGCTCCAGAGGATCCAATGCCTCTGACTTCCTCAGGTCCCTGAATCACACACATACATAATTTAAAACAATAAAGCTTTAAAATAATTTTATAAGCACTTATTGAAAAAATGATACAACACAATAAAAATATTAGTGTAAGCAAAATCATAGTTCTATCATGTAAATATAATATTTTCTATATATTAACATCCAGGCCCCCACAGCCTGTATGTATATATGTTACTAAATTATGGCCTATTATTTTCAATACATTCTTACTCTTCTCTATCTTAAACTTAAAAAAATGACTTTTTTCTTTTATAACTTCAGTAATTTAAGTAGTTATCCACCATTTAAAAACGTAACTAGTTGAGAAATGCATTTTCAGATGATTCTGTCACTCTACAAATATCACAGAGCATACACATACAAACTAAGATGGCTAAAATAACACTAGATAATACAATCCCATGGAACACATTTGCAGTCTGTTACTGATCAAAACATCCAAAGCATATGAGTGGATAGTCAAAGTTAAGTGTGCCACAAACTTAAAAGAAAAGTAGTTACCCAAACTCCCCTAGCATTTAGACCACATTTCTCCTTAGCTTCTAGCCATAACCCACTATACCTGTTGGTTCTGCTGATACAAATCAGGTCAGGTAGTATCAATGTCATGAAACAAAGCAATGGATGCCATTTGATTGATTGATTTTATACCTGACTAGGGGTTCTGAGACCTGTCAAAAATGAGGAATAAACGGAAAAAAAACAGACTATACTCTTTATGTACTTAGTAAGAATGTCTGTTGGTAGCTGGGGATGGTGATACACACCTTTAATCTCAGCACTTGGGGGGGCCAGAGGCAGGAAGATCTCTGTGAATTCGAAGCCAGACTACAGAGTTCCAGGACATCCAGAGCTACACAGAGAAACTTTATATTGAAAAACAAAAAGAATAAATGGATTACATGGCTTTGGAGTCAGCAGTCAAGCCATAGTAACCTTGTGGTCTAATTTTGTGATCTTGGATAAGTCACTTATCTGAATTCAACTTCCTTTTCTTCCAAAGTTAAAAACTAAGTAGTCAGCCAAACTAAGAATTAAGAAATCTGATGATGTCAATTAATGGATGCTAACTTCTCCCAGCTCCTTGCCTCTGAGGGACCAGTAGAGTAGTAAAGGCCTATTATCATATTCTTTCTGCTCAGTCACCAGTCCTTACCCTACTGATGGATTCCCCTCAAGAGAAGTGGTCTCACATCAGGGCCACCACCCTATTCACACACCAGATTTTTTTTTTAATTTGATGTAGAGGCTGACAGGCTTAAAGGAGACCGGGTGCCTATCCACAAAGAGCCACCTGGCAAAGGGGAAACTGCAAAGCAGCAAAGTCGCCAAACAGGGAGAAGAAGTGCAAGGATGCATGAACTGAGGGCCCGCTCACTTATACCATGGATCACAAGTGAAAGGTGGGGCCAGTTACTCAGAAGCATCAACCTGCAGTGAAGCATGGAGGGGCCGTTCCCAAGCCCACCCTGTTTGTCTCCTGCCTGCCGTGGGACAAGTGTTAGGCCAAAGCAGACCCGCCGTGGTTGCCCAGCCGAACTCAGGGATACCTGAACTCTGGTGGCTGCAGCACATTCAGCGCCGCTTTATCAAGACGCTCCATGGCTTGGCCGGGAGGGCAGCAGCAGGCGCTAGGTAGCTAGCTGGGATCAGAGGCCGCTAGGAGAGTGACAGTACTAGGCCGGTCGCGCCGGAAGTGCCCCAACTGAAGCACGCTCTTGTGGCGCGGCGTAGTGACGCTCCGGCAGTGCGCGCAGGCGCGGGTATGACGCGAGCATTCACGTGACTTACCCGCGGTGGGTTCGCGGTGTCCGTCTGGCTGCAAGTGGATCATTCTCCAGGAGCAGGCCGGGCGAGTAGCCTAGCCACTCCACGTTGAGCCGGGACTTTCCACGCAGCATTGTCCTTCCGGGCCCAGTGCCTGTTGTCCGCCTCTCGATCCCGCTTGCGGTGTCACCGGAGCCTGGTGACCCGAGGTAGAGGAGCCGCGGAAAGGACGACCCAGCTGTCGGCTGTGGTGCTAGGCAACAGAGCAGTTTCCGATAACACAAAAAGCAATGCACATTATTCCACAAGCCCATAAGCAAAGACCTCATTCATTCCTACACGCTTTGGCAGTCCAGCAGGAAGTTGAGAGGAGTTAGTTTAACACTCACCCCAGTAAGTAAAACTAGAGAACTCTCCGCTGAAAGAGCCCTTGCTGAGAGTGGCTGTTCCACGCTGGTAGCCAGTGACCCAAACTTCCACTTAGAGTTAAAAGTATGTTTTGCAGCTGTTCAGAAAGCCGCCAATGAGACAACAGGGACTCAAAAATAGTAAGGACAGATGGGCCTAAGCTCCCAAGCAACCCGAGAGGCACCAACAGAAAAGGGTGTGTAAACTCTAGGACAGGCTTAACAAAATTAGGTTGCCTCTGACTGCTAATACTGTGAAAGCCCTTAAATGGTCAGGCCCGGAAAGGGCTGCTGACCACATACCTATTTTCTGCACCATGGGATACTAAGCACATCTGAAAGGACAAATAAACCAGCCCTGATTGAGCAGTAGGAAGCTTGCGGTTCAGTTTAAATGTAATAGCCCCTCTCTAAGCCTCATGCACATCCTTAGGTGAACCTAAGAATGATGAACTCAGGCAGTGGAAAACTGGGTGCCCCAAGTGACACACTGGTCAGCCAGTCAAATATATGGGGCCTGTAGTCAATTTTTCTCTGTTCTGAGGGGTAAGAAAATGTCAGAGTAATATCTCACAAATGACTTAGGAAAGTCATTCGAATTTTAATGTTCATAAATAAAACTTTTTGGAACTGAGTCATGCATGTTCATATGAATTGTCTCTACAACTTTAACGTTTGGTAGATGCAACATAAGTAGCATGTTCCATAATTTCTAAAATATTGTCTTTAGATTTGGAGAGAGAGAGAGAGAGAGAGAGAGAGAGAGAGAGAGAGAGAGAGAGAG
>NW_021620526.1:1173747-1236307 GCF_004785775.1 Grammomys surdaster
GAGAGAGAGAGAGAGAGAGAGAGAGAGAGAGAGAGAGAGAGAGAGAGTTTGAGAGAGAGAGAGAGACACAGAAGGAGGGGGGTCTGAGACAGAAGAATTGTGTGTGATGGAGATAGAAACCAGGACCTCTGTAGCATGCTGGATATGTGCTCTGCCGCTGAAAAACCACTCCCAGAACTCCCCATCCCCTTTTAAATTCGACATAGGATCTCCCTCACTCAAGCCAGCCTTGAACTCACTCCACAGCCCAGTCAGGTCTTGGACTCAATTCTTCTGTCTCAGCCTCCCAAGTGGCTGGGATTACAGATCTATACCACTAGACAGGATGATATAGAGCTCTCTGCAGAAACACTTTGCTGGTTCCTGATATTGCTTATCACCCACATGGTCCTTAATCCCTTAGGGAATCCATAAACTTAATACTGGGTATTCTGAGAACAAGTTTTTGTATTTCTAAAAACATAATGAACTTCAACAACTAAACATCACATTATTTGACTTGAGGCATAAATTATGTCGCACTGACAAAGTAATCCTGTTCATCTAATGAATAAATGGAAAGATCATTATTAAAACCTAAAATATGCTATAGTATACTGGCTAGAACAAATCTTTAAAATATGAATGTAAAAAGAATAATTGTGTGTAGCCAATAGTATATATTAAACAATATATGTTAAACAACTGAGTTGTGGCTGCAAAAACAATGTAGATGTATTAATGTTTGCCAGGCAACAAAGGACTACAACCTGGGTTGTTTAAACAAGTTAATATTACATCTCCCACTTCTAGATGTCTAAGATGGAGGTATTCTTAAGGTTAGTTCTGAGCTCTACTAGAGAAAGATATAGTCATTCTGTGCTTCTCCCTTAACATTTTTGGGTTGTATAAGTGTTATCCTGATCTCTGCCTTCACTTTTTCATGGCATTCTCCCCACAGGCCCGCCTGTATTCAAATGTTCTGTATTCATAAGGACACTAATCCTATTTCATTAGAGGGCTACCCTACTTTCATATGACAGTATGATAACTAATTATATTTGAACCAACAATATTTCCAAGTAAGGTCACACTCTGAGGTGTGGCATAGTCACAAGGGAGGACAGTATAGTAATGACGTCATTATTTCCCCTACAATGAGGAAATGATTTTCAAATATTTGTCAAATATTCACCATTGTTGAAAAAACTGAGAACTATTTAGGGAAGAGACTTACCCCAGATTTCTTGGGTTGGTGTGATTAGAGAATTTATAGTTCCTAACTCTTGGTCTACTACCTTCTGCACAATATTATTGTAAATGCCACTGGTATTACCCAGGTAGCACAGAAGGTATGCAAATAAATTCAGGTTTTGAGCTACCCCACAATTTTTAGTACTGTCTCACAAAGCCATATTCTCACACAGCTCCATTTGGAGCTCCCACTGTGGCTTTGGATGAGATAGCAATGCTTGAAAGAACAACTAGTACTTTTTGAGTCTATGTCTACACAATATGGCATTTCAAAAACTGAGATATGAGAAAAACAAACATCCCACCATATAGTCAACAGAATCAGTGCAGAGAATAAAGAGGCTGCCCTGGCTTCTTCATGTGAGGAGTGGGGGTTCATTTGTTAGTTTTTTGCCTTATCAAAGGTAATTAGACCAACAAGGACTCATACTTCCTGAAACGTCTCCTTCTCATTTGTGCTAACAAGCCAATTGTCTCAAATTATGAAGTTGAACTGCTAGCAATGGGGTAAAATGCAGTCAGCAATAAAAGACAGGAGGCATCTTGGGCCCAAGTATTCTTGCTAGTGAGGGGTGGGTCTTGGTGCATCCTTTTGCAAATGAGGTTGTCTTGCTGAGCCATCTTCCCTTTGTTTATGTGCTCTGTTGTGCAATGCTGAGCTTATTGGGTTTTTGCTTGTTTCTAACACTTATAATGGACAGTGGGTGTCTTTTTTCTGAAAATACACACTCATGAAATATACCCTTTGGAGGAAAATCGTAGTTCTACTTCTAGACCAAAATCAAAAAGAGGAAAGGCTATGATAGAAAAAAATAAGTTTTCAGGATCCCTTAAGCAATGCACTACATCTTTTTCCACCTCCCATTTTCCTCCTGATTACTGTCCAGTCACAATCTCTACAATTTGTATTCCACCCCCGTTTTATATGTTAGAAATGTCATGCTAAGGAAAATTTCAGAGTTTAGTTAAGGCCTTACTTCCCCTTGACTCCTGAGTGTCAATCCTGTATGTACTCTGAATTTTCCATAAAGCTACCTTGTCCAGCTCTGTGTTACACACAGTCAAGCTGGGATCTTAGAATTATGGAGGGCCCTTGATAGAAAAGCCTAAAGATATTCAGGGTCCATGGCTCAGAGCTGTTCTTGCCCAGTGAGCATACCCATGCAATATTAGTAGAACCCTTGAAAGGGTTATACTACTGAGTGTAGTATAGCTTCAGACCGTATCAATTGGCACTCCAGTGGTTTGATATTTAATAAGCCCAGCAGAAATGAAGGTAGGTATTCTAAAGACAATGAACCCCAAAGAAATGGCAATTCCCCCATAACTCCCCCCCCGAAACTCATGCTGAGAGAAGGGAAAGGCCAAAACCAGAGGGACAATTTATCTAAGAACTTATCAGATTACCTTACACATTGAGACTGAGAAGCCTAGACCAAGATGGTTCAATAGGGAGCGGGGAGGCACAGCCACACTTAAATATGCATGTATTTGGCCTTCTATTTGAATTTTAATCTCACTCCTGAAACAGACTTGAGGGTTTTACTAGATCACTTTGTCCATCTTCCCTCAATGTGGCTACATTAAATAACTCTCCTTTTGTGATTTCCATTATTAATTGGCATATTAAGGATTGGTAGCAAGCTGGTGAGATGATGGCTCACCAGTTAAGATCACTGAGTGCTCTTCCAGAGGTCCTAAGTTTAATTCCCAGCAACCACATGGTGGTTCACAACCATCTGTAATGGCCCTCTTCTGGTGTGTCTGAAAAGAGGTGTGCTCATATACATTAAATAAATAAATAAATAAATAAATAAATAAATAAATAAATCTTTATAAAACAAAAAAAAAAAGGAGTGGTAGCAGGGAGGGAGGACCTGGATTGGAGCACAGGTTTTGATCCCCAAATTCTATGGCATCGTAAGAAGAAGCCTGTCCCCATGGAGTGGCAAGGCGCTAGCTGTCAGTTGAAAGTTCAAAAATCCTGGCTCAAGTGCTTTCAGATAGGCCTCCCACTGTACTGGAAGTGCAACTGCAGAAATTGAAAGAGAAATATTACGACAAAGCCACAACCCAAAAGATATATACCCATGCTCTGGCAGGCGAAGGCTGAGTGCTGAGGAGGTGATGGTGGCCTGTAGGCAGAATAAAAGGCGGAAGGTTGTCCCTTGGGAGAGCTCATCCAGGGCTCCTGGAGGCCAGAGCTCCTCCAGTTCAGGCGCTGAACTAGAGTCTAGATTCAGATTTCCCAGAGTTCTTCCAAAACAGCTAGAGGGAGGAAAGGGCTGGGCAGCTCTGATTGGGCCTCAGCATAGCTTCCTTCAGGCAAAAGCCTAGGTTTACGCAGAAACTCTTCTCAGGACATCTGTGAGCCCTGAGGCCAGTGGACGTCAGAGTGAGATCTTGGTTCTCAACCCTCATCCACTCCAGGAGGAGGCTGCACTCCCAACGTTGATTGAATAAATTAAGTACATTGATGAGTGGATGAGCGAAATCTAAGGGTATTTTTCTTTTCCTTTTCCATCACCCCAGACTCCAGAAAAAGAAAAAATATGAATACTACAGGAAAAAGAAACACAGAAGCATGACAAGGGTGAGTCAGTGTTTTGATCACTGATAGCGAAAGACAGGGCTGGAGGGCTGCTTTGTGGTAGAGAATGTGCTAGAAGACGTGCTCAGCGTGCAAGCAAAGCCCTGGATTCCATCAGCAGGTCAAAGAGGGGAGGGGGAAGGATAACAGACTAAGCACACCAGCTGCCTGCTTATGGCCTTTCTCTTCCAGCTGCCCCTCTGGCTCCAGCCCTGGGAAGAAGAGATCCTTTTCCAAGAAGGGAAAGGTTAAGGGGAGTACACAAATGTGTGTGAATGCAAATGTGAGAGTATGCTTCTCCAGGAGTGAGGGCATGGGGTACTGTGCTTCCTTTGTGTGTCTGTGTGCTTGTGTATTCATACATGCTGTCTGGGGAAATGTGCTTAAAAATAAAATCTCCCAACCTAGAAAAAAACCACATGAGGAAAGTGGAAAAGAGAAACAAACAACTAAACAAACCCTACCGACTAGGCATTAAATCCTAATGGCCTGACAGGGGGATCATGAGTTAGAGGCCAGGCTAGGATACACAGGGAGTTGAAGATAGGATACTTTGCCACAAAAAGAAGGGAGCAGAAAGATTGTAGGAACCAGAGAGTCAGGTAGTTTGTTGTAAGATTGTGTCTCTTAGGAATGCGAAAAGTTTCATCCATAAAGTCTTACCAGCATGACTGCTCAAATAGGAACTGAACAAAGACAACAAAATGTGGATATGAGTGGGGAAGCCCCAGATGCCTCAACCCTACACAAAGAACTACACATAACTAAGGAATGCATTGAATGAGAGAAATAGTCTTCCCCAGGGAAGAGCACACCAATAGGTTACACAATGTCAAATGGTCAGCCCTGAAAACATAAATATACAATTAACATTATACAGACTGTACAGATTATATTTAGGAATATATATTTACATATATGTGAATGTAACAGCAACTAATGAAAAAAAAGAGGCCATGAATTTGAAAGAGCAAGGAGGGGAATATGGCAGAGTTTGGAAGGAGGAAATGGAAGTAAGAAATGTAATAATTATATTATAATCTCAAAATTAAAAGAAGTAAGTAAAGAAGAGGAGGAGGAAAGTCAGGCATGGTGCCTCATAAGTGTAATCCCAGCATTTAGGATGCACAGGAAGTTGGATCAGGAGAAGTTCCAGACCAGCTTGTGCTACATATCATGTTTGAAGCCTGCCTAAGATATATGAGGTCCAATCTCAAACCAACAACAACAAAATTCTGAATGAATTGGGAAGGAAGAAGTATCATATTTTTCAGTGGGAAAATTAAGTCTATTGATATTGATGTGCCTTTAGGGTGTGCTAAAAGCCAAAAGTGTGGTGTGTGTCTGTGTGTGTGTGTGTGTGTGTGTGTCCGTGAAGGGGGGAAGAAAAAGGGGAAGGGAGAGAGAGAGAGAGAGAGAGAGAGAGAGAGAGAGAGAGAGAGAGAGAGAGAGAGATCTATCCCACAATGGTACATGCACATGAAAGAGCCCTTTGCCTTTTGCTGGACTTCACTAACCTCGTCCAATGTCTCACTACATTGATTGGCCTATCAGAAACACCTCAAGTGTCCATGTGAACACTTCCATGTCTTCTTTGACCTGCTTCCAGGGGATATTATGGAAAGAAATCTGTGTCTGCCTGCTGTTCACTCTGACATCTCCCATACATGTTCACAAGACAGACACAGAAGTCCCAATGAGGACGCAGTTGAGACCTCAACTTCCAGGGCAGAGACCTCAACTTGTAGCCAAAGTTCTGAAGATGAATCAATTCATCCATAATTTTATATCCATAACATCACAGATAGGTTACCATATGCCTCTTTCTGAACAACTGCTTACCTCATCTGGTAATCACTTCCTGTAAAGATGGAAGGGGGTTGCTGGCTGCAGCCGTCACTTTCTATAGTGCAAAGTACTGATTATCAGTTAGCTGGGCTCCATGGTAGAAAGAGTCACACCAGTAAAAAAAAAAAAAAAATGTTTAAGCACAAATGTGACTTTATCTGTGGCATGTCTTCACCTTTTTTTTCTTAGACGTGAAGAACAGGCATGCTTGGGGTCAAGGAAGTATAGCAGTGCTCTAAGCCTTGCTTCTTAAGGCCTGGTTTATAACTATTAGACATTTGCAGCTTTTGGAAGAATGAAACCTGGTTCCCTGTTACTCAATGGATAGAGTAGTGGGCTCCTTGCCCTCAGCTGAAGGTAGAGAGTGAATTCTGCTACACAGCTGTCCCTTCCCTTGGAGAGGAGGTTTGTCCTCTCCAAGCATGTGGTAAGATCAGGCCTATTTGTGTACACCTAGAGCAGATAGATTATTGTCTGTACCTTTCACTATCTGTGTACACAGAGCAACTCAACTGAATGAGTAAATGAATCTTTGTTCACAGGACAGGGAAGACTTGTAGTGGAGTGTCATCCTTGGCCACTGACATCAGGAAAATGATGGTATCTCACAGTAAAACATTTTTGTGTGTAAACATCACTTAAGTTTGCATAGCAGTTGTTAAACAATAGGGTCCTGACAAATGTCAGTCCACCAACCTGAATATATTTTTATAGTAATCATTTCCTACAGCCCTTGTGGCTTCCTGAAACATGGCACAAGCAGAAGCAGCAGTGAAAAGCCCACTAGGCTAGGATTCTTTCGTGTGAGGAGTAAAAGATTAAGGAAGAAGATGGCAGGAAACTTAGAACAGTCTCTATGGGTCTTCAACTTGGAGCAGATCCCCAGGCACAGCTTTTAGGACTGACAAGTATGAGTTACCTTTTTCTTCACCGAAACTCAGTATCTCACAAAGAAGGAGCTTAAGGGAGGAGGAAGGTTTATTTGGATCGTAATCTAAAGAACTACTGTCCATTATGGAGAGAGAGGCAGAGAGGCACACAGCTCCATGTGACAGGAGTATGCAGCTATTTTCTTCTGTGAAACATTTTTAGTAGCCAGATCCCAATTCAGCAGCTCTCACTTCCCATTTTCTGCTTCTTTACTTATCTTAGTCTGCTTTGATTTTAAAATTTTATTTATAATTACATTTGTGGATGAGTGTTTTTGTGGGTTTCTAAACATGCATGCAGTGCCCAAGAAAGGCAGATATGAGTGTTACATCTCCTAGAGCTAGTTACAGGAAGTTGGGAGCCACTTAAAACAGGTTCTGGGAATTGAACTTAGGTCTTCTGCCAGGGTAGTACCTGCTCTTAGAATGGTGCCATCTCTCCAGCTTCCCACCCAACCCCTAGTCTGATTTATTTGAAGGTATCTCTCCTTGGGCATCCCTCCTTTCTGGTGATCAGATACTTAAGTTCAGACTGTCCCATGCATATATTTGGCTTCTCTAGCCTCTGGTATTATTATAGCGACTCAGAAAGCATCTGTGGCTCTATCAAAGCCCCGAGGAAAGAGGGACTAAATAGTTATATGGCTTTCTTTTCTTGTATAGTACTTCCTCCTGTACAGCACTCAGGAAAAGCAATGAAGGAAAAGGAGAAGGTAGAAATGACAAGGGAGAAATAAGGAAGATATAAACACTGTTAAGAACACACAGGGCCTGTTAGCACATGGATGCTGCTAGATCAGCGCACCATATTCCTCACATGAGCATAATGTGTGCACTTCATGGCTCTGTTCCTTGATTTAGCCTTGCACTCTTTTATTGAATGCCTACTATGTGTAGAACACTTTTTTTGTTGTGCTTTTTGATTGTAAATTCTAGTGGCCTGGTTGCAAAATACCTAACAAGAAGCCAATTAAAGAAGGAAGGATTCCTTCTGGCTCACAGTTTGAGGTTCTATCAAGGTGGGAAAGGCAAGAGGAGACTACTTACTCACATCTACATGGAGCAGATAGCAGAGAGAAATGATTAAGAACACTCAGATTCCTTTCAACTTTTTCTCCTTTTATTCAGTCTTACATTCCAGTTCATAGGATGACCTCACCACATCGTTAAATGATTCTAGAAACACCCTCTTGCACATATTCAGAATTATATCTCCCAGATGACTCTAAATCCAGTCGAGTTGACCATGAAGAATAACCATGACAATATGCATCAAGGTAGATTTCTGTGAGGATTCATCAACTAATAAAATCTTTGTCCATAATGGGTTTAAAGTCTACAAGGAGGAGATGAACAACAGTATTAACCAACAAAGAAAATCTTCTTAAGAGGTGAATATGCTTTGGGGAATGAAAAGCAGATAAGAGTTGGAATATGAAGGTGCTTTACGTATGACTGTTAAAGGGAGAGCAGGTATAACAGATGCCCCCTCACCCAGTGTTGACTGCATGTGCTTCAATTTTCAGTCTGGAGCTGGCCTGTCTTTCCATCTTTGCGAAGTCTGTCAAAAAAAAAAAAAAAAACAAGATTGAGAAGTGTCGTGGAACAGGGAGTCTTTTGAGAGAAAACTCTTGGGAACAAGTTCCTTACTGCTGAAAACTGTTTACAATGAAGAAGAGAAGACAGAAACGTTGGCAAAGAACTGGAACCTTCATCAGGACAGCATGGTGACTACTTGCAGCCAAGGCTGGCAGCTGCTAGGCTCCATGGAGTAAACATGTCCCTAGCAGCTGATACAGATGCAACAAAGGGAGCCAAACCCCTTGGGAGATCTTAGCTAACCAGGGCTACAGTATGAGGTGTAGCTCCCATCACTTCCCTCGATGGGACCAAATCACTCTTTGTTCTTCTCTGGGTCAAGTAATGGCACAGCCTGGGAGTGGACAGAACTTATAAGTGCTTTAAGTACAGACGATTTTGCTATGAGGGACTCAAAGAGTCTTTTCTGAGTTTGGGGGACTACTGACTAGAAATAGCAATGAGATGTATTCTCTATATACAAGCTCCAAAGTTAAGGTATATGTAAGTCTAACCCTTTCAGATCAATTTACAGTAAAATCATTTAAAATCCCAAAGCCCATGTTGAGCTTTTTTTCCTGACCCATTGTGAGGCTTTTTCATTCTGGGATGGTGTCTCTACTCTTAAATTCCAGTTCCCTATGATCTGGGACTGGCTTTAGAGCATGAGAAATTCTAAAAGAATCATTAGGGAATGCAGATTCAAGTATTAATTCAATAAATATTTATTGAACATCTACTAAGTGGTGTGCCTTGTACTCAGTGCTTGGGAACAAAACATGTTCTTTCTTCATAGAGTTCATATGTCTAGTAGTACCAACACTAATCATAATACAATTTTCAGCATCAATTATCAATCTGTATTGTTATTGCTACTAACTTAGCACTTATATCAAACTTTTGTTTATGTCTTGAGATATAATTTATTTAAAGAAAAATTCACCTTTTCAGGTGCACAGTTATATGAATTTTGCAAAATGCAAAATATGTAAATAGGCATGTACCATCATCAAGAGAATGACTTGTTCAGCAGAGGAACATTTGAGCCACTCCTAGTGTGGTGAGATCATGGATAAATGTCTATAATATCTCCATATACATTTTTGAGGAAATTTCCTTTATTTCCCCTGTATAAGTATCAGGGGTTCCAAGATTGCTAGGTAAAATGCTAAACATATGTTTAATTCTATAAGAAACTATGAGAGATTAACATGAATACCATGCTTGTATTTTGGTCAGCAAAACATTATGATTCTAATTGCTCTGCATGGTTATTTGTTTATATTTTAGCTAGCTAATGGATGAATATGGGGATCTCATCACAGATTTTAGTGTGATTTATAATTAAAATTTTTGATCTTCTTTTCCTGAGGTTATTTGCATCCATCTCTTCCCTTTGATGAGAGTCAGTTCATATATTTTGTCTATTTCCTAATTGAACTGTTTGGCCAAGTTAGTTTCCTAGGGTTATGGCAATGTAGTAATACAGATGCAGTGGCTTACAACATAGCAGTTTAGCATATATCCCTTTTTAGTTCTCAGAAGTAAAAGTTGGACTGGAGTTCTATGGTGGGTCAATACTGGAATCAATCATGTGCTCATGCTTTGCTCCCTTCTGGTGTTCCAGGAGAGAATGCAGTCTCTGTCTCTTTCAGTATGCGGTGGCTGCTGATGTCCAGGGCTTTTGCGTGCCTCTGTTTTGTGGTCATAGTGCATTCTTCTGTTTGCAAGTGAACCTCTCTGCATCTCTCATTTGAATACATGTGACTTCATTAAAGACATAGATGATCTGGAATAATGTCCTAAGCTCAATTCCTTTACATATAAGACCACATGCACAGAGTTCAGGGCTTAGGGCCTGAGGAGCTCAGGGGTTATACTCAGGTGTAATATTCTACCTACCCTGTTGGCTTCAAGAGTTCTTCACAGATCTGGTTTAGTCCTTTAGCAGATATGTGCTTCCTATCTGAGACTTATCATTTCATTTTCTTAACTGTGTCTGTTTTGTTTTGTTTTTGTGATACAATCTTGCTATATTTATCACACTGGCTTCATATTAACTCTCTTCTTGACTTAGTCTCCTAGCTGCTGGTACTATAGACATAAGCCACTATAGTTAGCACTGAACACTATTTTTTTCATTGCTGTTGTTATTGGTGGTGATGTTTTAATAAAGGGTCTCTGTAGCCCTGTGTAGAATGGAGCTTGATAGGTAGCACATAGGCTAGCCTGAAATTTTATTTAATCCCCTTTTTTTTTGCCTCCCGAGCTCTAGAATTATAACATGTACCACCATAACTGGCCTTAACTGTGTTTCTTGATAAATGTATTTCTACTATTTTGATGAGGTCTAATTTTTACATGTTATAAATTTTCTACTGTGATTTATACTTTGTCCTTTCTGAACAAGCTTGGTATAAGCTAAGGTCACCATCTGCTCAAAAACCATATTTTCTCTGTTCAGTTACCTTTGCATCCTGTCAAAACACAGCGTAATGTGCTTGTTTATTTCTGGTCTTCATTCTATTCAATTGATGTATGTGTCAGCCGTGTCACCTCCTCATCTGTTTTACTATAGGAAGTATGGAAATGTGATTGTCTGAGTCATTCAGTTTTGTTCCTTTAAAATATGGACACTTCTTCAAATTTTTACTTTTGCAACTGCTTTTCTTAATCTGTGGAGGCATAATTACCTCTGTATATTTTATATCTGTCTTATACCATTTAGTTTATGAAACTTCCTTAGAAGTTTTACATAAATAATCATGCTATCTGTGAACACATGGTACTTTCTTTTTTGCATCCCAGCCTAAAGGCATTTCATCATTTCTTTCCCTGAATGCACTAAGCTCCCAAGGATGGAGGTAAATAGCGGTGTTGACTGTGGGCATTCTTGCTTTGCTCCTAGTCTTGGGGGAAGGGATAGGAAGCATTCATTCCCAGTCTGGAATATGGGTGTGGCTTGCTTTGATTAAATTGTATTTTACAGCCTGCAGGACACTTTGAACCATCATGACTTTTACTGTATATCTCACTACCACCCACTCCTTCCCCCTCACCAACCTGTAAGTTCTTTTCCTTCCAGACTGGATGGGAGAGAGATAAGTGAGAGGTTCATTGCCAGTTCTGAGTCTTTGATGTGAAAGGGACAGCAGAGTCATTTAAATTTAATCCAACGTTTTTGCATTCTTCTCCCAAGTGCTGGGATCACAGGCATGTGCCACCACCGCCCGGCTAATCATTTATTTTGAAGGCAGAGGATTTTTCTCTTTTGTGTTTCTGCCCTATTCAATTTCAACTTATCAAATTTCTCCCTGTCAGCCACGTGGAGTTTATCTGCCATGGTTGCAGAAGGAGCAGAGCTAGGGACACGAGCTAGAAGAGTCGGATCTGCTCAGTGGCCTCAACCAGGTGTCCTCTCTGAACTCTATCAAATTTCTCTAAATGGTTTTTCTTCTCCATAGAGCAATGATATAAACTAGGGCATTGACATTGTCACGATGAGATTATCTTAGCACTCATTCAGATTTCTCAAATGTTTTCATGCATACTTTGTTTTGTTTTGGATTTTGGTTTTTAGAGATAAGATTTAACTACGATGTTCTGCCTGGCCTAGTACTTACTATTTAGCCTGCCTCTGCCTCACATGTGCTGGGATTAAAGGTCTACACCACCACTTCCTGACAATCAGATTAACAAGAAATTTATTTTTCAAACTGTTGTTTCAAATTGCATCATTAGGTATTTAGCTCCTATTAATTGTGTATAGCCTTCACTGAGTCCCATGAGCTCTAGCAGTGTTGGACCCGCTTCTCATCCAGACATCCTGCTTTGTACTAGAGATCTGGTTCCAAACTAATTGTCAAGTACCATTCCAAATATGGTGGAGTTTTTTATTAGAAATGTATGAGGTTTGCACATCAATTTGGAAGATTATGTCCTTAAGAATCCCATATGCACAATGTTTTTGTCTTTTATTTATTTAAGACTTTGTTTACTTTTAATAACCAAAATACACAAACATACAAAGCCTGTTGATGTTATCACTTGCCAATAAGTAGTGTGTACAATCACAATATAAAAATCATAGAATACCAGACAATTTGGTTATAAAACAGGGACAAGAGCAACAGGGGAAAAGATTGAAATAATCACACAAGAAGAACCAATATAGTCAGGCATGGTGGTGCACACCAGTAATCCCAGCTCATGAGGGTGTGAGCAGGAGAATGACAACTTCAATGTCATGTTCAACTACAAACCTAATTTTAGGTAATTCTGGACTAAGTGAGATACTGTCTCAAAATAAAAAGCAAGCAAAATTAATAATAAAAAGGAAGCATAACTTAAAAGGTCAATGTTACTAGCAAACACAGACATCTAAATAAGATGGTTCTCATATGTAAGTTTGCAAATATCTTAGATTTGTTTCTTCATAGTATTATGAAAGGAGGAAGCAACTGCCTCAGAAGAGAGGGATGTGAATGTGCATGCTCATAAGGATATTCTTCTGCTTCTGACCCTTTGTTCTAAGGAAGTCATCAGGCTACTTTCATTAGTTGCAAAATGAGGGAAACAGTGTCTCCTGGTGTAGCACCAAGGAGGCCATTCCCTGGGATGAGGCTTCAGGGAAATTTCAAACAGGCACCTGGACTTAGTGAGACATTGTTTCTTGTCCAGGCTAAAGTCCAGCACTTGGCAGTCTTCCTGAACCAATATGACACCTGGCTAACACCTTGGCTAAGAACCCTATGTGGGAGTCTTGAGACTATATAAAGTCCTGAGCAAACCTGTCTATCACTGTCCTCCAGAGTGTTAATAATAGGGAAATTTTGAAATTATTTAAATGTGCAGTAGCATATTTGTTGTCTGCCTTAAAAAAAAAAACAGTCTCCTTATGCATCTCAGGCTGGCCTGAAATTTCCTATATAGTCCAGGCTACCCTCCAATTTGCTAGTGATCATCCTGCCTCAGTCTCCCAAATGCTGGGGTTACAGACAGGAGCCACCATGTGTGGCTTTTAATTCTTGTTTTAAAAACTTATTAAATGACATTAGGAAATCACCAGCTTCAAGATTTTAAAAATCAAGATCCAAATTGGGTGATTTTATAAAAGTTTCAGTACGTTTACAAACATATATGCATATAAATATATATATTTATATAAATTATATAAATATTGTGTAAAGGTTGACAATAGTTTCCATTGTTTTTTGTAAGGAACACTAGTTCCATGGATACAAGAAAATTGAAAAAAAAATATTTCTTAGGATATAAAGTATTGATCAGAATTCAGAACAAAACAAGTGTAGCCAGCAGGCAACAGAATTGACATTTGTAGTGGGATTTCTAGCATCAAAACAGCTAGCTTGAAATCCCATTGACTTGCTGTGTGATCATGACAAGATACCTAGCTTCTCTGTGCTTCTGAATTCTGTTTTATGAAACGAGCAGAATACAGACCTTACCCATCCCTGGAGTTGCTCAGCATAGAGTGCTAGGGCATAGCCAGCCTATGGAAGGGGTCTGTCGGCTCTAAGGTGCACAATCCCTTTTCTGTCTCCCACCTGTGGTAAATATTGGAAGCCTGTGGGAGCTCAGCTGTGGAGTCTTGTGGTTAGAGAGGCTAATTTAGCAGGTGAGGTGGTCTGCAAACCCCATCCCTGAGTTCTAGGTCCTACAGACAGCAGTCTTTTGTCTCCTTGGCAGTAACAGCTGCAATTTTCCCATCTCTCCATCTCAGACATGAGGATAATGGGCCGACTGCCCTCCTTCCTAGGGCCCCTGTAGTCGCTGTGAGGCTCAAATGAGATAATGGCAGAGACCTAATTGTGTGAAGCGTGGGTGATCAGTCTCTGAAAGGCCCACTGAATATGTTTGCATAAAACTCCTGCAATTTTGTACTCAAAGGGTGTTCTTTTCCATATCATCTTTCTCCTCTCCCCCACTAGTTAGTTATGTGGCTCTCAAGCCTGAAACACCCGGTCACAAGGATTCGCAATTCACTCCAGCAAGCAGGTGCAGGTGCTGTCCCTCCATCTCTCTTTCAGTCTCATTTTTAAGACCCAAGACGTATCTTGTTCATCTTTTGTTTGCACCCTAACCGTCACATCCGGAAGTCAGCCATGATAGAATCCCTCCAAGTGATGTGTCTTGTACTCTTTCTCCAGGTACATGCCTCTGTTCCTAGGTGGCCCTGATGAGGAATATAGGAAAGAGATATGGCAGTGCCTTACATGGAGTGCTACCCCAAGGCACTGAGTACACACAGCAATAGGCATAGCAGGCCAGCAAACCACCATCACAACTCCATGCCCTTTCTCTGGTTTAAACTAACTTATTTGGTATCTTGCATGACGCAATTGAATCTCTACAAAAATTCCCTACAGACAGGTCTCTTGGAGGAGTGTTTTCTGTAGTAAAATCCTAGGACAGACAGTAGATATTCTTTTCTCAGGAGAATCTGTGATTTACCTTGGGCCTCATGACTGGCCTGGTCCCTATGTAAGGAGAGGGGTTTGAGAATCACAAAACAGAAAGGTAGGCCATCCTTAGGAGCTAAGGGAAAGAAGTGAACCAAGACCTATGTTGCACCTGGAAGGGACACAAACTGCTTCTAGGTCATCCATATCCTTTTTGTAAATTGCATATACAGTGTGAATGCATGAATGCATGCATGTGTGTATGTGAGTGTGTGGTGTGTCACACACATGTGAAAGTCAAGAGACAACTATTTTCATCCCCATCAACCAAGGAGTACAGAGGCTCAAACTCAGGTAGTCAGGGGTGGCTAAGTCATCTCTCTAGCTCAAGGCTATTCATTTTCTAAGTGTGGCCATGATAGGAAGAGAACCTGTCCCCAAACTATCACCAGACTTTTGGAGTCACCTGAAATGGACTCAGCAATGTCCTAAGGTCTAAAGACTAACAGTAGTGTGAAATTCCAACTTGGCAGAAAGAGAACTCATAAAATCACTGATCCTTTTATGGAACTTGGGGTCTCCAAGTGGGGTTCCCTTGAGTACCTGTCATATAGCAAGCTCCACACTGGTTTTTTTTTTTTTTTTTTTTTTTTAGCAAACACTTGGAATAATTCCCACAAGCAAGGACTGTTCCAGAAACCTGCTCATTGAATACCAGTAATCCTGATATGTACAATGCAAGGTCCTGTCCTTCTCTGGCTAAAAAGATTCAGTGCAGAACTATGTTAGAAGCCTGGACAGGGCTTCAGTATTTGAGCGACAATTTTAAAATGGACAATGAGACAATGTTACACTTAGAAGGCCAGTAACCCACAACTCTTTAAGCAACAATGTGGGACGTCCCCAAGGTACAATCTGAGGGATGCAGTGTGGAAAATGTGAGACCAAACACTGGCTTTAAGATGCTTAACTGTACACACGGTGGCGTGCTTCTGTCTGTTCAAGAAACCTGAACAAAAAGTAATGTTCCCTCTGACAATGTCTCCTGAATTAAATATGCTCAGGCTTTGTTTCTCTCTTTTGCTTTTATGCTTATTGTCTGATTATATATATATATATATATATATATATATATATATATATATATATATGGATTTTATGATGGAAAATAAGATTTTTTTGTCTTGTAAGCAAAGAAGAAAAAGAGGAAAAAAAGAAATTAAAAAAAAGATAATAAAAAAAAAGAAGAAGAAAAAGAGGAGAGGAGAAGAGAAGAGGGGGGAGGGGAGAGGAGGAGAGGAGAAAAGAAGGCAAATCAAGATTAAGGTTCCCTGACTTCACTGGGATCTAGGTCACTGACTCCCTGTTAGGCTTCCCTTCCTTAGCTTTTCTCTTCCAGGAGTCTCCACATCCTTATCTGAAAAAACGAAGGAAGGCTAACTGGACCATCTTAGGCAAGCTTCAGGTAGTTACCATTAGCAAACAGGATATATGAGTAGGGAAAGAGGAAATTACCCTAAAGCTATGTCCAGTGGCTGGGTAAGAGTTCAGAAAGTTGAGCCTTGCATAATAGTGCATGTCTTTACTCCCAGCAAAAGAAGGCGAATCTCTGAGTTCTGGGTCAGCTTGGTCTTAAAAAATAAGTTTCAGGATAGGCAGGGTTATATAGAGAAACCCTATCTCAAAAACAAACAAACAAACAAAAAAGAGAGTTCAGAAGGTTGGAAAGCACATGTAAGTACATTCAACAAAGGAAGGGAAAAGATATGGACAGTAAAATCTATATAGGACATCAATGAAAGGGAGAAAAGAAGACTCAAGTAAGTGGAAAGATGTCAGAGTTCTTATAACAGACCAATCAATAAGGTGAATATATATATATATATATATATATATATATATATATATATATATATATATATAATTAAATCAGCTTACATTAAAATAATGCTATCACTCTGGAAAGGCTGAGAATCCAGTAGTTCCCTCAGTAGTCCCAGTAGTTCCACAGTGGATTTCTTAAACTAGAGAGGCACATGATGCCATAGTTGCTCAGTTCATGAGGCTAGGTTCCTCAGCAGTCTCAAATCTCACACCAACAGCCTGGAATGTCTGGAAAGCCTCTGGCCCTTTGTTCTGAAGGGAGCCTGGCGACACTGGTTCTGTTATCAGCAACAGGATCAGCAACTGCTACAGAGAAAATCAACTTGGTAGCAAAGGGGAAAGCCCAGTGAGCAAAGAGTGACAATCTTCCTTCTGTCACACCGTTTTTCTGAAACTTTGGGCTACTGTCTGAAAGCATTGGCCACATTGGGATAAAGCTTCCTATATTAATAAGGCAACCATGACAGTTCTTCAGTTGAGGCACCCAGCTCAAATGATCCTAGCTCATGACAAGTTGATATTAAAAAAAAAACCAACCACTCTAATTCACCCCTTGTCAACCTGGCACACAAACACATCACTTTAAGCACCATAACTTTATGCAGGCACAGACACCTACATATAAGTAAACAGTAAAGTTTTTAAATTTAAAAAATTATAACTTTCTCTCCTAAGTCTCATGTTTATTTTATAATATAAAATACAGCCCACTTCAAAAGATCTCCAGAATCCTTAAAAATCCTGTCTATAGATGAATTAGTATGTTACTGGAATTAGTGTCATATGCCTGGGCCCTGAGGGTCCTAACAAGCCAGGTTCAGTCACTGGCCTCCAATAGCCCAATTAAAAAGACACTAGTAAAAAGTGGAAAGGGGAGTTAGTTTACTTATTCAATGTGGTGATGTTGGGAACAGGAAGAGGTACAGCAACAACACCCATTTGTCTTAGAGTCCAGACTAAATGTTTAAGTTTAAACAGAAAAAGAGGTATGCATGATTAAGTATCATGTACCATAGTCAAGGTATGTTCTCTCAGATCATCAACCCATCATTGTCTTAGCTCCAGTCTCTCCTGCAAAGTAGTCAAACAAGTTGTCAGAACTGTGTGAAATGTCTATCTGGGAGACAAGTTCCTCCTCTGGCTGTCATCCAGCTCCTGGCCTTTTTTTTTCTCCCAGACTTAGATTCATGGAGTAAATTCCAATTCCTTGGGAGCCTACTGTCTCAATAGTCTGATAGCCAAAGAGAGGGGTACAAGTATCTCTATGCAGAAAATCCTCATACACCTCCAGGAGGTTGCAAATATGGTTAAAATAACCATACTACTCAGTACAATCTAGCAACTCAATTCAGTTCCTATGCAAACCTCAATGGCATTGTCTACAGAAGCTGCTGAAAAGCATACCTTTAAAAATAGGCAGATCTATATAAACTGACATAAAAAAAATCCCTGACATATTATTTAGTGAGAAAAGCAAGCCATGGCACAGTGTATATAGTCTGATCCTGTTTGTATGAAGCTATCCATAAATGTGTTTATATATGTACCTGAGTCTGGAAATATATATGCAAGCAGCTTGCAGCTGAGCTCTCTGGGGAGGAGAGAGATGAGAGAGAAAGCCTTTGGACACATGCTTCTGGCTGGTTTGGACATTTTGTAATAAGCCCATATTACACTTGTAATTTTAAAACTCCAAGGAATAAATGAATAGAGGCCAAAGAAGAGGCAGGACAGATAATTCTATGTTGAAATGAAAAGAAAATATAAGCTAAGAAAGAAAGAAATGTCACACAGCCACAGATAATGCAGGCTCATCCAAGGCAACCATTGTTGATGTTTTGTTGTGAAGCCTAATTTGTTTCTGGGTCTGTGTAATAGCTACATAATTTGATCCACAAAAATGAATCCTATTGTACATACAATTTTCTTCTCTTGTGCTTTTCTTACCTAGTAATATGGCATAAACATCTTCCCAAGTCTTATGCCTCCCATAATTTTAAAATGATTATAGACTTATTTAGGTTGTTTCCTTTTCATGCATGTATTATAAAGCAAGGCTATTATGAGGTGTAAAGCAGTTATATTTTTCATACATTATGTCATTAGACTGAATTCATAAAAGTGACATTGCTGTTCAGGGCTTAAGGTTTTTTTACTCTGTGACATTAATCACCCTCAGAATGGCATTGATGTTGCTTTTCCTCCAGCATCAGAGAGGGCCTGGTCAATGCACCATAAAACTCTCCATGAGTTACTTCTACCCTGAAATTTTTGTTCCTTTGGTAGGTGAGAAAAGTCTCTATGTGATTTTAATTATCGTAACTTTGATTGTTCCTAAGGCTAAACATTTTTTTGGTGTTTCTCAGTAATCTGTCTTTTAATGAGTTGTTTATTCATGTATTTTTTCCAATTCTCCCACTGAGGTGTTTATCTTTTCCTATTGATTCACAAGTGTGCCTTGTGTATTAAGGACATTAATCACCGTCTCTCCAGGATGTGGTGATTTTCCAGGTCACTTGGTATGCTACTTTGGCTTTTAACTATAGTCATAACTTTTTTAATGTACAAGTTTTGAGAGCATATTTTTTCCTGTGGTGCAACGTTTAGAATATTATCTGTCCTAGGAACTTAAAGAATTATTTACCCACACGGTCATCTAGTGGGACTCTGCATTCTTCAGTTCATGTGAATATTATTTGTATGCACAGTGCCTTTTTTAAAAAGAACTAGCTAACTGCCCTGACACTCACACTGATGGTCCCTCCACTTGAATTCACTTGGGAGTGTTATGTTTATGTCATCTAATGGACAACTCTGTTTTGCAGGGGCTTACTCTCCTCATTCTACCACTTGGTTAAGACTAGAGATTTGGAAGTAGCTTTCTGAATCACAGGGATTCTAAATGTGTTTGTGGCTGGGGCAGGAATGCAATGCTAGACATCCAGCCATCACTGATAAATCCTTAAACCCATGTTCAGAGGCTAAAATAAAATAAAATCTCTGTCGTGTGGCTGGCTACCTCTGGGTGGCACTGCGGAGTAGTTCAGTGCTGCTCAGAAGGTGACGACCTGGGAAGGAGTTTGGGGATCTCTGGGATGTCTGAGTCTAGTCTTTAGACACTTACAGAGAATCAGAGTGATAGAATGCTGGACTGCTCCCCGGGGCTGCATGCCTTATTTCTCCAAGAGTCCTTGGCACCGAACCACACTCTGAGGCTGCAGGTGCAAGGCCATAAAGACAGTGCCTAGGCTCCTCTTAAGTAATCCTAGCGTAGGTGGAACAGAATTTTGCAGGAGTTCCCATAGAGGAAGAACACTGAGGCAGAAACCACGGCCATATTCTCCATGTCTGAGGATAAACTTGGTACACAGCATGAGAAATGCTTGTGAAATGAACTAGCAAGTTTTAAAACCTCTGGCAAATGTGAGAATGTAACACCATTATTGTGCTACAAATTCATCCAGGTGACACTAAGGAAAGAGCATTTCCATGAGAACATCAGGGGCCCTCCCTGGAGGGAACCAGTGACTGACTTCCATGTAACTGGCAACATAGAGTACATGATAGCAAGGAGTGGGGAATGTGTAGGACTAGGCTGAATGCTGAGGGGTGCTCGATGTGCTGCTCAAGTCGCAAGAGAGCACAGCCTCCTGCAGATCCTAGGAGGGGCTGTCCAAAGGAAATATTGAAAACTGCTATACACAGAGCATTTTGCGAATTCCCTCTGGCTGCAGGGAGAGTGCAAAGGGGAGAAATAAAACCAGACCCAAACACAGAAAGACAAACCACATGCTTTTACTAATAGATCCTAACTTCTACATATATGCATATAAACATATATGTCTGGGATTAGCCCAGAAGTCTAAAAAGGAGATAAAGAACAGTTAAAAATATGTGACTAGAAATGATGGGGGTACATAAAAAAACACATGAGAGTCAAAGGAAGAAAATAGACTGTGGAAACAGAGGCTACAGGGAGGAATCAGGGATGACAAGGGCACGTGGCTTGGACAACCTCCACTTAGTACACACACACAGACACACACACACACGTTCTATGAAGAAGAATTTAGCAACATCCAGTAAATTTTCCTATTTATTTGTCTTTTGAGTCAACGATATTTCCTGCACTACCCTAAAGTATACAGTCATATGTACACAGTCATATGTACACAGTCATATGTACACAGTCATATGTACACAGTCATATGTACACAGGCTCTTCGTTGCAGCAACATTTGTAACATCTAACATTTCAGAACAATCAAATATCTACCAGTAGGAGTGTGGCTGACCACATAGATCATATGTGTCACATAGAGAAGGCTGTGACCCAAGAGGACAAGGAAACTTGATACTGTTCTACCACAATCTAAAGGTACAAAAAGGTGTATAGAAAAGGCGATTTTGTGCAAAGAAAGTGGGATTGTTCTTGAAATATAATCATAACAAAAGCCATAGAACAGTAACTAAATGTGATTGCCAATAAGCTGACGTCAGGAAATAAAGGATGAAGAGGCCAAGATAGGAATCAAATCTCTAAATATTTTTTGTGTACTTTTGAATTGAGAGCCATTTAATATTTCATAGAATTTTGAAACAAAATTAAATCAAAGAGAAAACACCAATCCCTTTAAATTGAATACAAATTCAGCTAAATAAACTTATCTGTCCATCAAGCTAAAGGCATAATCATATACAGCAGAATACTTTGAAGCTGTCTGACAGTATTTGGACTGTATAGCCCTGGAAAAATGTACACATTGAATACAGAGAAACAGAAAGGTAATCTTAGATTGCATATTATCTTTTGTTAGGAGTTATGAATTTGTTATGTTAGCACATACATAAAATTTTTAAATTATATATGCATGCATATTATGGTGAAAAAATGATAGCATCATTGTTATCAAGAAAGTTACTTTCATTGTGAATGAAAATAATGTTATAACAAAAAATTAAGTAAAATATATTCTTTCTTATTGATTGAAGATGATTCATTGATATGAATTCTTTGTTGTCATGTTGTTGACGCTTTATTTGTTTGTTTGATTTTTGAAACAAAGTTTCAGTATGTAGCCCTGAATCTTGATATAGACCACTCTAGCCTGGAACTCACAGAGATCTGCTTGCTTCTGCATCCTGAGTACTGTGATTAATCACTACGGATTATTAGTTTTTTGGTCTCCTGTGGGTGTAATGTTTCCTATCCCTGTCCACTAAAAAAATAAATATCAGAACCTCTAAGTTCTAGGATTGGAGTGAACTAGAAAGTGAGCTGTGCAGGAAAAGACTGAAGACCAACTCTGAATTGACTCCTGCCAGCCTTAGATTTGAGGGACACCTGTGAAGATATCAAAGCAATCTTTCTTCAAGACAGTCACATCATCCAGCCCCAAAGCTTTTCTCTTTCTATAGTCATAGACAATGTCTAGCATTCAGTCATAAGCATCAAGCACACCAAGAAACCAAATCACTTGACTACAAGCCAGGAGAAAAAGAAACAATGGAACTTGAACTTGACTCATACAGACATATCTAACATGAACTTCAAAACAAGCATGGCTGGAATAGAATATGTGTGGTGTGAAAGCAAAAAGGAGGCTACTGTGGAAAGCAAGTTGATCAGTCAGAGCACCAAAGGAGGGGTGGAAGAAGGAAGTGGGGATGGGATCCAAAAGAACAAAGTCACTATGAAACTACCATCATTAAACCCATTTCTTTACATGCTAATTTAAAAACTAACTAGAAAAAGAAAATGATAAAGTACCTTTATACATTTTAAATCAAAAAATAAAAACTCTGTGTACTAGGTATGAGAAATCACAAGGTTAAATAGAGATTATTAGCAGAAAACTGAAAATCTAGAAGAATTAAAGAGAAATTCTAGTACTGAAGGTCACAATAATTGAAAATGACCACTTTAATATATTAATTTAGTAGAAAATTAGACAAATGACTCTCAGTAAACTGGGAAATAATTTTTTTAAAAAAATCCCATGCTAAAACTTGCATGCAAAAAAGGGTGAAAATACAGAAAAATGGGTAACAGATTGTCGGGCATAGATAAAATGTTAGAGATTAAAATAGGGCAAGCAATGATTCATTATCCCCTTACTAAATGCCTTCTAAGGTATAAGGTGTAAGAGGACTGCTGCATGCATGTATGGAGTGAGGATGGAGAGATGATTATTGAAATATGATCAGAAAATGCAAAGATGGTAGATCATGCCTGTGATCTTGGCACTTAGGAGGCTGAGCAGGAGAGCTTCTGAACAGTCCAGATCAGCCTGGAGTACATAGTTCTAGCCAGCTTTAGCTACATGGCAACAACCTGTCTCCAAACAACCATAGAGAGGAAAAGAGGGAGAGAAAGGAAGGAAGGAAGGATATGGAAGGAAATGAAGAGAGATGAACACCAATTGACTGTGACATAAAACACAGGTCTGTTTTAAGATTTCTACCACAACGATACAGGAGTCAGGAACTTGAAACTCCACAAAACATATTCAAATGTAGAAACACAAAAGGATAAAAACCAGTTCCCAAGTGGAAAGCTTGTAGATTAACTAACTCTCCTGTTTTCACTATAGGATAGTTAAAAGTTCCTCAGGACAATGTCCTGGGCAGAAGACTTCAGAAGATTGATGAGTGGCTGTAAGGATGGGGCCTGAATGGTTGCTTAACTAAGACACCCAATCTTCTAATTTCCTGCTCCTGGGGGAATGAATTCCTTGCCTGGCTTCCACTTACTCCAACCTTCAGCCAAATAAAAAAAAGGGGGGCACAAATAAACATACAATATTAGGAAGAAAGGGTCCAAGAAGCGAAATCTCAAAGGATTTCAGGCCTAAGCCACACAAGAATTCCCCCATTTGTCTAATTGCTCCCAGAATCCCTGTTTCAATTTGTTCCTGGTCAGAGGAAAAAACTCACAAATAATCACCACACAGGTGGTCCTTGTTTAGAAGAGACATGGCTTCTTTGTTATCCAGGAATACAATGCTGAGATTTTCACTAGTGTGCAATTGATTGTTGGAAACAGCATATTCATAGATAGCAAAAATCACACCAATTATATGTCCAGATGTTTAAATCCCCACTTTAGATCCATGCCATATGGTTAGCCATCCTAAGAATAAATTTTTCAATGGCAGGGAGATCATGACAGAGTTAAGCAGGCAAACTGCACTCTCTGCAGGTCATTGATAATGAGAGATGCAGGGAGCAGATCACAGCTATGTGTAGTTTTCTAATAGTAGAAAGAACTGTCTTCTTTTGGTAAAAAGACACAGACTTTTTTCCCAAGTCAATTATTTGCAAAATAAGTGGTATGGATGAATCCAAGAACTTAAAAGTATTTTCAGTCAGGGATGTGGTACATAGCTGGAGTCGAAGCACCCAGAAAGCAAAGTCAGGAGGATTCCTACAAGTTCAAGACCAATCACAATTATGCTGGGAGTTCCAGATAAGCCAGAGCTACATAGCAAAGATCTGTTTCAAGCAAAAGAAAATGACAACACAAAAAATTTTAAATTAAAAAAAAGTAATTGCAACCAGCTTATGTATATCTTGCTAAAAATCATTGGTTTTGCATTGTATCAGTGCCATAATAATTGCTGAAAAGATCAGGAAGCTTTGATGCTAATTTAGCGTGTAGTAATTGACTATGACTGCTGCTCAGGCTATCTGGCCCTTGTTTTACAGTGTTGTTACTGACACAGAACTGAGTCTTCATGTTGTTTTTCTACATGCATGCTCATTTCAGCAAAAGTTATCATTCGCCTCCATGGTGGGATCACAGAGCCATTGCTGCATTCTTTGGTCCCTGATGGGAAGCAGCCACATTCAGAGGCTCTTTTATTTTTATTTTTGTTGTGGTTTGTTTTTTGAGACAGAGAATTTCTCAATAGCCCAGGCTGGCCTTGAGATGACAATCTTCCCAACCCAGCCTTCTCAGAGCTGACATTACAGATATATGCTATTATACCTAGCCCAGAGGCTCTTATTGGGGAAATTTCAAGTGTGTTGTGTCCATACCCAGACTATAGGCTCTTTTTTTAAATTTTTTATTTGTTTTTGTTTTTGCTGTTGTTGCTTTTTGAGACAGGGCCTCACTATTTAGCCCTGGGTACCCTGAAAATCACTAGGTAGACCAGGCTGACCTTGACTCAAGAGATCTTGTTACTTCTGCCTCCCCAGTGCTGGGATCAATGATCATATATGGCTAGAGGCTCTTAATGCATGAGTATTTACTAAGGAGTGAAAGGAAATAGTAAAAAGGGAAATTTGAAGGTGTATAATTGAACATGCCACTCTACTGGACACCCTAAAACTCTCTTGTATCTAGTCACTTGTCTTTCACTGAAATGATTTCCAAGTCCTTTGACTAAGTTTACATTTAATCATACTCTTCCTTATTGGAAGGCTGGACCCGTGCCAATTCCTCCCTGAAGTGCCTCTTAGTTGCCATACAATACATGAGGTTTCCCTGCGACTGAAAACGTCCTCAGGAGAGTTATGTTTTGGACATATGAGGTTGAGATGTGTAGGAGACTGTGACTTCAGATGAAAGGATAGGGGATCTAGGTTCTCACTAGAGGTGTCTACACTGAAAATAAAGTTTAGAGAATTACTAGCAACAGATAGCAGTTAGGAACACAGCACCAGATGAGAGAGATTGCTTTAGGAGAGTGTTAGCCTGAGAAGAGCATGCATCAAGTAAATGTTGTGTTCACAGTGCAGATAATGTGTACTGGGTATCCCTGGACAACATGAGACCATAACAAGAAAACACAGGCAGCTCCATTCTACACCTTGAATTATCCTAATAATGACACTAGTTTGTACATATTATATATTTAGAGCAGACTGGCTTTGCATATATAATTCAGGGAATTCTCCAACTCATGCCTACAGGAGATGCTGATAATTCTACCTGACAGACAACATACCTGGCACACAGAGTGGTCAAGTCACTTACCCAAACCAGACAACTAGTAAGAGATGGAGCTGACATTTCAATCCAGTTCTGTGGAGCATTCAAATCCATATCTTGAGGGATAAACATCACAGCTTCTCTTACTGTTACCTCTTGGCGCCCCAGCCCATGCACGCAGAAGCCACTGTGGGAAAGTGTCTCTTTTAGTTGCCATCAGCTGACTTCTAAGTATAAACCTGTATGAGTAGATGACAGGGGAAGTAGGAGCACAGTGTTTCACTAAAGTTTCCAATCCTGCAACTTCTCTAAGTGTTTGCTAAATTATAGACTGATGTATTTCAATATAAAAAAAGAAAAATCTTTCAATTTGTGGACTTCTTGTGTCATATATTTCACAGTATACATCTCATATTCTATCTGGGTTTCCATAGCACATGACTCCTCACAGATGGCCCTTTTCACATTCGGCTGGGGATGTCTATTTGTATCCTGGGTTTCCCACGATACAGTATGAGCTCCCGAGGGAGTAGATCTCCACTTTATTCACTGTGGAGCTCTCCCAGACACTGGCCACCATGCCCGTAGTATGAGGAGTTGAAGGAGGGATCTTAGAAAACATAATGGAAAAAGCTTACAACTTTAGGCAGTCCCTAGTCCACATCACTTAATCCCTCTCTATTACTGCTTCTGTTTTCCACAGTCACAGCATTAAAACATCCTATGGTCACTGTTTCCATTCATGTGTCCTATAGATTGAGAGCAAATTAAATACAGGGACTCTGATTTACATCTAATGCCTGTATGTTGAAGGTGTACAAAACATTTTTAAATAAAATAAACATTCTTTAACTTAATATTTTCTATCCATATTTTCTGTGGTTTAAAGGCTAGGTTGAATGGTTTGGTCATTTGCAAGAAGTGCATCTCCTATGGCATCATGGTAGATGGTACATGAAGTCTGCTTGTCCCATTATGAGGAGGATAAGGTTCAAGACTGATAGCATGATCTCTGCATCATTGTATTTTTCTCCTTTGCATTGGCTATGAAGTAGGAACTTGGGAGCTCAGCTCCCCTGTATTTTTATGAGTTGTTGAGGAAAGGAGGAATCTCAACAGCTTAGTGCTCCATGTTGGTGAGCTCTGAGAAAAGCACAAAAACAGGAGGGCTCAGATGTCCTGAAGGAGCTCACAGCACAAGAGAGGTGACACAGGCAGCACATTGATATCTCTGAGTCCTTCTGCTCTGTCTTTTGCAAGGAAACCAAATTGCTGCTCTTTCATAAGCAGCTTTGCACTGCCTGCTGCCTGGCTGGCTTTAGGAGAGTTTCCCCCAGGCACTTCTCTGTGCAGAGATTGTGTCTGGTCCCTGAAAGGGGAAGGAACAAAGCCTGCCCCTTGCCCTCTGGGGGCTGGAGGGCTGATTGGAGAGGCAGACATATAAATAGACAATTGCAGCCCAGGCTGCCGAGTACTCTACCATAGGAATAAACAATGAGCTGTGGGCGGTCAGAGAAGAGAGCAATTACCCAAGCTCCTTCTATACAAAGCTGGCTCAGGTGGAAGGCAGCACTCCTCCTCTGCATGCCCCCTGACATTTTACCAATGCCTCCCTTATGCTGCAACAGCCATGTCTATATTTTATTACTGAATCAGATGCCTAAACTAGAAGTTTCTCAAGTAGACAGATCAACTGGACTGTCCTACAGAACTTCATATTCTTTGCAATATGCTCAGTTGTGCTTTCTCAGGCTTTGTCATGGCCCAGTTGTGCTGACCCTGGGAAAGGAAACAAATCAAGCACCCTTCAGCCTTCCAAATGGTGTTTGCACCCTTCAGCCTTCCAAATGATGTTTTTCCAACGCACAGGGTGGAAGACTCCCTCCCAGTTCTTGTCTGGACACTCCTCCATTAGCAACTAAACCTCAAAAAGTGTGTTGGCATTGGAGTGGCTATGATGGTGAGAAATTAGTCCATCACTGACTACATCTTTTTTCCCAGTCACTGACAGTGTCCCCTACTGTAGTGCTCTGGCCTGTACCCTTGAACCTCCAGAGCAATGCAACCCACTTCTGATGATGAACTAAGCATTACCTTCTTGGCATCCCTGCTAATCCAGGTCACTGTTTGCTTTACTGCCTTTTGGAATTCAGGTGGGTTGTTTGTTTATTTAATTGGTTGGTTGGTTGGTTAGTTGGTTGGTTTGGGGATTGTTTTTATTTTATTTTTTAAATGTGTCCTTTTTCTGCAGGGATTTTTCTGGATTTAACAGTGTAGTAAAGAAACATCTTGGCATAAAGGCATCAAGGCTACTACAATCTAAAAATAAAATTCAACCACTTGTATAAAATCAAATGGTTAATCCTAGGTTGCAATTAATTTTAGCCTCTAATCACTTCCTCCTGTGAGGTAAGCACATAAGAAATATGATCTCCAAATGATTAATTCCTAGCAAAAGGTCATTTCTTTGAGGTACGAGTAGGATCTGGAATCTTTCCCTCCTTACAGGCCTCAACAGTACTGACCTGCTTAGGTCTCAGCTCTAATTAGGAAATCACAATCTATTATTCATTCTTCACACTGAAGAAAAAGGAATATAAATACACAAGTCTGATGTCATCCACAGAAAAATTAGGGAAAAAATTATCTAATTGGTTTCTCCTCTCTGAGTTGTCTTCCTGTTGTTTGTGGAACATCAACATGTCCTGAGTGATTATTCAGAAATAAAATGGATGCTTCTGAGAAAAACAGCCATGGCTAACTAGAAAGTAGCACTCAAGCTCCTGTTTTCTGCTCTCACTTCCAATTAAGAAGAATGAACTAAACAGTCTAGTCATTGTGTCTCTGCCCTTCCCACATTCCCAAAGTGTATAATTCCCTTTTGCAAAAAAGGGGAATGTGGAGAAAGATTAGTCTAGCCAAAGGTGACACTGACAAAGACACCTACCCACGAAGTGAAATAGCCTTCAGCAGTTAACAGCTGCACTTTTAAAGGTGTGTGTGTGTGTGTGTGTGTGTGTGTCCCAGAAGGTTTTCTGTATCATTCCTCCTCAGATACAGTCAACTTTGTTTTCTGAGACAGAATCTCTTGCTGAAACTTGGGGCTCACAAAAAGGTTGGAGTAGCTGGACAGTGACCCCCGGAGATCCTTCTGCCTCCACATCCTAAGCCCTGGGATTACACACTGCATTGCCACGTGAGTTCTGGGGATGAAACTCAGGTCCACAAGACAAGCACTATACCCTTTAGTCTATATTTTCAGCTCAGTAGCTGCACTTGTGGGACTGCCTCATGGTTGGAACTGCTATGCATTCCAAGCACAGTTGTGCTGGTTTCCAAGTTGCCTGTGGAAACCAAGAAGTTTGAGAAGGTTCCTCCACATCAGTGAAGCCCAGGTCATGAGTATCTCTCCTCAGCTCTTAGTGTGATGGCACTCTTCAGGTGGTTCAGTTTGAGCCATCACTGCTCAAGACTGATGAACATTTTGAGTCTGTCTCACTCTCCCCAGTACTATTAATTCCTCCTCACACACCACACCAGACAGAGAGCACTAGAAACACCCTGTCCACAAGGAATAGCTCCTAAGATGGCATTTTTAGGACAGTATGCCTATTGTACTTTGGCTTTTATTTTCTTTCACAGCAGATCAGTTCATGTTCAGCCATGTACTGAGAAACCTTTCTGTTATTGCAGGCAATGGGAAGGCAGTCATAAACTTGATTCCTAGGTGCCTGTTGTTTTCAAGTTCCAATGCTAATTGTGAGCCAAAAAGAGTACTGTCCTTATGAGAGTGCTACATATTGTCATAGTCCTGAAGAGAAGACTGCAGGATAGACAAACGCACAAAATACACCAAGAGCTTTGTTCATGACCTTAGACTTCATGTAGGAAAGGCTTAATGGGGATGATATTGGAGGCAGGAAAAACTAAGGAGCTTGGACAGGCCTTCCAGCCAGTCGGATAATGAATCTCAGCTCGATGCTAGCTGCCTTAATTTTCAATAAAATTTGAGTGTTGTTCAAATATACAGTCATTCCCTTGGAGTAGTATCGAATTCCTCTCCAAAGTTCTGCCACCCTTCCAAGACAAAAACCTAATACCCATCTTACATGTCCTGAAAACATTATCATTATACAAAAATAAATGGATATAACTGGAAGGCTCCATGTTAAATGAAATAAGAAAGTCTCAGAAAGAGACGAGAGGCGGGGAAGAACAGAGAGGAGTGGAGGGAGGAGAAGCATCTCAAATGATGATGAGTATGGAGTTCCTACAGCCTGAATGAAAAATGGCTCCTCCCCGTGTCAACTGCATCAACACTGAATGCTGGGGCTCTCAGATCCACTCTTCCTCCAGCTGCCTGCTATCTATGCATTTATAAACTTCACTCTCTTTTCTGAAGACCAGGTCACAGCATTTCTGGCCTGGCGATCTGCTCAACAACCAGGCCTACTTGGCCACAATCATCATCAGAGATGCTTCTTCCAGCAGCTGATGGCAGCAGATGCAGTGACCCACTGCCAAATATTAGGCAGAGAGAGCCTAATTTGGAGATCCTCATCTGGTCCCTCCCCTTGTAGCTCAAAAAACCCTACAAAGAGGGGAAAGGGAATTTGTGGGAACCAGAGGGATCACAGGAGAACATGGTCCACTGACTGAAATAAGCAGGACTCACAGGGGCTCACAGAGACTGAACTGATAATAATGGAGCCTACATAGTGCTGCTCTAGGCCCTCTGCATATATGCTGTGTTTGTGGAGTTTAATCTTCTTGTAGGATGCAACAATGGAAGCAGGGGCTTTCTCTGACTTTGTTCCTTGCTTTGGGACACCTTTCCTTCTGCTGGGTTGCCTGGTCCAGCCTTAATGGGAGGGGATGTGCCTAGTCTTATTGCATGGTCTTCCTATGGGGCTGCCATCCCCTCTGGCTCCTTCAGTCCTTCCCCTAACTCCTCCATAGGGGTCCCTAGGCTCAGTCTAATTAATGGTTAGCTGTGAGTATCTGCATCTGTCTCAGTCAGCTGCTGACAGAGCCTCTCAGAGGACAGCCATGCTAGGCTCCTATCTGCACACACATCTTGGCATCACAACAGTGTCAGGGTTTGGTATCGACCCGAACAGCAGGTTGTATTTATATAATTCAATGTGTGTGTAATTTAAAAAGAGGATGTCATGGATTGAGAGGGAGAGTGTGAAAGGAGTTGGAAGGGAAAGTCGTATGGGTGAAACCATGTATATTCATAGTATTTATTTTGACCACTCACTTAAACCCTGTTTCTGAGGCAATTACTTCACTCACCCACCACAATCCCAACCCTGCAGCCAATCCATCAAATAGTGATATTAGTTTCTTTTCTTGCATTTGTAAACACATACGTGAGGAAAGAAACTTAAAATGAGTGGTTCATTTTGGCTCACAGCATGGCAGTATTGTGAACTGGAAAATAGTAGCTGTGGTATCAGAGCCCTCTATACCCCAGGACAGAGCCACCAGAGGCCTCAGGGTACACAAAGTGTCCTGAACATCTCACACACCTCCCAGATCTTCTGAACATGCTCCCTCTGTCCAAAGTGCTTTCTTCTGCCATAGTTTGTTTCTATTGATTAGTTCAGACTCAGGTCAAACTTTCAGTAAAGTTTGAGTTATCTTGTGCATGTAATTTCCCTCCCTCTCCAAAGCACAGTACAGTATTAAACCACTTAGTCTGACAGTGGTAGAATAAAGAGGAACAAGCACAGCAACGTTTGGGAGCCCAGAGAACGAATGAGAATTCAGTCTGGCAGTAGGGACAACTGGGAAACAGTTTATATTATGTCTTCCATAGACTCAAGAACAGATAAAACAGAGGCTGGAGAGCTGCCTCTGTGATTAAGAGCATTTACTACTCTTTCAGAAGACCTGAGTCTAATTTCCAGCACCTACATAGCATCACACAACCATCTGTAACTCTAGTTCTAAGGGCTGCAACGCCTTTTTCTGTTCTCCTCGGGAACCAGGCATGCATGTGGTATACAGAAATAAATAGATGAAAAGTTATTCTCTGGAAAATTTTGGAGAGTCTCTGCAACAGAGGACATGAGGAACATTTGAAAATAGTAGTTTCACCAGAATCAAGGATTCTGTAAATGCTGACAGCAGAAGCTCCCAGAACACCTCAAGCACTCTGTGGTAGGCACAAGGGTAGCTTATATGTTGCTTTTCACAATTTTAAAAACAAATTTGAAATATTTCATAATTTTAAAAAGCCATTTTGGGAATTTGAGCAGTGAAGGGGGCATGAAAGTACCTACAGACTTTGGATCTATAGATTTATAGATGATAAAGGACTATAGAGTTCTTCTGTGGGAACTGGAGAGTCATGGGTTTCTGAGCAAATGACCTCTTGGGTGATAGTCATCCTGATTTAGAGAGACACATACAAATAGTAGTTAGGAAGCTAGTGCAATGGTCTAGGCCTGAGCATGCACAGAGGCATCAACATGATGAACTGGGGAGACACAAGAGGGATAGAAGAACTAGGATTTGGTTTTCATATCAGACCTAAGGGCCTGCCAAAACTTCTTATATCTTGATAACCCTAGCAGAAAGTGGGAAACAAAACATCGTCATAAATTATGGCGCCAAGCCTTGAGTCTCTGCTTGTTATAAAACAGTAATAAAACAGAATATTTATTGAACAGCTCAGTTTTAGTCTGGCAATTTATTATAAAGAAACAGGAAGAAGAAAACCAGAGACCTTCCTTGCTGTACAGGTAAGAATCTTCAGGCCAACTGTCTCAGAACACACAACGTCCCATCTGCTGCAGGAAGGTCTCTGGGCTGAGTACACCCAGAAATCACTTCCACATGTGGGGAACGCCCAAAACAAATCACTGATCAGAAGAAATGGTCATTCCTGCCTCACCCACCCAGGGCATAAAGTGGTTATTTCTCAGACTCTTCTGACACAGAAATAACCATATTTTTATATAGGATGAGCTATATCCCAGGCTGGCCCTAAAATCACCTTATACCAAAAATGACTTTGAACTACTTCTGATCTTTCTACCTAGACCTCCACTATGCTGGGATTTCAGGTGTGTGCCACCATGCTCAGTTTATCAGAAGTCACTTTATAGTTCAGTAATCCACAGCATTTAGGTTTGTATACTAATGCTTAGTAGCCAAAGTAGTTGTAGCTACTTTCTGGGGACCAGGGGTGCATGGTGTGGTGTGTATGCACTCTTCCACAGGTTTGGATGGAAAAGACATTTTAAAATATTGTGCAGCTGAGCACTACAGTAGCTTGTTTAATATCTCTTCTGAGACTACTATGTTCTACCATTTTACATACACACACACACCATTGTCCTGGTATAGATGCTAAGGCCTAGAGGTACACTGTGGTCTCTGTTTGATAGCTTTTCCAAAAGTATCCTCTGGGCATTTTAACTCCATAGACATTTTTCTCCACACTGCCTCTCCCATATGTCTCTTCAACTGGTTCCTTAAGGGAAGATAAAGGGAATATTAAAATGTAGGTATGACTTGTCTAATGACATGTGTCCTGGCTGAACATTTCCAAAGTTATGGCTAAAATTAAAGCATCCTGATGCAATTATATCACTCGAGTAACTAAAGAGAGGTGGTGGCAGGGCAGTGGGAGCCTTGTGGCTAGGAAGGTTCTGAGAATGCTCATTGACAGCCAGTGGCTAAACAATCATTTTAGGGAATTGTATGGAAATGCTTGCTTACTAGTTACTCTGTACTAGTACATGTCTCTGTCTGAAATATTCATTAAAGTAGATCCTTCTGTCTTATCTGCCACTGTGGCCTCAGAACTTAGCACATAGTAAGTAATTATTGTGCCTTGTTAATAAGTGTTAGAAATGGCCCCTTAAGCTATAATTCATTTAAAGAGTCTTTTCCCTTAAGTAGAGAAGAACCAGTGTCCAGTGTGAACAAAGAAAGAGAACCTTTACCTCTGAGCTGAAATCTAACAGGTTCTGTGATCATTCACAGAAAGTATTTCACAAATAATTTTTTTTAATTTATTTTTATTTATTTTTAAATCAAATCGTAATTTTTACTTATTCACACACAGGGGTTATAAACACAAAAAGGCAGGACATGGGGAAGGGGATGACACTGGAGCATGGGTGTTCAGGGGGAATACAGATATCTTTCAGAACTGGGTATCGGCTGGGTGAAGGTTCAGAGGACAGGTCACTATGACTCTGCCTATGACTCGCTTGTCCTTATCTAAGTTGGTATTATCTGCCAAGGCTACCTATTTACAAGGTCTATGACTACTGAGGCTGGTAAATTTCCACAAAAGCTGCCTGTTTACAATAGCTTATAGCCATCTGTTTCAGTGTTTTTCCACTGAGACCCAAGACTTGGTGTTAGTATACATGTATGACAGGCCTATTGCTAATTTTGGGTCTATGGCTGATTTTAGGCCTTCAGTGTGTAAGCAGGGCTGCCCCTGACATCTCCTCCCTTATCTAAGTATACAAGGGCTGTGGCAATTCTAATCTTTCGAAGGCGGAGATAGAGGCCTGACCTCCAATAATTGAAGGGGACTTTGCAATGGCTCCGGTCCCCCTGTCGTTGTCCAGTGAGGCATGAGGGCCATACCCATCCCGATTTCTTTTTCATGGAGAGGGGATACTTTTGACATCAACCCCTATGCTGTAAGGCTTCACAAATAAATTTTGCATACCAAGTTGGCTTCCATTTTCTGATAGTAGCACCCATGTCATAAAGGGTTCAAAAGGTAGGGTAGAGTGGCTGAGGAAACACTGACAAAAGTCACAGGCATGAGGTGAGGCTTGCAGAAGACACTGAGAAGAATATCTGCGACAGAAGCAGGGACAGAGCTATGAGGGTCTCTTGGCAACAAGCTAGGAGACAAAGAAGAAACCACTATCATTCTAATTTGTGGCAGTGGCATAAACTTGAAACCTGGAAGTCAGTTCTCTTGAGTCTTTTGCCAACAAGATTGAAGTCATTCCCTCTTCAAGGAGCCTTAAATAGCAGGGTAGGACCTTTGAAATTAATTTTGGAGAAAAATGGAATTACCAGAAGTTTTAAATCATAAAATTAAAAGAACAGCTTGGTGTCTACACAGGTAGAGCAGGAGTCCAGGACATGGTTGACAGGCTACAAACAGGAGCTGGAGGATGGAAACTCACAGAGAAGTCCTGCAATAATCCATAAGAGAAGACAAATGTGGAATGAAATGGTGGGAGTGGAGAGGAGGAAACCCAGCCAAGATATTTTAGGCATGGAGAGGTTGGATGTAGAGAATGGGGCTTAGGATTCTTGTTTGGATAGTTACTAGGCTATTTTCTAGCCTTAGATATGCACAACTGCATGCTACTGTATCTACTCTGCCAGCAGGATCCCCGTCATAAAATATTACAAACTTTACAGAACACGTCCTTCCTTATTGTGTTGCTTTGACTGAGAATGCCTCACATAGGCTCTGATGGTTGAGTACCGGGTCTCCAGGTGGAAGTACTGTTTGAGCAGATTGAGGAAATGTGGCCTTTCTGGGGGAATTCAGTCACAGGAGCAAGTTTTGAGGTTTTAAGGCTATATACCATTCCTAGTGTGCTCTCTGTTTCATGCTTGTTCCAGCCACCATGTCAGATGGTTGCTGCCATGATTTCCTACCCTGATGGTGGACTTTTGCCCCTCCAGATGCATAAGCAAAATAACCTCTTCCTTCTGTAACTTGCCTTGGTCATGGCATTTATCGCAGCAACAGAAAAATAAATAACACAAATATATACGTGAAGGCAGAAAAGTCAGTAAATTCCATGCACTCCTTGGGTTTCAAATGCCCAGTGCAAAGCATTAGCTAAATGCCTGTTAAAGAGATGAATAAGTAATAACAAACAATAAGGATGCAAGGGGAAGGGGTAAAAGCCAAATTACATTTTTAAAGTCACAAAGGGGAAACAATGTCCTGAGCCCCAGCCTCTGCTGCGGCCCTGTATTTTATTACCACAGTCTGTCTAAGAAGCATTGCACCCAGCTAATGATGTACCATGTGAGTACAGTTAGAACTACAACTCAGTTGCATAGTCCAAGTGCTCTTAGGAGTAAACAAGTCCTTATTCGGCTGTGGCTGGTGATCTGGCTTGTCTCCATGTGTGTGGACCTATGTTGCCACGTGGCAGACAGGGGTTGGCTAGTCCTAGAGTACTTAAGCCTGGGAGACGCTTGCCCCGGGGTCGTCAGTTAGAAGATTGTTCAAGGGTCCTGAATAAACTGCTTGGAGAAGAGCTCGCGCGTTGCGTCTTCCTTGCTGGACGAGGGTGGACGCGACACCCTTTCTGTTTCTACTCTGGAAATAAATCTGGAGGTTTCTTAGAAAATTGGTAATAGTTATTTTACTTTTATTATTATTACTTTGTGCTTTTATCATTTAATTAATGTTTTGATGCTATATATCTTTTTGTAACTCTGTCTGGTCTGGAACTCATTAAATAGACTGGCCTTGAACTCATAGATACCCACTTGTCTCTGCCTCCTGAGTGTTGGGATTAAAGCTATGTGCCGCCAGGCCCAACTAACCTGTACTTTTAAATGAACACATATAAAGTACTAAAACTCACAAGCCAGTTGGAATTTTACATACAAGTATGAAAAGGTTATGAAATATTAGGAACAAATCAACTCTTCCTCTAAGTCTGAATTTCAGCTTTTGAAAAGATATGAAATATAGAACATTTTTATAATGAGATCCTTTTTCACAGTTAGTCAACTTTCATGAAGACTTAAAAATAATAGACTGTCAAAGCTTAGTCCATTTCACCGATTTGCTTAATTGAATTCACCTAGATTGGTCTGTGAGTCTTCGGGGCTCCAGGTTGCCATAACCATCATTCCCAAGTTCCCAGAAATGTCTGCATTTGACAGGACACTGATACTACCCAGGATTTGCTGTGGGTGTGGGTGTTTGAGCTGTGCTGATTGAACTCCTGCCAAAGTTTGTGTATATATTCCCAGAAAGGGCTATTGCAGCCTCAGGGCTGGTTTCGATCACTAACAGATCCGAGCTTTTCACAGCAAGCAGGGCGGTTGAGGGATGGGAGGGATGCCAGTAGGGCAAAAGTGATGTGTTCATATTCTTTTAACTGATTCTTGCTGATACTTAGTCAGCTGATTTGGGTCTTAGTAATTTTTGGCTTTAAAGAAAAAACATAGATTCATGCAACGAAGTGTCCACAAAGAAACACATGGCTCAGCTTGTTCTGTGTGCAAGACATTGTGGTGAGAAAGGGCTTCAGGTTCTGGAATTGGCAGTAACTTCCGGGCGGGGAGTTGTGACATGAAAAAGCAGATCCTGTTATGGATGCCATCATTTTTATATCACCAAGGCAAATGAAGTCTGTAAAACACTATCTAGTCAGCCACAGCAGCCATCATCCAGGTAACTCGCCAAAATGATGAACACAAGGGGAAAGAGAAGAGGCACTTGGTCTATGTTCTCTAGGCCTTTTAGGAATCATGAAGTTGTTCCTTTGGCCACATACATGCGAATCTACAAGAAGGGTGATACTGTAGACATCAAGGGGATGGGTGCTGTTCAAAATGAATGCCCCATAAGTGCTACCACGGCAAAACCAGCAGAGTCTATAATGTTACCCAACATGCCATTGACATCATTGTAAACAAGCAAGTTAAGGGCAAGATTGTGGCCAAGAGGATCTATATGCAGACTGAACACATCAAGCACTGGAAGAGCAGAAACAGCTTCCTGAAGCGGGTGAAGGAGAATGATCAGAAGAAAAAGGAAGCCAAAGAGAAGGGAACCTGGGTTCAGCTAAAGCGTCAGCCTGCACTGCCCAGAGCAGCACACTTTGTGAGGACTAATGTAAAAGAGCCTGAGCTGCTGGAGCCCATTCCATACGAATTCATGGCCTAATGTACAGAGGAGAAAGAAAGGACCTGACTGCAGAGTGTTTTCCTTAGGTTAAAAAAAATCAAAAACAAAAACAAAAAACACTATCTAATCTCTATGCTTATTCCAAGGCTCTTTAGCTATGAGAAAGGTCTTTGAGATCATCTAGCAAGGCCCCAATTAAGAGATGAGCAAACTGAGACCCACAAAAGTCAAGGAATACATAGCTGGGACAAAATAAAAGTTCCTCTATTTTGCTCCTTTATCACAGTGTGGGGTAAATAGTCTCTGGCTTCATCTTCCTCAGCTGTAGTTGTTGGCAGAGTAGAGGGGTGTAGGGAAATGCTGACAGCTAGGAATGTTTAGGTGGAATTATCACAGGACAGGAAAGGAGAAAAGTGAGAATTATAGATAAACAAAAACTTGGCAAACAGTTCTGCTTCATAAATAAAAATACTGAAAAGACTCAAGAGCACTGAAAAATCCCTTCCTCCTCAGAGCCAAGCTCATCCTGTCATATATTATGCCTTCAGATTGAGAAGACAAACTAGGATTCCAACATTCTGTTTTGCTCTTCAGCACACTCCATTCAGCAAATGCATGTCCCATGCTCTGTGTCTGTTAACAGTGCCAGGTACTAAGCAGAGGACAGAGGCATGATAGGTTACAAATGAGCAAGAGGCCACAATTTTGTGTAAACAAAAGTCCCAAGAATACACAAGACAGAAGGCTCTACAAGAGCAGACTTGCTTTTCCAGGGGCATTCACTCAGCAGAGAACTACAGTAAATGCTTCATAAACACTGTCTTGGTAATGTCTGTGCATTTGGGTGATTGATTTATTATCTCCCTTTAAGGTATAAGGAAATGGGGGGATTAAGTGATTTCATTGAAATCACACAGTTTGTTCCAGATTTGAGTCTACTTTTAGAGAACAGTAAAATCTGTAATCTTAACTAGTACAAGTTTAATCAAAGAGGATGTTACAGGAGCTAGGGTCAAAGCCTTAATTCTGACAGTTCCTATATAACAAGCTAGATCCAGCCACCACCCATCCTCAATATTCCAATTAAAGATAAAATATCAGAGAACAGAAAATTGAGATGTATTCAATGTGCCCACATTTGTAAGAACAAAGAAGTTCAGGGAAAAACCCCTTTCCAAAGTCTATGTTCCAGGTCCTAACATGATGTTTACATTTTAATAAAGGACAAGAGGTATTTTTAATTAAATACTGGTCAAGGTGTGGTCCCATCCATCATTGACAATCACTGCCTCTGCTCCAGTGTCTCCTGCAAAATGGTCTGACAGGTTCTCAGAATTGTGTGAAATCTCTTTCTGGGAGTCAAACCCTCCCTCCAGCTGGCATGAGGTTCCAACATTTCCCTTCTCCAAACATGAGACTTCTGGGGAATCTCCAATTTTTTACTGCTCGTTGTTCAATACTCACTCTATGTGGGGCAGAATTGTCTCTAAAACATCCTTATTCCTGCCAGGTTGGGATACTGTATTCAAAATTGCAGATACCTGGAAGAGCCAGGAAGTTTGTTCCAGAGATAGCTTCTCAGTAGCACTGTTAGGCTAGGAAAGCTGGTCCTATTTTGTTGATTTCATTTGTGTTGTTTTGGTTTGGTTTAGCTTTATCCTTCAAGGCTCACCATGGGAAAATAGATGGTAAGGAAACGTGGGAAAACTGAGGTCTATGCAACAAATAATGCTTTTGGCTAAATGAAGAAGTAGCTGAGAAGCCAATACACTGGCAGATTAGATATGCTACTCATAAAATAGAGGCAATGAGAGTGAAAGATATATTGTGTGAGAGTTTGGAAGATAGAGGTCTGGGATGTCATGTAGCTTTCTGGCTTGGTTGATTCACACACATAAATACTGTCAATCAGGATTAGAAGTACCAACAGAGTCTGGGAAAGATGTGCTAAGCTTAAAGAACATCTGGATGAAGATTACCAGTAGCTAGATCATTCGTGCAGTTAGAAACTGAAATATGTGATCTTAAGGAAGATGACATTAGTTAGCAAAAGAACCCTGAAAAACATTGGCATTACATAATTGAGCAGAGGAAAATCATACAAATCTGACATTTCCTCTGATCTTTTCCATCATGACCTCCACAGTAGACACACTAAGAACACTATTGCCATCATTACCAAGACACAGTATATGTTTTGATGTTTGTTTCTGTCAGTGACCTCCTAAAGAAAGGCTGATTCAGACTTTAAGCATTTGATTCAAATCCTTTTAGTATGACTAGTCAGAAAAAGTAAAGAGATCAACAGAGGAGAGTAATAGGGGTCCTGATGATCAAATGCATCATATGTATGTATGAAAATGACATAATGAAACCCATTATTATATATAATTAATATTTAATATATGCTAATAAAAACTTAGCAAAATCCATCTGTTGATCAAAACAGTCTTGTTGGCTTTCCCCAGTATTACTCTATATGATTCAGAGAATCTCTTTCTTACCAAACAAAGAATGATCTTGCCTAACGGATCTGAGGATTCATTTGTCTTCATCAATTTTTCTCCATTTTGAAATTCAATGTAAGTTTCTGTTTTAAAGATTACCAGCTAAATATGTAAACACATTGACCGTTCAGTGAACAGCATCCTGTCCCTATCCAAAGAACAAACATATCTTCTCCAAAAGAAAAATTAGTACAATGCAGAGGTTAAGCAAACCAAAGGAGCCCCTCGGTGGGGCTGCACTCACAACCTGCCAAACAGAGTGGCTGCAGCATTTATTTCTCATTCTTGTAGACAAGTAGCTCTGTTGCTGGGCAAGACAAATCAATGTAGAGCCACACTTAGTCACCACTGGTCAATTGTTCCCTGATTGATTCAAATGTGTTCTCTTGAGAGTTTGTAAGTAAGCTTAGCTGAGAGGGAGCTTGCTGGATGGCTGTGTTAGCATTTGCAGAGCAATCTTTCTCCCTTTCTCTATGACATGGTGTTGATATATGACAATAACCAGAAACTTGTTTATTTTAAAATCAGAAACCATAGAGGCTAACTTTTAATTTCAGCACCTTTGTTATGGCAAATTAATGTCAACAGAAACTTTCTTGGCCATTTCAAACTTTTCATCACCTCTGGGAGAAGAGTGTCTTTTCTGAGCACATTGAGTGAGGAGGAAGTTGGTGGGAGCAATACATTAGAGGCCCAGGGCTCAGTGCTTGGCATCAATTGTACTTGGCCAGAGCTGGAATGATGTTGGAACAAATGCTAGGCCTACTAGCCTGCTTCGAGTTCAATAAGAGCAAAGTAGGCCATGGTTCTTGTTTCTAGCAGAGCTCTTTGTATATGAACCACAAACTCCATTCTTCAGCCAAACAAGTTGTGTGTGTGTGTGTGTGTGTGTGTGTGTGTGTGTGTGTGTGTGTGTGTTGAAAAAAAAAGATGATAGAAGTAGGTAGAATCCTTTTGGTTGAGTAGCCCATCCATAACCAAATATAACATTTCCATGAATGGTTGTGTTTAAAATTCCAAACACAGATAACACAAATAAGCTTTTAGTGGCTAGCCTATCTGTAAGTGGGAATGACTACGTTCTTCCAGTGCTCTGATTAGGAGAAAAACAGTTCCTATTTTTATTGCCTGCCTCATTAAGCTGTGAATAATTAAATGCAGCATACTCAGTATGTGATAAGAGCTAAAGCATCAATGAGTTTTGAGGTTGGGATGCATGGCAGGCACGAGAGAGTGCTTCCTGAGGCTCAGGTAGCCTTCTAGGCACTTTGCCTACATTGACTTACTTGGTCATTGTAAACATTCTTATAAGGGAGATAGTATTATCATCTGGATTTTAAAGACTAAACACTGAGCCACAGCGAGGCTAAACAAAAACAATAAAAGTCATAAATAGGTGCTTCCGCTGAGAGTCAACTCTAAGCGGTGGGGCTACTACTCAGCATTATTGTGCCTGGTTCCTGTTTGCTGGTAATCTTCTTTATTCCTAGAATCTTTCTTTATTCTAGAATTTTCCCTAATTAATCAAAGTTCCTCTCATCCTTTCACATCAAACCCCATCTCCTTCATCCCTCCCAAGTCCTCTCTCTTGTATCATGTATGTATCATGCTCCCTTGTCTATTCTCCCAGGACTTTGCACATTCATCTCATGGCATTCCTCATACTTTGTTTTGATCTCTTGTGTAGGGAATGATGATACCTCCCAAGAAGACATTTGGATACTATTTATGCAGAACGTATTTGCCATTTGTGGGACCAGTTCTTAAACCCTCATGAGGAGCTTTTCCTGGAAGCTCTTACAACAAGAAAGAAAGTGCCATGGCTTAATGAAGTTCAGAATATGAAAAGAAGACAGTCCTGCCCCCATTTCCAAAATAATCTATTCTATAGATCGGGGGGTTCCCTGTCTATGAGCACTTCTCAGGCTTGGTGTATGTTTTTTCCTTCCCTCATGGAGTAATTCTTTTCCCAAGTCAACAGCCCTATGATCAAGAAAATCTTTTTGGGTTTAAATTAGTATCTACCGCTCTCCTGTCTGTGGTCACTTGCTTTTCCCTATGCCCATATCCAAAGGTTACACCACACCTAATCTGTCCTCTGCATTCAAGTATTTCGGTTCTGATCAACCCTTCAGTGAACCACTTGAGTGCACAATGCAAACGACTCAGAAAACTGTACTGCATCATCATGCTCACTAAATTGGATTAACCTTTCAGCTATTTAATGGATTGCTTAACAAACAGCCCCAACGAGCCTGAAATGATTAACTCTTGTTTCTATGTACAAGTATCTGCAAAGGGAGAGTACTGGCTTCCTAATGGCCTAAGAGGCAGGCTAAGACCTACCCTCTTGCTGATATCAACTGCAGCCATGAAATTCTTGTACTCATGGGTCTTGCTATGAGTCCTTTTTACTACATCACTTACAAAATATCTTCAGAGCAAATGTCCCTTGTCACTTTGCCTTCTTCCAGAGCTTCTGTAACTCTGGCTGGCCCAAAGTCTAGGTACATGGAACAAGAATCTGGAAAGAAAATGTCCAATTTAGATTTTCACTTAAAGTTGAAGGAAGAAAGTGCCTAAATACGTAAGAGAAATATACTGAGCTTGAGTTTTTAAGCACATGTGTATTTCCACATACACTCAACTTCAAGGCCAGCTTGGGCTATAAGGCAGGATTCTGGCTCAAAACAAAACAAGTGACCAAAATGAGCTACTGTTCAACTTTCACCAATGGCTCTTTTGCTTTGTGCAAGTCTCAGCCTCTCCAAGTCTGAGTTATGATATCATGTAAAAATCAGGAAGGTCATCTCTGCCCTCTCTACTTTAGGGACTCACCTGAGGGTACTATGAGACAAAATATATCCTAGTAATGTGGCAAAAGTAACTCTATAGTCCTGTCTTGGTGGAGGCATGTAGGTAGAAAGAAGCTCCAAAAAGATATGTGTTTTTTACATTTTTGTTTTAAAAATCTGTGAGAAAAAATGACATCATCCAATAACTTGTATGAGGTATAATGGTGCTTCAAGTCTAGGAACTTGTTAATGTCTCAGGAAGTCATATATTCTTATAATCTCTTGTCTGCTAACTCAAAGAGTTTCTTCTGAGCCTCAGAATAGATTAACCCATTGGCAGGCCCAGACTCTGCTGCTTTCCCAATTCTCAGAAGCACATATGAAGTAATTGGGAATAAAGTCTCTCAAGTTTTCAAGACTTCCTGACAATTACTTCTTCCTGTCTTCAAAGCATGTGCTATCTAATAGCAACTGAAATATGAATCCTGACACTTTGACTTTTATGATTCTCCTGAAACAATATCATTAATTACTTTGTAACTATCAGAGGCCTTTAAATAAAGATTAACTTAAAACACTAGCATCAAATATCTGTGAGTCAAGTACAAAAGCTCGAAAATAAGTGATCTTATTGCATACAAGAATGTTTTCATTAATATCTCTTTGATTGATTCATCTAATATTGTTAAGGGGAAATCTGTTTCTAGAAGCCTGCTCTGTATTACACTGTATTAATATCACATTTTCTCATTATTTAACTTTATAAAAATAGATAAGCCCTTTTCATTAGAAACAAATTATCACCAAAAGTACATTTTAGGTTATGATAAACTCTTTAGAAATGATATCAACATGATTGTTTATTTATCCACAAATAATTTGATCTGTGATGCATTTTTAAAAGGTACAATAGAAAGCAATGGGTTCTATCTTTTACTCCCCTTTTCCTTTCCTTAATACTTTTTTCCCTTTTGTAATGTACTTTCTAGTTTCATGAAGACTATGGCAAGCTTTTTTAAAAAGTGGCTGCTACCAGAATGTGATGATAAAATCCTATCTCTGCAAATAACTGACCACACACACACACACACACAAAACCTTATTTTCCAAATCACTGATGCATACCTGGGATGAGTTTCTTCTCACTTCAAGCAAGTTTCCCAACAAGCAGTTGAAAATGCTTCCTGGCTCACCTGGGAAATTACACTGGGCCTCAATAGTATTAATCTATGATGCTTTCCCAAAAGGACCTGGGTAGAAACCACACTCTGGCTAGAATGCAACTAGAATCTGTATATCTGGAATATCAAATCATCCATTAAACTAGGGTTGTCTCTCATTTGCCATATTACCTGAACACTTAAGTATACTTTAAAGCCACAAACTTTGATGGGGCAAGGTGGAAGGAAAACAAGGATTGATGAAGCTAATCTTAGCAAAAGTGTCAACAAGAGCCTTGCAGTCCTGTTTTCTCATCCTTAGAAGAAGAATCCCTGAAAGAATGGAGGAGCGAGCCTAGGAGACCCCTCAGCTACTTCTTAGTGCTCTCTATAGGAAAAAAATCTCAGAAGAACGAAGAAACAAAAACCAGCTAAGTTTGATCAGCTTTATGTCACATTGTTTACATCAATAAATATGGCATAAACAGCAGACAAACTTGAGTACCTACAAAATGCCCAAAACCTATGCCAGATGTGAAAATAGCAGAAGACCAATGCGACATGTGTTCTGTCTAATTTAGCTTTCTGGTATGTAACTATTTCCTCTAAATTGAAATTTTCCTTTCATTCCCTCTGGGTGTCTGGGGCCTCTTTCACTTTAGTGTGTTACTGCTTTATCACACAGTATTATAGGAGTTACCATTAGCCTGGACTGTATTTGTTTCAGGAACAGAGTTGTTTGCAACTGAAAATATTTTTGAAGCACTTTTTTCAGCTTTAACCTCAGACTACGCTACATCGTCAATAATGGCAGAGGAAATGATTTCTGCATCCCCCACCACCTCTATGCTCCTTAGAAAGGAAGAAGAGCTTCAGAGCAATAGAATAAAAAGAAAGCTGCAGAACTCTTCTGCACCTACATCTCCTTTTCTCTTTTACTTTTTTCTGGCCAACCACTGGAGAAGAAATAAGAAACTTAAAAGGAAGCCCATGATACTTTTTTCTAGAGGAAATGTTGAATATAACCAAACACCATTACTACTAGGGATCTCTGGAGAGAAAGAAATGATTATTCATAGGACTCTCCTACTGAGAGAGACTCAGGGAGTGGAAGGAGTGAAGGAAGACACAGGAGCTGCTGGGTAGAACTTCAGAAGAGATGAGCAAAAAACATCAACAGTCAACTGTCAAGTTCATCACCACACAGAGAAAGACAAAGAATGGGAAGAACTGGGGACTCGTTATACCAAAATGAAAAGAATGACAGCTGCAAACTCTCTTTATTCCAAAGAAGATGAACAAAACAAAATGTAAAGTTACTGGGAGATCCAAAGTCATGTACATACTCTAGATTACTCATATTGAAGAAAATATGTGACAGCTATCTTTCTCATTTTACCCCTTCTCATTCCTCCTTTCCTTCTTTAGTCTCCTCTTCCTCAGATAGACCCCCTCTGTATTTTCATCTCTTATGTTTATTTTCCTAAGTTATGTTTTTTGTGTGAGAGAAAATATGAAATGTTTGTTCTTCTGAATTTGGCTTATTTTCCTTAACCTGGTCAGCCCTACATATTTACCTCCAAATAACAGAATTGCATTCTTATTTATTACTCAGTAAAAATCTATTGTGGGGAATGCACCAATTTTTATCCATTCATCTGTTGATGGACATCTAAGCTGATTCCATACTGACTATTGTGAATAGTGTAGCAATAAACATAGATGTGTAGTTATCTATGCATGTTGTATTGACTGCTTTGGCGATATACACAAGAATGACTTCTCTGGGTCATACAGTAGCACTATTTGGGGCCTTCTGAGGAACTTCTACACTGTCTACCACAGTAGATGCAGCCATTTACATTTATGCCTGCAATCTATAAAGTCCCCTGCATCCTCTTCAACACTTTTTGCCTTTTTTTTTTTTTGGTGATTGCCATTCTAATTGAGGGGCATGGAATTTCTATGAAGTTTTAATTTGAATGTGATAGTTAAGGATAGTGAGCATTTTAAAATATATTTATTGGATAATTGTCTTTCTTCTTTTGAGAACTGCTTTTATAATTCAATTCCTTATTTATTAATTGAGTGATTTAAGAGTTTGGTATTTAATTTTAGAGTGATTTATAACTTCTACATATTAATCCTTATCATCTATACAGCTGGAAAGTATTTTTCCCATTTTGTGTGCTAGCTCTTCACTGGGATGATTATTATTTTTGCTTTGCAGAAGCTTTGTAAGTTTGTGCAATCTAATTTTCAATCCCTATTATTATTTCCAGAGACCTGGAGCACATAAATACATAGTATGGGTTACTAAGATGATAGAATATCAGTCAACTCAATAGGGAACTGCAGAGCACAGGCTACCCCTTAGAGGAGTCCTACATTGGCAGAGTGACCACTAACTGACCTTAAAGGATGTTGTCTTCGTTCACACAATGTCATTTCACTGCAGTCTATACAGCTGAAACATATATTTCCTTCAAAAGACATCCAAAGGACATTAAGATAATCCAACTGTCAAATAGCAGAAGAAATTTTTAAAAGCACAAATGAGTAAGATATCTACATTTCATTTTCCAAATGTCTTGATTGGTCATAAGCTATTATTATTATTCAGATATAATTCAATCATAATAAGATTTGGAAAACATAATTTGAAAACAATACATCTCTGTCACCTTCAAGCCAAAGATATCATTTCAACCAAGAAGTCATCTAACCCTTATGTAATTATCCTCAGAGTGACTTGAAAACTCAGTACTTTTGAAAGAGATTCTTCATTTCAGTCTAAGGCTCTAGTACCTTCAAGATTTCTCTTTGAACAGGTTTGTTCTATATTCTTTTTTATTATTATTGTTGGATAGTTTATTTACATATCAGATATTATCTCCTTTCCCCATTTCCCCCATCCCATATCCCTTCCTCCTGCTTCTATGAGGATGTGCCCCCACCCATCCACCCAACCAAAAACTCCCAACTCCCTGCCCTCGAATTCCCCTACACTGGGGCATCCAGCCTTCATGGGACCAAGTACCTCCTCTCCCACCTATGCCCAACAAGGCCATCCTCCCCTACATATACAGCTGGAACCATGGGTCTCTCCATATGTGCTCCCAGGCTGGTGGTTTAGACCCTGGGAGCTGTGGTTGGTTGGTATTGTTGCTCTCTCCATGAGGCCCTAAACCCTTTAAGCTCCTTCAGTCTTCTCTCATAACTCTTCCATTGGGAACCCCATGATTAGTTCAATGGTTAGCTGTGAGCATCCTCCTCTGAATATGTCAGACTCTGGCAGACCTCTGAGGAGACATCCATATCAGGCTCCTGTCAGCATGCACTTCCTGACTTCCATATCAGCATCTACCTTTGGTGACTGCACATGGGATGGATACCCTGGTGGAATGGTCTCCAGATGGCCCCTCCTTTAGTTTCTGTCTCACACTTTGTCTCCATATTTGTTCCCTTGAATATTATGTTACTCCATCTGAGAAGGACCAAAGCATCCACACTTTGGTCTTCCTTCTTCATGAGATTCATGTGATCTGTGAGTTGTATCTTGGGTACTGCGAGCTTTTGGGCTAATATCCAATTATCAGTGAGTGCATACCATGTGTATTCTTTTGTGTCTGGGTTACCTCACTCAAGATGATATTTTCTTGTTCCATCCATTTGACTAAGAATTTCACGAATTCATTGTTTTTAATCACTGAGTAATAGTCCATTGTGTAAATGTGCCATAATTTCTGTATACATTCCTCTGTTGAAAAACATCTGGGTTCTTTCCAGCTTCTAGCTATCATAAATAAGGCTGCTATGAACATAGAGGAGTATATGTCCTTGTTATATGTTGGAGAATCTTCTGGGTATATGCCCAGGAGTGGTATAGCTGGATCCCCAGGTAATATTATGTCCAATTTTCTGAGGAACTGCCAGACTGATTTCCAGAGTAGTTGTACCAGCTTGGAACCCCACCAACAATGGAGGAGTTTTCCTCTTTCTCCACATCCATGCCAGCATCTGCTGTCACCTGCGTTTTTGATCTTAGCCATTCTGACTGGTGTGAGGTGGAATCTCAGGGTTCTTTTGATTTGCATTTCCCTGATCACTAAGGATGTTGAACATTTCTTTAGGTGCTTCTTGGCCATTAGAATTTCCTCAGTTGAGAATTCTTTGTTTAGCTCTGTACCCCATTTTAATAGGGTTATTTGGTTGTCTGGAGTCTAATTTCTTGAGTTCTTTGTATATATTGGATATTCACCGTCTGTCAGATGTACCATTGGTAAAGATCTTTTCCCAATCTGTTGGTTGTCGTTTTGTCTTATTGACAGTGTCCTTTTTCTTACAGAAGCTTTGCAATTTTATGAGGTCCCATTTGTGAGTTCTTGATATTAGAGCATAAGCCATTGGTGTTCTGTTCAGGAACTTTGCTCTTAGAGCATAAGCCATTGGTGTACTGTTCAGGAACTTTTCCCCTGTGCCCATGTATTCGAGGGTCTTCCCCACCTTCTCTTCTATTAGTTTCAGTGTATCTGGTTTTATGTGGAGGTCCTTTATCCACTTGGACTTGAGCTTTGTACAAGGAGATAAGAATGGATTGATTTGCATTCTTCTACATGCTGACCACCAGTTGAGCCAGCACCACTTATTGAAAATGCTGTCCTTTTTCCACTGGACAGTTTTAGCTCCTTTGTCAAAGATCAAGTGACCATAAGAGTGTGGGTTCATTTCTGGGTCTTCAATTCTATTCCATTGATCTTCCTGCCTGTCTCTGTACCAATCAATACCATGCAGTTTTTATCACTATTACTCTATAGTACAGCTTGAGGTCAGGGATCTTGCTTTCCCCCAGAAGTTTTTATTGTTGAGAATAGTCTCCCTATCCTGGGGTTTTTGTTATTCTAAATGAATTTGCAAATCGCTCTTTCTATCTCTATGAAGAATTGAGTTGGAATTTTGATGGGGATTACATTGAATCTGTAGATTTTTTTGGTAAAATGGCCATTTTTACTATATTCATCCTGGCAATCCATAAGCATGGGAGATCTTTCCATCTTCCGAGATCTTCTTTGATTTCTTTCTTCAGAGACTTGAAGTTCTTGTCATACAGGTCTTTCACTTGCTTGGTTACATTCACACCAAGGTATTTTATATTATTTGTGACTATTGTGAAGGGTGTCATTTCCCTAATTACTTTTTCAGTCTGTTTATCTTTCATGTAGAGGAAGGCTACTGGTTTGTTTGAGCTAATTTTGTATCCAGCCACTTAGCTGAAGTTGTTTGTCAGGTTTAGGAGTTCTCTGGTGGAATTTTTGGGGTCACTTAAGTATACTATCATATCATCTGCAGAGAGTGAGATTTTGACTTCTTCCTTTCCTATTTGTATATCTTTGACTTCCCTTTGTTGCCTAATTGCTCTGGCTAGGACTTCCAGTACTATATTGAATAGGTAGGGGGAGAGTGGGCAGCCTTGTCTAGTGCCTGATTTTAGTGGGATTGCTTCAAGTTTCTCTCCATTTAGTTTGATGTTGGCTACTGGTTTGCTGTATATTGCTTTTACTATGTTTAGGTATGGGCCTTGAATTCCTGATCTTTCCAAGACTTTTACCATGAAGATGTTGAATTTTGTCAAATGCTTTCTCAGCACCTAGTGAGATGATCATGTGGGTTTTTATTCCTTTGAGTTTGTTTATATAGTAGATTACATTGATGGATTTTCAAATATTGAACCATCCCTGCATTCCTGGGATAAAGCCTACTTGATCATGATGGATGATTGTTTTGATGTGTTCTTGGATTCAGTTTGAGAGAATTTTATTGAGTATTTTTGCACTGATATTCATAAAGGAGATTGGTCTGAAGTTTTCTTTCTTTGCTGTGTCTTTTTGTGGTTTAGGTATGAGTGTAATAGTGGCTACATAGTACGAATTGGTTAGTGTTCCTTCTGTTTCTATTTTGTGGAATAGTTTGAAGAGAACTGGTATTAGGTCTTCCTTAAAGGTCTGATAGAATTCTGCACTAAAACCATCTGGTCCTGGGCTTATTTTGGTGGGGAGACTTTTAATGGCTGCTGCTATTTCTTTAGGAGTTATGGAACTGTTTAGATGGTTTATCTGCTCATGATTTAACTTTGGTATCGGGTATCTGTCTAAAAAATTGTCCATTTAATCCAGATTTTACAGTTTTATTGAGTATAGGCTTTTGTAGTAGGATCTGATGATTTTTTTAATTTCATCAGTTTCAGGTATGTCTCCCTTTTAACCTCTGGTTTTATTAATTTGGATACTGTCTCTGTGCCCTCTGGTTAGTCTAGCTAAGGGTTTATCTATCTTGTTGATTTTCTCAAAGAACCAGCTCCTGGTTTTGTTGATTTTTTGTATAGTTCTTTTTGTTTCTACTTGGTTGATTTCAGTTCTTAGTTTGATTATTTCCTGCTGTCTACTCCTCTTGGGTGTGCTTGCTTCTTTTTGCTCTAGATCTTTCAGTTGTGCTGCCAAGTTGCTAGTGTAGGATCTCTCCAGTTTCTTTTTGTAGTTACTTAGAGCTATGAGTTTTCCTCCTAGCACTGCTTTTATTGTGTCCCACAAGTTTTGGTATGATGGTCCTCATTTTCATTAAATTCTAAAAAGTCTTTAATTTCTTTATTTCTTCCTTGAGCAAGTCATCACTGAGTAAATCATTGTTCAGTTTCCATGGTTATGTGGACTTTCCATTGGTTCTGTCATTAGTAAAGACCAGCCTTAGTCCATGGTGATCTGATAGGATGCAAGGGATTATTTCAATGTTTTTGTACCTGTTGAGGCCTGATTTGTGAACAATTATATGGTCTATTTTGGAGAAGGTACCATGAGGTGCTGAGAAAAAGGTATATTCTTTTGTTTTAGGATGAAATGTTCTGTAGATATCTGTTAAATCCATTTGATTCATAACTTCTGTTAGTTTCATTGTGTCTCTGTTTAGTTTCTGTTTCCATGATCTGTCCATTGCAGAGAGTGAGGTGTTGAAATCCCCCACTATTATTGTGTGAGGTGCAATGTGTGTTTTGAGCTTTAGTAAAGTTTCTTTTATGAATGAGGGTGCCCTTGCATTTGAAGCATAGATGTTCAGAATTGAGAGTTCATCTTGGTAGATTTTTCCTTTGACGAGTATGTAGTGTTCTTCCTTTTTTTTTTTTTGATAACTTTTGGTTGAAAGTCAATTTTATTCGATATTAGAATGGCTACTCCAGCTTGTTTCTTGGGACCATTGGCTTGGAAAATTGTTTTCCACCCTTTTATTCTGAGGTAGTGTCTGTCTTTGTCACTGAGGTGCGTTTCTTGTATGCAGCAAAATTCTGGGTCTTGTTTGTGTATCCAGTCTGATAGTCTGCATCTTTTTATTGGGGAATTGAGTCCATTGATGTTAAGAGATATTAAGGAAAAATGATTGTGGCTTCCTGTTATTTTTGTTATTAGAGGTGGAATTATGTTTTGTGGCTATCTTCTTTTGGATTTGTTGTAAGATTACTTCCTTGCTTTTTCTAGGTTGTAGTTTCCCTCCTTGTGTTGGCGTTTTCCATCAATTATCCTTTGAAGTGCTGGGTTTGTGGGAAGATATTGTGTAAATTTGGTTTTGTCATGGAATATCTTGGTTTCACCATCTATAGTGATTGAGAGTTTTGCTGGGTATAGTAGTCTGGGCTGGCATTTGTGTTCTCTTAGGGTCTGTATGATATCAGTGCAAGATTTTCTGGCTTTTATAGCCTCTGGGGAGAAGTCTGGTGTAATTCTTATAGGTCTGCCTTTTTATGTTACTTGAGTTTTTTCCCTTAGTGCTTTTGGTATTTGTTCTGTTTTGTGCATTTGATGTTTTGATTATTATGTGATGGTAGGAATTTCTTTTCTGATCTAGTCTATTTTGAGTTCTGTAGGCTTCTTTTGTGTTCATAGGCATCTTTTTCTTTAGGTTAGGGAAGTTTTCTTCTATAAGTTTGTTGAAGATGTTTACTGGCCCTTTAAGTTAGTAATCTTCACTCTCTTCTATACCTATTATCTTTAGGTTTGGTCTTCTCATTGTGTCCTGGATTTCCTGAGTGTTTTAGGTTAGGAGCTTTTTTCATTTTGCATTTTCTTTGACAGTTGTGTCAATGTTTTCCATGGTATCTTCTGGACATGAGATTCTCTTTTCTATCTCTTGTATTCTGTTGGTGATGCTTGCATCTATGACTCCTGATCTCTTTCCTAGGTTTTCTAACTCCAAGGTACTCTCCCTTTGACATTTCTTTATTGTTTCTACTTCCATTTTTATGTCCTGGATGGTTTTGTTTAATTCTTTCACCTGTTTTCTTGCAATTCTTTAAGAGATGTTTGTGTTTCCTCTTTAAGGACTTCTACCTGTTTACCTGTGTTCTCCTGTATTTCTTTAAGGGAGTTGTTTATGTCCTTCTTAAAGTCCTCTATCATCCTCATGAGAATTGATTTTAAATCTAAATCCTGTTTTTCCAGTATGGTGGGGTGTCCAGGGCTTGCTATATTGGGAGAACTGGGTTCTGATGATACCAAGTAACTTTGGTTTCTATTGCTTATGCTCTTGCACTTGTCTTTCACCATCTGGTTATCTCATGTGCTACCTGCACTCATTGTTTCTGACTGGAGACTGTCTTTCCAGTTATCTTGCTTGTGTCAGAACCCCTCAGAGTCCAGATGTCTCTGTGAATCTGTGATACTGAGCTCCTGGGTGGAAGAACTCCTGGGACTTGGGCTTCCTCTGGGATCCTGAAATCCTGCTGCTCTGAGTGCAGTGGTTTGTCCTCCACTGCTCTGAGTGCAGTGGTTCCTCTGCTGCTCTGAGTGCAGTGGTTCCTCTGTTACTCTGAGTGCAGTGGTTCCTCTGCTGCTCTGAGTGCAGTGATTCCTCAGCTGCTCTGAGTGCAGTGGTTTGTCCTCTGCTCTGAGTGCAGTGATTCCTCTGCTGTTCTGAGTGCAATGGTTCCTCTGCTGATCTGAGTGCAATGGTTTCTCCTCTGCTCTGAGTGTAGTGGTTCCTCTGCTGACCTGAGTGCAGTGGTTCCTCTGCTGCTCTGAGTGCAGGGGTTCCTCTGCTGCTCTGAGTGCAGTTGTTCCTCTAAGATGGCTCAGGATATGTTGTCTTCATGGGAGCAGACTAGCTAGGTGTATCCCCAGCCAAAGGGACCAAGCTAGGGGCAGAAGGGGAGTGGTATTCCGGAGGGGCAGGGTTTGGGTGAGTGATGGGTCCTGAGTGCCCCAGGCTCCCAGTTGCAGCTCTGGGGAATAGGGTTGTTGGAGAGGGTTCTTACCCGCTGCTCTGAGTGCAGTGGCTCATCTAGGATGGCTCAGGATATGGTATCTTCACAGGAGTAGACAAGCTAGGTGTCTGCTCCAGGCAAAAGGGCCAAGCAAGGGTGTTCTATAATCTTGCACTGACTATTTGACACTTTCTCAACTGTGATTCTTATGTTACTGGAACTCTGTTGTTCTCACATTGTTGTACTTTTTTAAGGGGAGAAAGAAGGCAGATTTATTAGCGTGTCTTATAAGCTGTGGTCCTACTAGTCCAAAAATGGCTATCTACCAGGGAAATCCAAGAATCCAGTAGTTGGTCAGTTCATGAGACTGGATATCTCAGTGGGTCTTCAGTATATGCTAAATCATGAAGAAGTGGGCTCTAAGGTTACAGTAAAGGAACAGATCTACCAGCAATAGTGATGGCAAGCAGGCAAAGAACAAAAGTTTCTTTCTTCTATGTCCTTTATATATGCCACCTGCAGAAGATGTAGCCCAGATTAAAGGTGTATCTGCCCACCTCAAAAGATCCAGATTAAAAGCAGTTCTTCTTACTTCAAATGATTTAGTTAAGCAAATTCCCTCACAGGTATACCCAGTCACTTGGATTTTAGTAATTCCATATGTAGTCAAGTTGACACCAAGAATAGTCATCATACCCTTTGTGAGAAAGATATAGCCAGATATTTGAACCCTTATAATCTCAGAACTTGTGTGTTAGATAGAAGAAAGCTTAAACTTTAACATCAGTTTGGATTACATAGAAAGACACAGTAGCTAGTTAGGTAGACAGGTGAGAGATGGGAAGGACGGAGACTGGCATGATAGCACGTATCTGTAATTCTAACATTTGAGAAGCAGAGGCAGGAGGTTCTGGAGTAGAAAGTGAGTTCATGACCATCCTGGGCTACATGATCCTACACAGAACTTCTTCCTACAAACAAACAAACTAACTAACTAACTAACTAACTAACTAACTAAGTTCTTTAGTAAAAGACAGTAAATCTTATATGGCAATGACCTAAGAATGTCTTTGGAAGCACCTGAGAGGGCTTGCCTGATTCGTTGCCACTATGTATCTACTAAAGATACTCCATTAACTTGAATTAGAAAATCAATTCCTAGAGTGTTTCTTTTCACACTCAATTTTCAAATTGTATATGACATTTTTTCACTGTGTGGAGAATGAGAAGCAAATGCAAAATAGGGTGGGGAGAAGAGAAGGCATTGGAAAGCCTCACATTCCAGGTAATCTTCCAGGAAGCTTGAACAAAGAAACAGCATAGGAAGCTAGAGAAATGACTCAACAGTTAAGAGCACTGGCTGCTCTTGTAGAAGACTTGAGGTCTTTTCCTAGCATCATGATATCTCACAACTGGAAGTAAATCCAGTCCCAGGGGATCTTATGTCCTTTTCCAGCCTCTGCAGGCACTGCATGCATGTGCTACACAGACATTCGTGTAGGCAAAATACACATACATGTAAAACAAAGAGTTATATGAAGAAAGGAAGGGAGGGAGGGAAGGAGGGAGGGAGGGAGGGAGGGAGGGAGGGAGGGAGGGAGGGAGGGAGGGAAGAAAATCAGACAGACAAAAACCTAAAGTCTGTTGTCATTGCTAACACCCACAGAGGCAAAGTGCCAGCCTTTTCACTAGCATAGTGCCTTTTATGCTATTAGTCAAATGTTTCTTACCAAATACAGTATCTCACAGATAAGTAATCTAGATATCCGTAGAACATAGCTACTACCATCATGTGTAACATTAGATGTTTAACACCTATAATATAATCAGTCAGGTTGCTTTAGGCCACTAGCCATGTTAAAACAGTACTTTCCAGGGATCTGCGTAGGAAAGGGGGAGTCCTGAACATCAGCATTGATGTGGGATTGTTTAAGAAATCCAGTGTTGAAAAGATCAAATATTTTTGTAAATTTTCATCAGAGATTAAAGTTTTTGGTTTAGACATTACTCTCACCTCCAAACTAAAGCAAAAACTGAACACTGGGTGAGGTGGGGGTACCAGGGAGGCTGAATGAACTCGATGAGCACCAGTGAAGCCAGTGGAAAGATGTCTACCTGGGGTTTGGGCATATTCATGAGACACTGAACCACTGCTCCGTTCAATAGACCTACTGTCACCTGGGAAAAGGGAGTATCTGCAGTCTCTAAAAAAATGCTCTCTGAAACAAACAGCACCACAACTCCTCTTATATTCTCATGTGCAGAATCTAGATGTGTGTCTGTGTGTGTGTGTGTGTGTGTGTGTGTGTGTGTGTGTGTGTGTGTGTGGAAAGTGTGTGTGTGGGAGAGAGGGGGGGAAGGGAAGGGAAGGGGAGGGGAGGGGAGGGGAGGGGAGGAGAGGAGAGGAGAGGAGAGGAGAGGAGAGGAGAGGAGAGGAGAGAAGAGAAGAGAAGAGAAGAGAAGAGAAGAGAAGAGAAGAGAAGAGAAGAGAAGAGAAGAGAAGAGAGAAATTCATGAGAGAAGAGAGAAATTCATGAAAGCAGAGAGAGTTGAGGCAAAGAACCAATGAAGCTGATGGGAGGGAGGAGGGTAGTAGGCACTGTGAACATAAGAAACGATAATATATGTATATGAAAATGTCATAATGAAACCCATTATTTTGCATGCTTACTTAAAAGTTAATAAAAGAGAAAAATATTCTTTCTTATCAAATCAAATTATTCTACTCACTAGCACAGTATAATGTTTTTAAAAGGAAGAAAGCAGCCTTGCTCCTCCCTGAGGATATCAAATTGCTTCATCACTAATATCCTTAGAGCCACTAGGATGAATGCAACTTACAAACCCCACACATCTTCAAGATGATGCTAATTAAATTTTTAAGATACAATTGCACACTTGCATTCTTTGCAGCAATAAGGAAAGCTACCATTAATATACTGGAGAAAGCAGATAGGTGAGAAAGGGCTTCACTTCTCAACAGCAGGACCTGTAAAGCATGCATGGAATACTTATAGAAAAGCATTTTGCCACACATTATAAAAGCCACAGAGCTGTGGGACCCTTTTTTGTTCACTGATTTCTGAATAAATGATTTTAAGGCAATGAGAGAGGGGCGAGGGGAGAATAATATTTAAATTTGTAACACCCTGGAAACAAACGGGAGAGAGGCATCATTTTTATAAGACATAATCAAGTCTATTAATAACCAGGAAAATGTACTTCACTGAGTTTAAGTAAATAAAGATAGATGATGGATAGATGATAAATAGATTGATGGATGGATAGATAGATAGATAGATAGATCTTTATAAAGACTATAAAGAATCCTTGTAAAATGGGAAGGGAATTAAGCACTAGGAGAAGTGAGTTTTACAGTTCAACTCTTAAAAGCATGACATAAAACGAAGTGACAAAGTAGAATTTCTTTTTACAAAATGAAAAATTAAAAACACACACAGGAAAATGAGAAAATAGGAATAACTAGAAATAGGAAGATAAAGGAGAACAGCAGAGTAAGAAGAAAGCAGAGTAGTGCCACAAATGTGAGAAATACTGTCTGTGGATGTCAGAGCAAACGAGACCATCCTCATTTTAAAAATATGTGTAGTTAAGAAGCTTTCATAAATATCTTAAAGATAAGTTAAGTGATGGATCTGAAATAATGATGATGATGATGATGATAATTCATAGCAACTCCTATCAATAGTACGTATGTGCTGGGCCTTCAGTGGGAACCTTTGCATATATCCTTTCCTTTAATTATCACAGTGGTCTTATGAGCTGAAAGTATCCCTACTTCTATTTTACATACAAGGAAGCCATAGCTGCAATTATTTAATAAATTGATCACAGACCCATAGCTGATGAAGAGAGGAGCTGGGGTTTTAACGTGGGCTCTGTGACTGTTGCAAAATATCTTTCCAGTGGAAAGACTACGCAACATTCTGTTTCTGACACAGTTCACTCTGGCCAACCACTGTATTTATGAGCTTCCTTACAGAGCCTTGGTGACAGTCCTCTCCCAACTACAGCTGCACCCAAATGAGGCTCCCCTAGCTGCTATAGAATCGATGTCCCCCTGCAGGCCATATGCAGAGTTGCCTAGTAGTAGGGAACAGAGGAAAACTCATTCAGGTGAGAATCTTATGCCCTACTCCACCCCTCTGTGTGAAGTATAAACTGCCAACAAGCCATGGGATGGAAAGCCCTAATTTTCTGAGCAAAGATAGTGAAAAAATTTAAAAAGAAATACTCACTAGGAGATTTGAGGAAGGGGATTTAAAATTCAAAAAGATAATATGGAAGCATTTGAGACTATTTCATAACTGGAACTGAAAAATCTTAGGATTCATATAGGGGAAAAGCAGGGTTCCTACCTCATACCTTCCAGACAAATTATCCTGAGGGACTGAGACATTACAGTCAAAAATAGAATTTATCCAAGCATGATGACAGATGTCTATACTTCCAGCACTTGATGAGTTGAGATAGGACTGTAGGCATAGGCCAGCCTAGGCTATACCCTGTCTCAAATATAATAAAATCTAAATTAAAAGAAGAGAAGCTAAATAATAATAATAATCTGTGTATAAGACAACTTTATTTATAAAAACTTGGAACATTTTACACAATCTATTAAAAATAACAACAAGTTTAGTATAGTTTGCTAGACACAGAATCTCATTCATAATAACATCGAAATGGGGATCTAGAGTAAGTTTAACCAACAAAGTATTGAATACAGTGAGACATTTGTGAAAGCAACTAAAGAAGATTCAAGTAAATGAAAAGAAATTTCAAGCTAGCTGAGACTGATGACAGGGCATTTTAGGAACAGAATTCTAGTCTTTGATAGGCTGCATGGGTAGGTTCTCATCTCTTTTTACATCCATTAAAGCAGAAAAGTTTCTCATAAAAATTAAGAGTCTAGTTGTATTATAAGATACAGATTGTTTGGTGGTTTTCTTTTTTATTTTGGTTTCAATTTTTTGAAACAAGTTCTTTCTATATAGTCTTGGGTAAGCTACAGCTCACAGAGATCCATCTGTCTCTGCCTTCCGAGTGTTGGGATTAAAGGCCTGCACTATCATGCCTGGCCTTAAAAGTTGATTTTTGAAGTAGAAATACTGTAGCTTTTGAATCACAACTTAGTACTTATATGAAGGTAAAATAAATTGGAATGCTTTCTCAAACTCTCACATTTACCTTCCTGCAAAAATGTAGCAGATGTCAAGTTGGTCTTCATGTGGGTCCCAAACAACTGGAATGGGGTCTATCCCAAAACCTGTTGCCTGTCTGTGGGATATGTTCTTCTAACTGGGCTGCCTTGTCTGGCCTCAGTGGGAGAGGAAGCACCTAGCCCCACAGAGACTTGAAGTCCCAGGGTGGGGGGCGGATACCAAGGGATCCTCAGAGGAGAAGGGGAGGAGGAGGGGAAGGAGTGTGGGAGGGGGTGGCTGGGGAGGCACAGTGAGTGGGATGTAAAATGAGTAAGTAAAAAACACAATAAAAATTGTAAAAATACTCCCAATTTTAGTGTTTATCTTTAAAGAACCTGTTTTCTTTTATATATTCAATGTTATCAAATTTGTATCATAAAGTTAATATCATACAAGACTTTATAAACTTTTTAAATTCCATAAATATAAATTCATATAATTTAAATTGTATTTTTTGAGAAATTTTATTTTCTTGAATTAAACATTTTTATAGAAGTATAGAATTATAGAAGAAATTGATTACTTTATAGTATCTATTTTAGTTTTAATTCTTTCTATTAAAAAATAAAACAATAATCTCTTGAGATTATTTTAGAAATAATGGCACCAACCTTGATTAGAATTTTCAAAATTCTTACTAGCATATACTAGTTGAACAAAAAACTAGGTTTTTATGACCTATTAATATATTTATATGTATTCCATTTGATTCCATTTATTCTATATTTATTCCATTTTAACTGATTTCTGGTCTCAAACTGAAGGAAATAACTTTAGTCAAATAAAATATTTGTTTTGTAATTTAACACTGAGTATGGAGTGAAATATAGCTACTTGTGACTTGTTTTATATTTGGACCTTATTTATTCATTAACTTTTTTTTTACTTATTCTCTTTACATCCCACTCACTGCCCTCCTTCCAGTCATCCTCTCCCACAATCCTTCCCCCATCCCCCTTTCCCTTCTCCTCTGAGAATTCACAATGCCATAGGATGAGAAACCTGGAGATTCAAATGTAGTACCACCTAAAATGCAATACATTGCAAATGAAGCCTAAATTTAAATTGTAAAATGTGGAAACTCTTGAGGGAAAAAAACAAGGGAAAGTAATTTGACAACGCAAACCAAAGCACATGAGAGACCACCTTTGTGTAATAAGAATGAGTCTTACCACAATGAAAGAAGATAGCAAGTGTTGGCAAGGATGTGGCTCAGCACTTAGGAACACTTACTGCTTATGCAGAGACTAGGTTCCAGCACTCACATGGCAGCTCACATTCATTTATATTTCCATTTCCCGGAGATCTAATTCCCTCTTCTGATGTCCATAGACTACAGGCATGCATGCGTTACACATGAATACACACAAGCAAAATATTCATACACCTATAATAATACAAATAAATCTTAAACAGTATTAAAAATTTAAATAACATCATGGGCCTTAAATTTAGATTGTAAAATGTAAAAACTCTAGGGAAAAAAAAAACAATCTCGCAATCTCACCACTGGGTAGGAAATAAGATCAATAAATTAAAGAAACATCTCTAGCTCCATGTTCATTATAACATTTAAATAGTAACCTCAATTTATAAACCCTCATTGGCTTATGAATGTATGAAAAAAAACTTGTGCATGGATGTTGGATAGAATAGTATACAATTATTTAAAAGAAGGAAAATATGTCATTTACAGCAACATGTACGAACTTGGAGAATGTATTCAAAGTGGAATAAGCCAGCCACATCAAGACAAATACTGCACAATCTCATTTGTGTGTAGGGTCTAAAACTGCCTAGAAAATCTAGATTTAATAAAAAGCATAAGAGAAATATGATACCCAAAGGGTGTGGGTATAGGGCATGGGGAGACGTTGGTCAAAGGATACAAGTTTTCAGTTATGTGCAGGTCCTAGGAAATCAGTGTACCACATGGGTACATGCATCTGTTAATTTTATGGGTGATCCCACAATGTATATGTATACCAAATTATCATATTGTATTCTTCCCCTTCTCTGTTTCTCTCTCTGTCTCTGCATGTGAGAGAAAGAGAAAGAGAGAGAAAGAAATCTTTCACTTTGCCAGTAAACATCAAATTACTTTCCAAAGTAGTAGACAGCAGTAATTCATAAGAAATTCTAATTTTAATGTTACCATAGTTCATATATACATGTGACATATATGATATGTTATATACCATATATCTGATTAACATGGTAAAAATGAAGATTAATAAAATTTTATGATGATAGTTTAATCTCACAGGGGAGCCAGAAGGCAGAGCAGTACCCAGATCAAAGTCCTAGGAGGTTCTTAGGTTAGATGACAGGGTTCTTAGGTGTTTATTATACACCTAAAACTAATAATCATGACAGTCACCTCTGACTTGTCTACTTCAGGAGGGCAGCCTAATGATCCTGTGGACCAAAGAGAAGGAAGAGAGCTCAGCATTTTCAATAGTGATTTCTCACCTACAACTCAAATACAATCAGAACGTGGTTTTTCTCAGTCCATCATGCTTCCAGTAATACAATACTTTGTGAATAAGAGCAAACTAGATCAACTTTCTACAGTTAGAGATTCTTGACATTGTTCCAAGGAGTAATCACATTTCTGCCTAGAAGGGAAACCTTGATGGATAGCAGCTATGACATATGTGCTGAGGATATTGTCCTGTGGCTACCTAGGTAATGGTTTGACATTTAATTAGAGGAACAGAAAACATATTTCTCCTTTTCCTTCACTAACTCAGAACATACTAGAACTCAGAACATACTAGAGAGAGAAATTAGATATATAAAATATACAGTCTAATTTATTTGAGTAATGCTTCATTTACTCATATTGCTGGAAATGAAGTCTTTGTCAGATGTGAACCTTGCATGTCATTTATATAAATTCCTTTGAAGGCCAAGAATACTTTTAAAACAAGTTTAACCCATTTTATAAAATCTTACTATGGTTTACAAGCATCTCTGGTGCTTAAACATAATAATATTCAAAGTCTCACCTTTCTGAAATAACCTAGTTCATAATTCAGAGATAAAATTAATTGATCAGACAGGCCCACAGACTGCTGTCAGAACTACTTGTCTCATGTTCCCAATGGTTCCAAACCATTTACTGAACATTTATGTCAGCTTTGATTAGCTTTTCTGTAGCTTTTTTCTGACCTGTCTACTAGCCACCAGAGCTCTCAGAAAACGGAAGGTCCAACCACATTTGTTAGGTTATTGATTACATAGCATCTGCAGGTTGCCCAACAGGTGAAAAACACACACTACAGAAGAGAACCAAGTACTGATTCCATTGTCAGATTCACCTCAGCAGTAGGAAGAGTTGAGTACATATGTACCAAGCACAGAGTGATGTGCAGAAAGGGCAGTGCAGACTATGTTCTGTAACTTTAATTTTTTTAAATGTCTATTTTTAATGATGGTCCTTAAACGTTATAACCTCCCTTGTACCCCACCACCCACCAGAGGTAGTGGACAAGAAAGGTTACAGGGGAAGTGGACCTATTTAGGAAGGTTCTTTGGAGCAACGCCCCTCTGTGTTGTCTGGAAATCAGCAGTTCAGTTCACAGGTCAGCAGCAACAGCTGGATCCACTTGCAAACACTTCAGGGATACACCAGCAGTCCAATTAGGTAGAGTTGGGTTTTGCAACAGCGGTGACACCACCTAGCAGAGACAGCCAGGTCTCAGTTTGTCACATGTTTGCCCCAGCAAAACACCGTCATCCAACTAACTTTCCAAAGAACACTTAAGTTTCCACTTCAATGCTCCATGATCGTTCCAAGGAAGGATAAATTACTTAAAACAGTGGGCTCAGAGGAGGCCTATTGTAAGTAACATTTAACATGGGTCTTAGAAAATACAAGACTTGGAAACATGGAGAAGGTGACAAGGCAATTCATTCAAAGTAAAAGGAGAGACACAAGCAGAATCCAAACCTCTAATACATAATACTAGCTATTCAATATATTTTGGCTTCAAAATCTGAGTGAAGGTATATAGAGTAAACTCAAGAGAGTATTGAGAGGAATGCAAGGAATTCACGTTAGTTAGAGTATAAATATATAATTAAAGAAACTTGGAAAGCTATGGACTTGACCATAGCATGGATGTCCTTGAAAAGGTTGGCTTGCCAGGTGGTGGTGGCACACACCTTTGATCATGTCACTTGAGAGGCAGAAGCAGTCAGATTTCTGAGTCTGAGGCTAGCTTGGTCTACAGAGCAAGTTCCAGGATAGCCAGGGCTACAGTGGAAACTCTGTCTTGAGAGGAGGAGAAAGGGAGAGAGGGAGATAGGGGAAGGGAGGGACGG
>NW_021620526.1:1241307-1245411 GCF_004785775.1 Grammomys surdaster
GTAGTAAGGCAGAACAGAATATAATTTCGATAATTCTCTTAAGGGAACTGTGAATGACTATGGATGAGCTTGGTAAGTGGGCAAACATGAGTGTGAAGTTTGAGGATCAGAAAAATGTATGTTCAAAGTGCTGTTTAGAAGAATTTAATGTAAATTATAGAAAAATGAAGTAAAAAGATAACACAAAGAAAGGGTCGTAGAAGGCTGGGATATCAGGGCCCCCAGGGCTACATTAGACAGATGAAAATACAATGAAGATGTGGATGAGTAGACTCACAGCTTGAGTGTCTGGATATGAAGGGAATGTTCAAGCAGTAGCATTTATTTCTGTTGCAAAGCAGAGAACCAGATAATATGATAAGGAGAGTGCTTTAAAGGCTTTTAATAGGCAGGTCTTTAAGAATGTAACCATGAAAACTGAAATAGGAAGCCTAGTTGAGGTTGGTGAATATACAGGGGTGATCACCAGAAGGTGATGGGATACACAGGGGTGCCTACCAGTAGATGATGGGATCTTTACTCCATGAAGCTTTGAAGACAGGCTCAGGGGAAATGAGTTGATTTAAATGTTTACCCACATATATTAATTCAGGATACCAGAGTTAAAAAGTTGAGACATTTTTCTTTTTCTTTCTTTCTTTCTTTCTTTCTCTCTCTCTCTCTCTCTCTCTTTCTTTCTTTCTTTCTTTCTTTCTTTCTTTCTTTCTTTCTTTCTTTTTTAAAAAAAGCAGCTGAAGATCTACAAAGTTGGCTCAAAGGTTAAGAGCACTTGCTCTTCTTTCAGCAGAGTGGAATTCAATTTCCAGTACTTACGTTGAGTGGCTTACAAACACCTGTAACAAGTTCTAGGGAATCTGAACCCTCTTCTGACTTCTGCAGGTACCTGCACACAACACACACACACACACACACACACACACACACACACACGTTACCCAGTGAATCTATAAATGACATGTTTCACGAGAATGTGCATAACAAAACCCATAGGCCTGCCTTGGGGTGTAGATTGTTCAGTTAGTGCGACAGGGCAAGAGGAAGCACTGACATGTTTGCTTGCCATGCAGTCAGTGCATGTACAGGTCCATGTAGGGTTTGGGCCCATGTCTTCCTGCTCAGAAGCATGTCTTCCTGCTCAAAACTGTCCAGTGTACCACAGGTAGCTAACAGGCCATCTCCCACTGAAGGTAAGAAGAAATGCCACTATTGTCATGGACACTGCCATGGCTCTTTAGCACCAACTTTTACCAGAACAATCTGTATCTTTTTGTCTCTGTTTGTCTCTGTGTTGTTAACTTCATGGTAGCCACAAAGCCATTCATGAAACTTCTGTTACCTATTGGAACACCTGCAAACACCAGCTTCCAGGTGACCTTCTAAGGCATCATTACTATACATTATGGATGATGATCACAAATTTCCAGGGAATATATAGGAATATACAAATAGTACTTCATTTTCTCACCGTATTCAATCTATTGCTTGGTATTGTAGAGAACAACACAGCTTCCAACCACATACTCTTGATCTCTGACATAAAATCATTACATTCTTATGATGGATAATCTTTCTATGTAGCCAGCACCCTTCGCATGCCATAGACTAATACTAGAAAGGAATATTGGTAACAGGTACAGCAACACAGTGTGAGGAGTTGTTGCATTCAAATAAGAAATGTACCTCTATCTTGTGGCAGAGATTAAGGTCAACCCAGGAAAGTACCACATTGCCATATTGATGGAAGGTATGAATGTCTATTAATCAGAAGGTTTTTATGGTGATGTGTAACAATAATTAACAAAAGGTAGCAGAAAAGACAGACATGGCCATTGCAAAAAAATAGACTAGCAAGTGGCATGAAACCTGACTCTAGGTCCCTATAGTGGTATGTAAGCAAAGAGGAAGTACATGAGATAAATGATACCTACTGCCACCTCCCCTCATTTAATACTGTAGATAAAAAAAGTCACCATTATCATGATCTGAATGTACATGTGACACAAGGTGAATAACCAGGAGCTCAGTGTGCTAAAAGTGTTCTTTGTCTGTAGTGACATAATCACAGTAATTTGTCATGACAGCACTCTCTGGTAGCCTTGTCCAATGCTACCAGTAATTGCTTTGTGCCCTGTAGACAAGGTAGGGATTATAATCTCAATTTGACCCATGGGGAAACATGAAATGACTTGCCTATAGTCAAAATAATACTTTTTAAATTATCTATTTACTGAAATTATAATACATCATTTCCTTCTTTCCTTTCTTTCCTCCAAAGCCTCTCATATACTGATCCCTTCTCTCTTTCAAATTCATGGCTTCTTTTTTATTAATTGATGCTACATGCATGTGTATGTGAACATGTTCATGCATGCATGCATGGGTGCCTTGCGTGTGTTCATGCTTGCGTGCGTGTGTATGTGTGTGTGCACATTCCTACACACACTAAGTACAACCTGTTCAGTCTGTATAATGTTACTTGTATGTACATTTTCAGGGCTGATTGTTGCATCTAAGCAACTAAGGAATGTTGAGGATGGGAGAAATAGCCTTCCTTATAAGGCTTTTCAATATCATTGATAAGATTCTCATCCCTCTCTCACTTTTTGAGACTTGATGAATCAGTATTGTTTTGTTCCCCTATGAAATACCCTTTTCTCAGTGCCATGGCTATCACACTGCGGGAAGAGCTTCTGGCAACAGGGTGCTTTTCTCTTTTCTGTGCTCACATTCCATAGTCAGTTTGCAGAGCAATTTTTGCACAAATTAATGTAAGTTCTACCTGAGAGTAAACTTGGGCTCTATGCAGAAGTCTGGCAAACATGTAATAAAATTGCTCTGCCTCTCCTTTGAGCATCTGCTTTCTTAGTGTGCTTCCCTGCTAAACTGCACCAGTCAACCACACATGGTGCATTTAGGAAAGTGCTGCTCACAACACAGGCATTGAAAGTCCAGGCTTTAGGTTGCAAAGCAATGTATGGTATTTAAAAGGGGAAAAATGAATGTGCATAGGAAAGTTTGCCTTTCACAGAGCCAAAGTGTTTCCTCTTGTATTCCCCTGGACCTGCTTTCAAACTCTGTTTTGTTGCATTACAAAAAGATTGTTTCTTCATTAGCCTTTAAACTCTGCTGATAATAGACTGGAATTCCTTAAGAATTCCAGAGTGGAGGGATGGGAGTGAGGCAGTGGATTTGCACTGTTAGCATCTTATCAAGGCAGTCTCAGGATTACTGTGTTTTCCAGTGATTTATGGCAGTAAAACAACTAATTCATTAATATCTTGATCTTGTGTTTCTTATGTTGTATAGAAACAAATTTCTCATATTTGTAGTTGTCTATGTAAATGAGTTCTATTTCTAAGCTTTAAAGTTACACTCTAGTGTTGCTTCCCAAGTGAAGTCATTAAAAAGCTCCATAATTAATGGAAGCTTATGTGAATGAACAGTCTGGACACTTCTCTGTTTTGAAATACAAGGTTTCACTATGTAACTTATGATGGCCTTGAGCTCACAGCAATTCTCTTGCTTCAGCCTCCAACATACTGGCATTACAAGGTTCCACCATGCCCAGTTTGTTTTACTTTATTTTCTTATTGGTGGAACTTAGGATTGAACCAGGGCCTCCCATGTGTAGACAAGCACTTTGCCACTGAGCTGCAGCCCAGTCCTTGGACACTCTTCCCCTGAATAACCATCATGTTTCCAGATCTTCCTTTCAAACCTCAGTCTCTCTGCTTATAAATGAGAGCACTTAGTACCATCTATATAGATGCCCAGATACATAAATATCCATATATTCTACATGTGTGTCCAATCTAGCATGTTTAACAAGTTTTATTCTGCCAGTTTAATTGCAGTCTTTGTTGATCCTTTTTTACCAACCCTGTCCACTCTGTCCCCCTGCTCTTTCTGAATGTCTTAATCATCTCCACAGACACATGCTTTCACGTCACATGCTTTGTTACACAAAAAAAAACTCTTTTCCTTTCTCATGGTGTCTTCTCTAGTTTTATCATCTATATGCACAATAACACAGATACACACACACACATACATATGCAGAGAGAGAGAGAGAGAGAGAGAGAGAGAGAGAGAGAGAGAGAGAGA
>NW_021620526.1:1245421-1249277 GCF_004785775.1 Grammomys surdaster
AGAGAGAGAGAGAGAGAGAGAGAGAGAGAGAGAGAGAGAGAGAGAGAGATTAACGCAGATTTGTTTTAAGTTCCTGCTCAGCACTAATGTATACTGCTTCTCAGAATAAAATTTGGAAAATGTCTTTCTCTTTCCAACCACAACAAATCACCTCTGTGAGCATCTCCACAGAGTTGACTTCTTAAAGGAAACTATGATATTGCATTGCTTCCGAATGGCTTTACTGGGCTTTTGGTTAATTCCGCCTTTGGGAAGAATTCCAATCAATCATCAGCAGAATTCCACCTGCCACGGGGGACAGGTACCTTCTCTTCCTTCCTGGCCCAGGCTGTTGTTGGAAGCCACCGACTGTTGTCTGTCTCAGTGCACACGCGGCAGGAGTGCACTGGGATGGAGCTTGTGGCTGTCGGGTCCAGGCCCTCATTCATCACCACACCCTTCTACACGTCTAGCACCAGCGCCCTTGCTGGTTTCCCGGACCCCGCTCTGAGTCCTCCTCCTTTCTTTGATGATGCAAATGCTTCTACTGGACCACAGTTGTGGTGGTGGCTCCATCTTGGGTCACTCAGCCTCCCATCCAGTACTTAGAGCAGAGTGTCCCAGGTAATGATTACTGATCCTGGCTTTGCAGGCCCCCAGTGACTTTGGCCATGACTTCACTGGCTGCTGAGGGCATTCCCTGTGGTCTAGCCCTGTATTCCTCCGTGTGTCTTCCTGAGGCTGTTGCTGTCTTCATAATCAGTTAGATTGGTACCAGGTGACACCTGAGAAATACACATTTTAAACCAGCTCCATATATGATTCATTTATTCATGTATTGATTTTCTGTGCATGAGTGTTTTGTCTACATGCATGTCTGTGGGCCACATGTATATCTCAATTTCTCAAAGACCAGGAGAGTACATTGGATCCCCTGGGACAGAAGTTACAGATAAAACTCACCATGTAGATTCGAGGAATTAAACCCAGATCATCTACAAGAGCAGCCAGTGCTCCTAACTTCTGAACTGTCTCTCCCAGCCCCCTATTTGCCCATCTATACAATTCTTACAGATGAAATGTTTCTCTAAATGTCTAAATGCCTAAGTTTGTGGTGCTCTAATCTCTTGCTTGGATGGATGAACCAGTCATTAGACTGCTTTTCTTTCTTTTTTTTCACTATTTAGATTGGTCTAAAAAGCAAGTGAATTACTAAAGTTCAACCTAATGAAACTCATGAGAATACTGAACTAGAATTTTAAAAATAACCATAAATATGATTCCACACTTTGGGCAAAGGGTTAACAAATGGACAGAACTACAAAAATACTCATGTTCAAATGCCATTTTTAGAGGCAAGAAGTAATGCTGATAACATGTCACTGGCACTGATGAGTTTTAGAAGTCAGATGAATATGCTGGGAAATGTGGCCCTAATGGGTATCTTACACTTAAGAGATCGTTTGTTCCTTTAATGATAAGGCAAGCCTGTAAAGATAGGCAGAATCTAATTTACATGGCACCAACCTGGAACCTTGAATGTATTAAATAGTCTGTAAATACAGATCAAATTGGCAGTGAGTGAGGCGACAATAGGCAATGAAGAAATGTTAAGTGTTGAATCTTGGAAATTGGTATAGGAGATTCATTATAATTTATTTTATGTATCTTTAAAGGTTTCTCACAAGAAAAGGGGATAGATAGATGAATATCAGAGAGTACTCATTAAGAGTAATATAGCTGAGTTATTTTTAATTTTCATGATGGTTTCTACTTCAGTAGCTTTTCAACCAAAGGGCTATAAGACCACAACCATCATCATCTCTCAAGCTCTCCAAAGTCACAAAGCGGATTTTACTATAACTTTGAAGTCAAGGTGCCTGGTTCTCTGCTTGTTTTCATGAGCTCTGCATACATTAGTCAGAAAAAGAAGACAATACTTTGACTTTGTGACCTAGAAATTTTAGGATTGATATAAACAGAGAAGTGTCCCAGCAATAAAATTAAATTATTTGCCTTGTATTTGCTTACTAGATTTATTTAGAAATTGTTTTCTCTGCAGGAAATAATTTTTCTCACAATAATAGTGTATATCTTGAGTAATTCATTGTACAGTATACTTTGCTATGAATATAGCTAATGGATTTTTCAGGAATCCATTTTTTTTTTGCTTCTTTATCCACAGCCAACACCACCTGCCATTCAAGTATGTTCTGATAAATACCACTGCATCTAAATCTGCCAACTCTTTCTCAGTCACTTTCCTGTCAGTAGATCTAATGTATGGTGCCAGGTGAGCTCTAGTTCACCTTTCTAGAGATTGCATACATTAAAGTGAAACATCTTTCCCTTTCAGCCTTATGTTTGACCAAAATCCATGTGTTCATTGCTGATACATGTGACATTTGCTGAGTGACATAATGCTTTTGTAATGCTAGATTATTTCTTTCATTCTCAAAAATGCAATGGCTCTGAACACAACTCATTGTTGTTTCACCTACATTACTAATCTTTCCACCATCACATTAAATCCAGACAATAAGCCAAGGCCCACTTACTTTGTTTTCCAGTTCTCATGATATAAGTGCTCACACTACAGATGATTTTAAATAACAAGTATTCACTGGGCATGGAGTTGGAAACATGCTCATTAGCATCCCACTGTATACTGTGCATGATACTAGGGGTGTTCATTCCTTTTTGTAAATATTATTTATTTACTTACAATTTTATAAAGTTTAATTGTGAAAATGACTGCTTTAACAGCCAGCTAAAAAAAAAAAATCTGAAAATTTATCACTCTAATCTCCAGAGTAGCTCTGACTTGGTTCCACCACATACACCCTACTGTCTCTCTCTCTGTCTCTAATTGTGCATGCCCTTATCTCTGTCTCTCCGTCTCCCTCTTCTTCTGTGTGTGTTTACACTTGTACATGCATGTGTATGTACACGTGCAGGCCAGAGGATAACATATGTGATTCTTTAGGCACTGCTATCTTGGTTTTTGTTTGTTTGTTTTGGTTTGGTCTGTGAGAGAGGCTCTCTCACTTGTCTGGAGATCTCCTAGTAAGCTCAGTTGGCTAGTCATAGAGCCCCAGATATTCATGCATCTCTGCCTCCCTGAAGCTAAGATTATGAGCACACATAATTCTATGCTCATACTCTGGTCAGTACTTGAATAATCTTTCCACTCCCAATCCCCATTTCCTACAATCATTTATATTCCATTTCTAAGAAGTCAAAATTCTAGAAGATAACTCAATTTCCTTTTGACAACAAAAACCTGTAAATACACCCAAAAGCTGGTAGAGTTGTATATGAAAGTTCATGTCCCATCACTAAGCTGTACTATCACCAACATTTTGTTAAACTTATCCAGTTGTTTTTACTGGCTCTTTCAGTGATGCAGAAGTGGGTGTGGATAAGCTAATTGTTGCTGGGGAAGGCAGAATCATATTCTTTAAATCAAGTAACTACACGTGCACTGCCTTTGCTCAGGTAAATAGCCCCCACCTATGGTAATACAGGCAACCTTAATTAAATGCAGTAGTGCACAAAGGTCAAAATAGATTAAAGTAGGGGGTTGGAAAGAAAAAGAAGGGGGTTTGCAGGAGAGGGAGGGAATGAGATGGAATAAGGAGGGGGAACTATGAGAAAAGCATATTCTGTCTCCTTTTTTAAAGACAGAAAGGAAAAGAAGAGGAAACTATTGACTAAGACAATATGAGGCACAGGTATCTTCTTTAGGAAAGAACCAGTGAGTCAGTGGGCAATGGTGGTGTATGTCTTTAATCCCAACACTCAGGAGGCCAAGGTAGGAAAATCTCTGGATTCAAGGCCAGCCTGGTCTACAAAGTGAGTTCCAAGGTGGCCAGGG
>NW_021620526.1:1249287-1264481 GCF_004785775.1 Grammomys surdaster
AGCAGGAGGAGCAGGAGGAGGAGGGGAAGGAGGAGGAGGAGCAGGAGCAGGCGCAGGAGCAGGAGGAGGAGGAGGAAGAGGAGGAGTTAGCCTGTCTCACAGATAAATTGACATATTTACTACTATTTGCCTAGTGGCTTTCTATAAATTACAAGGTATCCAAACTACAAAATATTTCATTTTTAAAGGGGATAAGGGGGCCGGAAATATACTTATTGCCAAACCTGATGACCTAAGTTTGTTTTCAAGAAGCCATGAATGGGAAGGTAAAAACTGACTCCCACAACTTTTCCTCTAGCTTCCACACAAACATTGTGGGATACATAGGCCTATATCCATATCCAACCCATATACACACAAATGAGGTTTATAGGCCCATGTAAAGCCATGCCTGGCTTTTTACACACGTGGCAGGGATTCAAATTCAGGTCCTCCTGCTTATGCAGCAAATACTGTTGCCCACTGAGCCATCACCCCTGCCCTGTTTCAAATATTTTCAAGGGTGTAGTTCAATGTCATTAAGCATATTCATCCATCCTTACATAAACTTGCTACCACCCACTTCTAGGACTTTGTTACCTTCCATAGCTAAAACTCTATTCCTGTGATCCAAATTCTTTTTGATTGCTGAGTATGCCAGTCTGCTATCCAACTATGCTCAGCCTTATCTTGATTGGATAACTAGAGGAGAAAGTTCCACTGTGTCTCCTCATTGCAAGAAAACATGCGTGTGTTCAAATCATATTTCCTTTTCATCTTTCTCTTGTTCTTCATGTTCATGATGCTGCTTTCTTCCTCCCTAATTCACCTCCCCAATTAGTCACATTTAAATCCACATCTCACAGATCCTAGAAAATGCAAACTGTGTAAGATAGCCAGCCTCCTGCTTCTGTCTCTCCTCCCCACCCCCACCCCCTTCCCCTTGAGGAGTCCTAAGCTCCTTGGCTTTCCCCAAAATACACTGTCTTCTTTGTGTTCAGCCTTGACTTACACTGAAGTGATATCGCTTTTCTCCTCTCCTAAGGTTTCAACAGCTACCTTCTGTCTTCTGCATTCTTAGTATTGGACATGTTCCTATGCTTGAATATGATTTACATTTGTGTCATTTTAATGAGTCCTTTTAGGGTGGTTTTGAACTCCCTCTATCCCTGCCCTGCCTACCTACAATTCTTCCATAAGAGTATCCTCCCACAGTCTGATGCCATCCAAGCTGGATCTGTTAAGCATATTCAATGAGACTCAGATTAAATCCCACTGAGTCGTTATAATGTGCACATATGTAAGTCCTAGGAAATCAATGCCAAACAATCTATGCCCCTATCTTAGATGCTACTCTTGCCTAACCCAAGGTGGAGAGCCTCCACCTAGCCCTGGCGGCTCTAGGGGTTATGTTTGAACTATATTCACAGAGCAGCTTTCAGGGCTGTCTGCTTCCTAACCTATGACTTCAAGTTGTGCCCAGTAGCTCTCTAATCGGGTCAGTGTTTTATTTCTGCAGAGAATGAGCAGATTCTGTCTGTGGGTTGTTGAGAGGAATCATCCTGCTACTGCCCCTTTTCTCCTGCTAAGTTCTGAATCAAATTGCTCTGCTCCTAAGAAGCCCCCACCAAGCCTCTCTGTGGCATGTGAATTACTGTGAATTGGTCTTGTGGGTCAATTGCAATCAAATTAATGAGCAGGGTCCCCAGCAGATTGTCTCTGACTGAACAGTTGCTGTTGTCCTCTGAAAAAGTTCCCTGCATGTGGCCTAGCTCAGCCCTTGCTTGCACTTTGAAGAGATTGAGCACTTATTTCTCCCTTTCCTGTGCCCTTCCCTACTCTCAGAAACTGTGTTAGGACTCTGTAAACATAGCTATAATTTTGACATGATTTCACATATTGCAAGCTGGCCTCAACTATATAGCCAAGGATGAGCTTGAGTTCCTGCTCCTCTTGACTGTCTTCGGAATGCTGGGATTACAGGTACAAAACACCTAGCCAAATTTATATGGTACTGCTTTTCAAACCCCAATTTTCATGCATGCTTGGCAAGCACTATATCAGCTGAGCTATATCCCCAGCACAAAACAGGATTATCCTCTTTTTCTTTCCTGTTTTATCCTCAGCAGAATTCACAATTAGCTTTCTGTCCCTTACACCAGGTCATGGAGGTTTCTTTTAAACAGTTCTGGCTTGCAACGAGCTCCAAACCAGGTATGTGATATAGAACATTTTACTTCCCTGCCATGACTTATGTCTATTTTAGTTCCCTTCACCTTTCTCCTCTTCTACTTCTAGATCTGCTAGCCCAGAGTTTGAATGTGGGGAAGAAGGCAACGTAGCATCAGAGGGATCATAGCCTTTATTTTTGTACCTTCCAGGGCCCCTAAAGGGAAGCAGAGCAGGGACCCTGTAGCATCTCAGTTTCACATTTTAAAACGAAGCCCAGAGACTTCATGATTGGCTCAGGGTCCCTTGGCGAGTTGTTGTTGGGGGCAAGATGATGACTTAGGTTTCCTGGCTCTTAGCTGGTTATTCTGTCTAGTAGATGCTGCCACGATGCATTATCCAAATAACCTCTGACTTAGTCCAACCATCTATGAATAACCTTCATTTCCGGAACCATGCCTGTCTCTGAAAAACTGAGGGTCTGGTAACAGTTAACCGTCTCTAAATGCTTCAAGTTCCTAGTCAGAGCTTCTGAGCTTTAATAACTGATTGACCGAGGATAATTAGTATTAACTAGGTATTCTACTCATGTTCTCTACTCCTGTGGACAGAAGCAGGGTCTCAGGGCACAGCAATCTGTCCCTCTATTCTTTAACCCTTTTGCCTTCTCCTCAAGTTTGCTAGTTTGTAACAGTTCCCCTTTTCACAAAGATTAGTGACCTTTGATCTGAAATATCCTTGCTTTCCTTCCTTCTTTCTGTCTCTGCAACTCTATCCGGTAGTCCCAGCCCTGTCAGTGATTTGTCATATGGCCCAATACACTCTTACCTTCACCCTGTCCCTGGCCTGCACATCAGATAGTTTAATAATAAATCATGTCATTTTTTATCTTCATGAGTGCAAACACAAAAATGATGCTGATATGAGGTGTAAACATTATTCTAATAATGTATCAACGGTGAGCTTAACTTTACAAAATGAGTCTGAATTTCTTTTGTGACATTTAATGTAATTATAAAGAAGTAATTTTAAAAGAAAAAATAATAGATGATACACACACACATATATACATATGCATATGCATATGCATAAGCATATATACATATATACATATATACATACATATATATATATATATATATATATATATATATATATATATATATACTGGTAATAATGAACACATTGTGGTACCAGCATAGAGATGAATAGGATAAAATCAGTGTTTTTAGAACAGACATATGTATCTATCTTTGAATGCAGTATATGATACAGTCAGCATCTCAGTTCTGTGGGTCAAATATTGTTCAATATAGAGTACAGAGATGACTAAATTTCTACTTGGAGTGAAATATACTTAAAACTCTAATATATACATTTTACAAAAAGATCAGGTGATATGAAGATGTAAAATTAAAACCTATAAGGAATATGAGCAGGGACAAGAGCCCTGTCCGGAACCCTAACACAGGAAAGGCAGGCAGGAGTGGCATCTAACCTATGAAGAGAGCTGCAGAACTACCATCTCCTTCCCTCAATCTCAGTATGGAGGTCACATATGTTGTCAGTGGCTTTGACTAGAGCAGATTAGGCTGAAGCCACATTTCAGCAAGGAATACAGAGCCTGGGTACATTCTGCTTGTGAGCATTTTCTAGAGAATGAAAGAAAAAGAATCTCAGCCTGTCAGATGCACCTAGAGTAACAAAGGAAGAGTTGTCTTAAAGTACTGTTTTGTTTAATAATACCATGTAGGGGGCTAGAAACACAGCTCTGATGTTAAGAGTACATTCTTCTCTATCCCAGAGGACCTCAGTTCTGTTCCCAACACCCATGTTGTGCACCTTACAAACACCTGTGTGGAGCTCCAGTTCCAGGGCATAGGCCCCCATTTTCTGACATTCATAGTCATCTGCACACATATGGCATACCCTACACACACACATACACACAAAATCACACTCAGAGAGAGATTCACATAATTAAAAATAAATCTTAAAAAAATACCATAGAGCATTCCTATAGGAAGAGCTATTATTAAATTAATTAATATTATTTTTAGGCAAAAGCCTAGAAAACATTTGCAGATTCTTCATATTGTCAACCTCTTCCAGCAGGGCCAGTAAATGCCCTTTTCCTTACATCTCTGACATGCTGGTATTTAAAATGTAAAGGAAAATTATCAATTTGATGGACAATCATTAACATCTGTGGATCTTGTTACCAACATATGATTGTTATGGGTCTTTATTTTTTTTTAAGTATACCTTTAATAAGTGAGTGTGAGTGAGAAAGAGAGAAAGAGAGACAGTGCATGCACGGGCATCACCACAGAGATCAAAGAACAACATTTGGGAGTTCCATCTCTCCTTTACCATATGGAGTCTGTCTTACCTAAGGTTATTATGCTGTCATGAAACACCATGACCAAAAACAACTTGAGGAGGAAAGGGTTTATTCAGCTTACACTTCCACAGCACTGTTCAGCTTGAAGGAAGTCAGGACAGGAACTCAAAGTGGACAGGAATCTGCAGGCAGAAGCTGATGTAGAGACCATGAAGGGATGCTGTTTATTGGCTTTTGGGTTTTTTATAGAACCCAAACCCAGGACCACCAGCCCAGGAGTGGCCCCACCCACAATGTGTTGGGCACACATCAATCACCAATTAAGAAAATGCCCTACAGCCAGATCTTATGCTGCAGGCATTTTCTCCATTGAGATTCCCTCCTTTCAGATAACTCTAGCTTATATTAAGTTGATATAAAACTAGCCAGCACAGAGTTCCAAGGATCAAACTTTAGGCATCCAGCTTGGCAGCAGTCATCTTTACTGTCTGAGTCAACCTTGCCAGTATCCCAGCCTTCTTTATATTTTTTTATCTCACAGCTGGGTCTCACTGTATTGCCTAAGCTAGGCTTGAACTTACTGTAATACAGAATAGCTTTGAATTGTCAGTCTTCCCATCTTAACCTCTTGAATAGCTGAGATTACATGTCCCATATTATTTAAAGGAGTGTTTTTAATGAGAGTATTTAATATAGAGTTTTCTTAAAAGAAACCTTCCTAAATATTCTACCACATTTATACATATATGTCTTATCTCATTTTGTAATGTCCTACATCAAAATCAAAACAATCAATTTGTTTCAGGGTATCTTGATGTCCACCTTTATTAAAAACTGTATCAACCTAGATGTGATAACTCATACTCTAATCCTAGGATGAATACCATATGAATATGAAACACACGTGTGATGCCAGCACTTGAGAGAATTCAAGGCCAACCTCTACCTATATCTACATGACAACACTTAATGACCCACCAAACCCATGTGCACCACATAGTAAACCCAAGCCCATGACCGTTAACAGGGGCATTTTCAGCTCTTTTACTAACATCTGGCCTAGTAATATGATTTCACTATAACTCAACCACTCTTTTAACTATAGGTTTACTGGCAAATATTTTAACAATATATCAATGATGAGGAGATATCATTTGCGAAAGAACATATCAAGGTCATCATACCCCTATTGCACAACACATGAGAGTTGGAGGGTAGAATGGTTATGAGAGGCTCCTGTCTCAAACAATCAAACAAAAAACCTATTTACAAGAGATGATTAGTCAATTATCCAAGCACATTTAATAGATGAAATCATTCTTTTTCTAGATTAAAATCATCATGTTTTGTTCTGTTCCATTGATCTTGGTCTGTGTCTGACATTGACATTGCACTCTTCTGCCATTCCTCCAAACTTCTAGGAGCACGGGAAGGAATCGAAGATAAAGGAAGAAAATTAAATCCTTATCAAAGGAACAAATAGGACAGGCACTGAATAAGTGATCCAACAATATGAACCCAGCTGCTAACTGTCCAGGATTTTCTGTTGTTTCGTGTTTTGCTTTGGTTAGATTCAGTGGAGTTCCTGGTGCTCACCATATTCCAAATATCAGTTATGCCAGGACAGAGAAGGAACATCTGTTGGCTTCTATTGCCCTGTGCCAGTTCTACTTGGTTTGTTTGCATTGCTCCTGGACCATAGGACAGTAGAAAGCACTGGTGACTTTTCTTCTGTAAAAGAGAATGAACTCATTAGGCAAAGGGGGAGGATTGGTAGTCCCTCACATAGACCCACTCTCTTGCTCACGTCCTACACTCAACACGTGACACAATGAAGAAGGAAACAGTAGGACTTTCAAAGATTTCAGATCAAAGAAGTCTAAACTGGTTTTGTAGAAACCCCAGGAAGTTTTCCTTCCCACAAATTCAAATCAGGGCTCTCTGCTGCTCAGCCAGACAAATCTACCTCACGCTTCCCAGGCTCCCCATCATTATTAGTTTATAAAGATTCATTGATATTCAATTAAGTAGTTCTAATGTTCTCAATGCAGCTCCAGACAGCACTTTATAAAGAATACATCTGCCCTCTGAAGACAGTTGGGGAAGCCAATTAGTCCGGTAAATTTGCATATCAATCCAGCTGTGGAATGAAGTCAGCCTTGTTCACTAGGCACAAAGTGAAGAGCAGAGGGAGAGATCCAAGTGCTCCAAGTCCTTTATTCCCTCACCTCAAGGGAGCCCCAGCTTTCATGAAAGCCTGTGAATACTGGGAGAAAAAGACCATAAATGCTCCCATTCGCTGCCAAGTTTGCGCTATCACTTAGACGCAATTATTAACGGGGAGTGTTTAATGGCCTTCCAAAGGTTAGGACTAATTCACATAAATATTGTATTACTTAGAAAAGGATTTTTGGTTTGGGGATTTAAATTTGACTAGTAATTCTACTGTCAAGTTAAACTTCAATATAATGAGGTTACAATTTTCTAATTATTCCATCATATAGAAAAGATTCAAATCAACTACAAAATGAAGACATTTAAGGGTCACTACTATGCAAAGTTACCATACAAAGCACTACAATGCAAGGAAGCAGTTTGACAAGGTAGAAACAACATTCAGTGATAGCAGACTCATTCACTATGTGAATTAGAAACAACTAAACTCATGATAATTGAGCAAGTTCTGCCCCTACGCTCCTCCCAAGGTGACTTTTGGGGTCTCTGAGTGCATTGGTTATTTCTTCTCTGCTATCTCCCTCTCCAATAAGCAATAAAATGTACTACTTGAAAGCAGCAGAAGAGAACAAGTCAAAAACAGTACTATGCCATAATGAAATCCCACTTTCTATACTAATTTTGAAAAGCATTGCATTCTTTTAAGTATATGGCTTGATAAGATTTTATTAAAGTGTACATTTCATATAATCACTCTCCCAAGTTATATAATATTTCCATAACTCTCAAATATCTCCTGTGTGCCATGGTAGTCTATATGGTGTTTATATCCATCTCCTGAAATATTGACCACCTGATTGTTCCTACAATAGTTTTGAATATATAGCTTTCCATGTAATCCCAGATGCCATGTTTTAATTGTGACACTGTCAGAATATAAAAAGAAGGAATGTGTCTTTGAATAAGGAATGTTTTGTCTCTCTCCCTGTTTCTCCTCCTCTTAACTCCCTGGCTCATTCCTAGGAATTAACTCCAGGGCAATTTTTCTAGCTTTCTACTACTCAACTAATTCCCTAAGCCCACACATCTCTTTTGTATCTCTGAAGTGCTTTGCAAATGTGACTGCTATTAAAGTTATTAGCCCACTTGATAATTTCCAGTCAACACCGCTCACATTTATTTGGAAGGAAAATAAAATGCTAAGAAATAAATGACTTCCCTATGGCCTCAAGCTCAATACAGTTTAGACAATGAATCTAATATCATTGTCCATATTGATTAGAATCAAGAATGAACAGAAATAGATTAAAATGTCTGTAACTATAGCTTCAGTTGCTTTTACTATTTTGATTTTTTTTCTATTTTTTGCTAGTTGGGCTTTTTCTAATCCACTCCCTTCAACATATGTCAACCTCATATTCATACATGTTAGACAATTTTAAAACATTTGGGAGGTGCTGGAGAGATAGCTCAGCAGTTAAAAGCATGCATGAAAGCAAGCAGAACCAGGTTCAAATTCTCAACACTGTGCAAAAGACAGGCGTGGTTGTGTGCACTTGTAACCCCAACATTGAGGTAAGAGAAACCAATATAGCACAGGAGTCCATTGGCTAGTCATAGCCCAAACAATGAGTTTCTGCTTCAGAGAGAGCCCTTATCTCAAAGAAAGACAGAACAATAGAGGAAGATGTGTGATGTCTGTGCATAAGTACACACATGAGCACAAATATTTGATCACATAACACACACACAACCACTTTGGGGGACAACCATTATAATTCCATGGCCACTGAAAGTAACAAGTTTCATAAAAACAAAGCTGGAAACATCTATTAAAACTAGGAAATTCAAAGTCACACATGACTTTAACATGCCTCTCTGAGAATTTCCAGAATGAAAACATAATCTCTTTTGCTCCAGCAACATCAATGGATGTCAGAACCCTGTAGGAATTAAATATAAGAACTGACAGACACAGATTCAGACCAGAGATTTACAAGTATGAGTGTGAGTGCAATTCTGTTCCCAAGTGAGAACCTAGCAATGATTAAAGATAAGTTTGTTTATAGCAACTGCTAGGCTTTAAGTGAGTAGAGGTCTAGGTAGGAAGTAAGCATGGTGCAATTCTTTCTGCTCCAAAAGAGTTACTAGCTCAAAATGTTAAGCTTGCCATTGCCAAAATGCCTGGTTTTAAAATAGAGTCTTTCTACAGAGCCCAGGCTAGCCTAAAAGATCAGATCTCCCTACCTCAGCCTCCAGGACCAGGATTGCAAGGGATCCCACCATGTCCTGATGAGTTTTTGAGTTTCTATGAAGAAGAATCACTTTGGATTCTATACAAAACCATCATCACATTTTTAAAGGTATAGGAAGTAGTCTAATCTGATGCTGATGACCACAACTTGGGCACACAGATCTCTGGCCTTCTCAGAGTCAGCTATTTGAAGGGCACTACCTCCTTTCACACAGTTACTCATTATGCTCTGCTTCATAGCCTCATTACTCTGGAAGAACCAGCAGTGAAAGGACAGTAACAGTAGCAACTTTGACAACCCCATGTACCAAAGACACCAGAGGACTAGGTCTACATTCATCATAGTCAGACAGACTGGAGAATGATGTGGCATAAAAAGCTTTGATAGCCCTGTCCCTCTTCACAGTCTGTTGTCAATCATGAACAGAAAGAACACTTTATCTCTGTTCCTTTGAGAGCTATCTCCCTACTCAAGACTGACTCTGATACCATTTTGGCCCCCTTTCTTGCTCAAAGAAAAGAAAAGACCTCAGGCATAAACGAAAGCCAAACTACAGTTAGTTGTTTGTCTGGCTGTATATTCATTCTTCTAGGAGAAAGGACAGGCTGCTGGAAGTTTCTGTGGAAAGGATTCTGGCTATGATTTTGTCTTTTTCCCATTCAAAGAAGAAAAGACCCCATGACTCCAGACATGCACTGGCTAGATTTTTTTATTGTCTTGTTTGTCAACTTGGCATAATTTGGGAAAAAGGAACTTTAGTTGAGAAAATGCCTCCACTAGACTTCCCCATAGACAAGTCTATCAGACATTTTCTTGATTAATAATTGATGTGAGAATGCCTATCCAACTGTGGGCAGTGCTTCCCATGATCAGGTAGTCCTAGAGTATATAAGAAAGCAGGCTAAGCACACCATGAAGATCAAGCCAGTAAGTAACAATGTTCTTCCATGGCTTCTGCTTCATTTCCTGCCTTGACTTCTTGTCCTGATGTTATTCAGTGATAGAGTATGATATGGAAGTTGAAGGCTGAAATGAATCCTTTTTTCCACAAGTTACTGTTGGTCATGGAATTTATCACAACAATAGAAAGCAAAATAGGACATGATTGTATCTCCCCTAAAATTGCCATCAATATTATTTGTCATATAACTGATGTGAGACAGTGGCATCCTCTATTGGATTCCTACATGGACACAGCTGAAGGTATTGCCCCACCCTTCAGTATGCAATGAGAAGACACTGTGCCCTACCTTGGCAGACTTTTCTTTCTAAGCATGTAAATAAGTCCCTCTGAAGATGTAAGTAGTTGGTGTCTGCACTTTGTATATTTATTAGAATGGTTATGATTGACACGTAGATATAGATGATGTGTATATTTTTATAAACCTTGGTTACTGTAGTTGTTGGTGAAAGTCTCTGAGATGCCATATTTTTATGTACAAAAATTATTTGCGTGGACTAGACTATACAGTGCCTTTCAGGAGAACAAAGTTCATGTGGTATGTGTACATTGCACTGGGGAGATTTTAATCAATCACAACAAAACATACAAGGCTACAAAATAACTACACAGTGGTTCAAACTTTTTGAAATATTTATATGTATTTATTTTATATGTATGAGTGTTTTTCCTGGATGTGTGTGTATGTATCACATGTGCTGTTTCCTGCTGCCTGTGGAATCTGAAATAAAGCACTAGTTCCCCTAAAACTGGAGTTACAGTTATTGTGAACTGCCATATGAGTGATGGGCACTGACCCTGAGTCCTATACAAGAGCAATAAGTGTTCTTAATCACTGAGCCATCTCTCCAGCCCCTGATTATATTACTTAAATGAGGCGGTTAGTGAAAGAAAAGAGAAGAGAAGGGAAGGGAAGGGAAGGGAAGGGAAGGGAAGGGAAGGGAAGGGAAGGGAAGGGAAGGGAAGGGAAGGGAAGGGAAGGGAAGGGAAGGGAAGGGAAGAGCAGGAAAAAACAAATGTTCTTCTACATAGACAATTGTTCATTAAGCGAATAATAAGCTGCTTACTGTGGATCTCAGTTTGTCATTGTTTAGCAAGGTATGCAAGGCAGGCTTCTAGACTCAGTTTCCCACATCTATAAACAGGGAGATTGTAATAGCAGCCGTGTGCTTGATTAGTAGAGACCCTTCTTCCACTCACTCTTCACCTGTAACATTTACTTGGTCCAACCATTAGACTATTTCCCATAAATCTCTTTTGGAGATTCACTTTTTATTTATAAAACAGCTCGCGAGTGCCTTATGGAGATCATGGGTAGTGACTCTGGCTTTGAAGATAAGCAGAGATTGCCTTTTTTTATACAAATTGTGCATACTGTTTTGTTTGAAGTACCAAGTGAGGGTGATTCGGTCCTTCTTAGAAGGAGCAACAAAATACTCAAGGGAGCAAATATGGAGACAAAGTGAGGGACAGAAACTGAAGGAGGGGCCATTTGAAGACCTTTCCACCTGAGTATCCATCCCATGTGCAGTCACCAAAGGTAGATGCTGATGTGGAAGACAGGAAGTGCATGCTGATAAGAGCCTGATATGGATGTCTCCTCAGAGGTCTTCAAGAGTCTGACATATTCAGAGGCAGATGCTCACAACTAGCCATTGAACTGATCATGGGGTTCCCAATGGAGGAGTTAGAGTGAGGACTGAAGGAGCTGAAAGGATTTGCAGCACCATGAGGAGAGCAACAATACCAACCAACCACAGCTCCCAGGGTCTAAACCACCAGCCTGGGAGCACTTAGGGAGGGATCCAGCGCTTCAGTTGAATATGTAAGAGTGGAGGGCCCTGCTGGGCATAGGTGGAAGAAGAGAACCTTGACCGCATGAAGGCTGGATGCCCCAGTGGGTGGGAATTTTGAGGGTGGGGAGGTGGGAGTGGGGGGGTAGATAGAGGTTACATCCACAGAGAAGAAGGAGGAGGGGCGAGGGGATTGGGGGTTCCGAGGGGGTGGTGGGGGATGGGGTAAGGGGACAACATAGGAAATGTAAATAAAACATCCAATAAAAAACAACAACAAAAAACAAATGCATCTGAATAGTACAAAGCCAGTGTACTTTTGTTGCATGTAGTGAAGAAGTACACTAGATTCTAAACTAAGATGAAGGGTCATGTGTCTTCTAAAATACTTCTTACTGAGTCACATCATTCCCATCCCTATGAATGGAATTTGCACAAAAAAAAAAATCCTAACGCATCAGACCTTCTCGAACTCAGTCTACTTTCTCTGTTATGTTAGTGAACATGTAAAAAGATGTAGAAGACACAAGATGGAAAAGAAGCATCCAATGTTTGTCTTTTTGCCTCCTTCTAATTGCACTGGTCAGACTTTCCCAGAGAAGTAGAAGCAGAGGCATCTCAATATCTCTTTTTCTACATATATGTGTGTATGTGCTCATACGCACATATACATATATATCAAATATTTTAGATAGTATAGATGATACATATAGTAAATATTCAGATGTTCAATTGTCTATGGAAAGAATATACATATATCCTATTAATTAAGAACTATTATATATCAAAAAAGAAAAAAAAGAACTATTAAATATTTTTAAAAGGTAAGACTGTGATCTAGGAGAGCTGTAACTTTATTTTTTTTGAAACTCATTTTTAATGATGGTTCTTAACTGCTTTAACCTCCCTTTTGGCCTGGCATGTACCAGAGGTAGTGGAAAACAAAGGATATGGAGGAAGTAGACATGTTTAGGAAGGTTCTTTGGAGCAACTCCTGTCTGTGTTGTCTGGAAATCAGCAGCTCAGTTTATAGGTTGTCAGCAGCAGCTTGATTCACTGGCAAACAGTTGACAGATATGACCTAGCAGTGACAGCTAGTCCTCAGCCTCACCTTGAGTTAGCAAGGAGGGACCAGCAGGAACACCAGGAGAAGTTCTCAGTTGTGCCTTTTGCCTCTCTTAGAGAAGTAAAGATCAGTGAAGACAGGAGACCCATAAGCATTGCACAGCTAGCTATACCAGCAAGACAAGCTCAAGATCTATCATTCTGTGGAGTTCTATTTATACGCTCCAAACATCATGTATCTTCCATGTGCCTTGCCTCAGCACAGATTTTGCCTCAGCACGTACATCCAATCAGCCCAGAAACTGTAATACATCACCAGAAGTTTTTCGGTGCTTTTTCTCTCTGTGGAGTCCTGACAAATGCAGCTCAACTACACAATGTAAGGTGAACAAATACATACATATCATTAAGGAAGAATCATTCATGTGTCCTTTCAGGTAATTGCTTTAGCAGAACATCCTCTCTCCTGTGTCTGCTTCAGCGAAACATTCCTTCACAAGTGTGCCTTAGCCTTTCACACCTGTGCCCACTTTAACGAAGCGTTCCTTCACATGTTTGCCCCAGCAAAATACCATCCAACACAACTGACTCTCCAAAGAACCCTTAAAATTTCCACTTCAGAGATCCAAGCATAGGTCTGGCCCAAAAGCCAATAAACTTGGCACTCAAGAAAAATCAGTGAATTCAATTTATGTCTGAAAGCCAGAAAACATGATACTCTACCTTAAACAGTCCATCACCACGAATTCCCTCTCCTTTGTCTTTCTATTCTATCCATGCCTTCAACTGATTAGTTGAGGGCCATCCATTTTAAGGAAAACATTCTTCTTCACTCAGTCACTGAGACATATGGTAACCTCGTCCAAGCCATTCTTAGACACATCAAGAAATATCCTGGCCCCACTCTCTGGCCAAATAAAGCTGACCTATAAAATTAACTATTGCATCTCATTGGGCGTACACAATACACACAAGTTAACAGTTTAACAGTGGTGGCTATCACTCAGTTGTGCAATGCTTAGGGTGGACAGCATGTACAGATTTGTCCACCAGTATTTCAAAAACAAACAGAGCCAGGACAGAGAGTAGGAACACAATTAAAGAGGGTTTCCTGTAGTAAGTCTCTTGCCAATTTCTTCCAAGTATAAAATGAGAACACAGAAGGAAGTGTCCTTTGGGATCCTTCTCACTAGCCAGGCTCTGTCATTTTAGGATACGATGTTCAGATTCTCTACTTCAAAAGAACCTTTCCTCAGTCCTTTATCTTGTAGTTACTATGACTTCTTCCTTCCTAACCAAATTCCTTAGCAAAACTAGTTTTTGGACATTGTCTCCTTTGCTTTTCACTACATCCATGGTTAAGTCCCCTGCAATTTTATACTCAACTCCAACTTTTCTCCCTAAAATGTAATCTGTTTAGAGTAAAATTCAATGGGCATGTGCCAATTCTCAAGTCACTGCTAGACACAATGTTTAGTCAGCAACACTTCATTCTTAAAGCTTGTTTCTGCTTTTGCTTCCAGAACATTACTGTCTCCTTATTTTGATTCTACTTCTCTGAAAATTTTGTCTTAGTCTTAGACTTGTCATCTGCCCACTATAAGCAATTATATAGCTACTGCAGTGTGAAATAGGCTTGAACACTAGAGTTCCCTCTGTCATCAGCAGTGCTCAGCTGTCTGCGTAAGACACCATAGACAAATTCCCCAGACTGTGCACAGATTCAGGTTGATAACCTTTAACGTTCTTCCTGAATCTAAAATGTTACCCTTCTCAGCACCAACTCAGAAGTGCTAAGAGCAGAGATAGTTTCCCTAGTTCTTAGCTACTTTAGTCTGAGGGCAAGTTGGAAAATTCTAGAAGACAGTAATTAAATTAGTAGACCAGTTTCAGTCTATCCCCAAATAAAAACTTTTCAGAACTATTGGCTAAAACTTTGACAATAGCTTTCTTTGATGAGGAAAAGGGAGAACTGGGTTTCACAACCAAATTACTTACATGATAAAATATGTGACAAGCCTGCCCCTTTCCTAAGTGGAAAGTAACAAGTGAGCTAAAGCAGCTCCAAAGCCCAGGCATCCTTCCATTGCTTTGACATCCATGTGTTGCCTTCTGCTGCACATCCCAGTATCTTACAACTTTCTACTCATGGTCTGACCTCTGAGCATCTCCTCTAGGACTCAGAAAATGAGAAAGGAGCTGGAAACACAAGGTCATGCTATTATATAAGAGAGTCCAACCGGGCAGTGGTGGCGCACGCCTTTAATCCCAGCACTTGGGAGGCAGAAGCAGGTGGATTTCTGAGTTAGAGGACAGCTTGGTCTACAGAGTGAGTTCCAGGACAGCCAGGGCTACACAGAGAAACCCTATCTCAAAAAAAAGAAACAAGGAGAGAGAGAGAGAGAGAGAGAGAGAGAGAGAGAGAGAGAGAGAGAGAGAGAGAGAGAGAGAGA
>NW_021620526.1:1264491-1297401 GCF_004785775.1 Grammomys surdaster
AGAGAGAGAGAGAGAGAGAGAGAGAGAGAGAGAGAGAGAGAGAGAGACCAGGGCTGGCAAGATGGCTCAGTAGGTAAAGATGCTTGTCAACAAATGTGATGCCCTAAGTTTGACACCTAGGATCTACATGGTAGAAGGAGAGAATCTAAAAGCCTAGAGGAGATCTGTGAGATAATGAATTCAGCCACTGACTGTGAGGATGGAGAAGAGATATATTAAATGCTTTTAAAGAAGTAAATTTTTATGAATTTAAACCATAAGTGAAGCAAGAATCCTGGGGGGGGGGAAATCTAGGCCAGTCTTGTACAGGCCTGATGCAGGCAAGAACAGTATGACCATACTTTCAATGACTGTATCATGCTTTAAAGATAGCATTCCATAGCCCTTCTCCCTGTTTTCCACCTTTCATATTGTTTCTGTTCCTTCTTCCTTAATGCTTCCTAAACTGAAGAGAGAGAAATACAAATGTCCTTAAACATCCCTTACCCTCAGCATTTTAAGTAGTTATAACTGCATTCTCTGCTGTTTGCTACAAAGGGGAGCTTCTCTAATTAAGAATGAGAGTAGTATTTGTCTATAGAGACAAACACAAAAATTTATAAATAAAATTTAAAAATTTTTACACCACAAAAGAAACAATCTACAGAATGGGAAAATAATTTTGCCAGATATACATCAGATGGGGTACTAATACCTTGAAAATATACAGAACTAAAACAATTACACACTAGAAAAATCAAATCATCCAGTCAATAAATGGACTTCTAAACAATTGAAAAGTTTCAGTATCCTCAACCATGGGGAAATGAAAATGAAATGCACTCCAGAGTCTATCTCATGCCACTCAGAATGGCTAAGCAAAAAACAAGCAACAGATGTGGTCAAGGATATAGGAAAAGAACACTCATTCATTGCTGATTGGAGTGCATACTATGGCAATCAGTACAGTGGCTCATCAAAATAAACAAACATATATATATATATATATATATATATATATATATATATATATATATAATGATCATTTTGTCCACATGTATGACTCCTTGGTATATACTGAATGGATTATACTTTCTAGTGCTAAGAATTGAACCTAGGGCCTTAAACATGGTAAGCAAGCACTCTACCACTATGTTACAACTACAGCCTTCAAAATTAAAGAGTTTTATATCTTACCTCTGGTGGTTTGAATAGGAATGACCTTCATAGACTTATGTGTTTGAATGCTTGGCCCAAAGAGAATGACACTAGTAGGAGGTGTGGCCTTGTTGGAGGAAGTGTGTCATTGTGGGTGCAGGCTATGAAACTCTCCTTTTAGCTGCCTGGAAATCAGTCTTCGTCTGTCTTTGGACCAAGATGTAGAACTCTCAGCTCCTCCAGCATCATGTCTGCCTGTACACTGCCATTATTCCCCCATGATGATAATGGACTGAACCTTAGAACCTGTAAGCCAGCCTCAATGAAATGTTGTCCTTTATAAGAATGGTCCTGGTCATAATATCTCTTCACAGCAATGAAACATAAAGCAAGACACTACCACACAAAAACCTACATATCTACATTTACTGTTTCTCTATTCACAGTAGGCAGAAATCAAATGGTGAATAGATAAGGAAAAAATGGCACAAATACACAATGAAATTATTTTCAGGTAGAAAGAAAAACAAAATTATTAAATCTTTAGGACGAAGATATAACTGAAAGCTATTATGCTAAGTAAAGTAAGATTCAGAAAGCCATATGCTAGGCATTTTCCTCTTATATTTGAAACCTATGTATGCATACATGTGTGTGGATCTAGCATATGTGTATACATGTATGTCATGAGACTAGAAAAGGGACCATGAAAAGGAGTGAGAGACCTTAAGGTATGGGAGGGACAGAGAGTGGTGGAATATATATAACATGAAAACAGAGGGCAGCACTCTCCGGGAGAAAGAGATAGACCAGTTGGCAGGAAGGACAGGATGACATGAAGAAGGGTTCAAATGAAAACAAAGTAGAATGACTCAAATGTATGAAAATGCCATAAGGAAGCCCAGTACTTTGTACGCTAACCTAAAAACACTAGTTTTAAAAATGGCTTCACTAACACTCATATAAAATAATTACAATATTTACATTTAAGCTAAAAACATTTTTCATAATGCTCATATTATAGGTTCTTCCAATATACAAAATTGTGACTATATTCTAATAACTTGTTCCTATTGTTGCAACATGAAATATGGGACTTTTAAAGAATAAAATAAAGCAAACACTTGGTGGGCTAAGGCAGGATCAATTATATAGACAGACTACATAGCAAGAAGGAAGGAAGGAAAGAAAAGTAAGCATTATACCCTTGCTTTCAAAAACAAAACATAACCTTTCCTCAATAAACAATATATACCATATACCTCAACTCTTATTGATGCTGATGTCTTTACTTATTCATTTATTTTTAGTTGACAAAATGCATACAAATTTATGCTGTACAACATGATGCTTTGCAATATGCCTCCATTATTGACTAATTGAGTTCATATTCCAAGTATGCAATACCCTACTGTTAACTACACCACTATCAGCAAGGAATCTTGTACTTAATTCTCCCCCCAAGTGCAATTCTCTAGCTCCTCTAAACCACCTCCTTGGCTCCTGGCATCTATATTCTATTCTTCTTCTGTGAGGACATAATTAAAATAGATGAGGTTAAATATAAAATCTAAAGCTATAAAGCTCCTGCAAGACACACTATACAAACCTAGGTGATCATTTAAGATACAAGAAAAGGGACAATCTATGAAAGAAAAAATTTGAGAATTTATCCTTCAAAATGTCAATGCTGTGCAAGCAAGAGGACATGGAGTCAAATCCCAAGAACCCACATAAAACCTAGGCATCTAAAATATAAGAAGAAAGTCTGGAATGGTGGCGCAAGTGTTTGGTCTCAACACATGTGAGGCAAAGGCAGAAACAGGTACATTTCTCTGAGTCCCACAACAACCTGGCCTACAGAGTGAGTTCCAGGCCATCCAGAATACAGTGTAAAATTCTGTTTCAATTTTTTTAAATAAAAAATATATAAGAATCCTTACATTCAGGGAATAGGAGTAACAGTAGTGAAGCCCTGGGGGCCAGCAGAAAGAATGGAAACATGCAACCTAGGGAGGTAGGAGGTGGAGGGGCCCTCCAGAATGCACCAGAGACCTGGGACGTCAGAGACCCTCAGGACTCAAAGGGAGGGACCTTAGATGAAATGCCCTACATTGAAGAGAGGGAACTTGTAGAATCCACATCCAGCAGAAAGACAATCCTTCAAGTGGAGGGATGGGGTTGCCAACCCACAGTTAAAAACTCTGATCCAAAGTTGTTCCAGTCTAAAAGAACTGCAGCAACAAAAACGGGGAAGAGCCTGAGAGAAAGGAGGTCCAGTGACAGGCTCAAATTAGGATTCAGGTCAAGGGGAGGCTCCAAGGCCTGACACTATTACTGATACTATGGTGTGCTTATAGACAGGAGCCTAGCATGGCTACCCTGCGAAAGGCTCGACAAGCAGCTGAAAGAGTGGTGGGATTGCAAGCTGGCACAACCACTCTGGAAATCAGTCTGGCGGTATCTCAGAAAATTGGACATAGTATTACCTGAGGACCCAGCTATACCACTCCTGGGCATATACCCAGAAGATCATTCAACATATAACAAGGACACATACTCCACTATGTTCATAGCAGCCTTATTTATAATAGCCAGAAGCTGGAAAGAACCCAACAGAGGAATGGATACAGAAAATGTGATACATTTACACAATGGAGTACTACTCAGTTATTAAAAACAATGACTTCATGAAATTCACAGGCAAATGGATGGGACTAGAAAATATCATCCTGAGTGAGGTAACCCAGACACAAAAGAACACACATGGTATGCACTCACTAATAAGTGGATACTAGCCCAAAAGCTCACAATTCCCGTGATACAACCTACAGACCATATGGAGCATAGAAGGAAGGAAGATCAGGGGATGGATGCTTCAGTCCTGTATTGAGGGAGCAACAGGATGATTGTGGGACATAGAAGGAGAAGAGGACAAAAGAAAGAGAAAGGAGGAGGAAGAAATAAGGGTGGCAGTATCAGAATCTGGAGGAGACTTGAGAGAGGTACAGAGGGTCAGGAAGTCAAATAAAAATAGGTAGCAGGGTGGGTGAGGAACTGGGGATAGCCACTGAAGGGTCCAAGACACCAGAGAAATGTGAGGTTCCCAGATCCCAACGGGATTGACTTTAGCCATAATGAGCAGAGAAGGGGGAGATAGAACCTGCAGAGACCACCTCTATCTAGTAGATATGCATGGACCCTGGTTGAAGGGTGGGGCCACCTACCAATCTCAAAGATTTTTAACCCAGAAATGTTCCTGTCCAAAGGAAGAACGGGAACAAAAAATGGAACAGAGATAGAAGGAAGTGTCAACTGGGAATCCCATCTGGCTATACATCATGTCTGCAGACACCAAACCCAACACTGTTGCCATGGTCAAGAAGCACTTGTGGACAGGAAACACGTGTGGCAGTTCCTGGGGAGGTCCAGCCAGCAACTGATCAATGCAGAGTGGGTTGCTTGGAGCCAACCATCAGACTGAACTCAGAAAACCTAGTGTGGGAACTGGCAGAAGGACTGGAGGAGTGAAGGGGGATTGCAACCCCATTGGAAGAACAACATAGGCTGGCCTGACCACCCAGTTCTCCCAGAGACTAGACCACCAACCAAGGAGTGTACCTGGAGGGATCCATGGATCCAGATACATGTGTAGCAGAGGATGGCCTTGCCCAACAGCAACTGGAGGGGAGGCCCTTGGTCCCAGTGAGGTTTCATGCCCCAGAGTAGGGGGATGCTGGAGCAGTGGGGCAGGAGAGTGTGGGTGGGGGCAGGAGCACTCTCATACAAGCAAAAGGGAGGAGGGAGTGCAGATGTGGGATGGGGTGGAGGAGGGGTAACCAGGAAGTGGGATATAATGGTATGGGGGGGTTCATGGAGGGGGTAAACAGGAAGTAGGATATCATTTGAGATGTAAATGAATGGAATGATTAATAAAAATTTTAAAAAAGAGTCAGATGAAGATACTTACACTCTCCAACCAATGAACAGAAGCTGGGATCCCTGTGGTTGAGTTAGGGAAAGACTGAAAGATGCTGAGGAGGAGGGTGACCCTGTAGGAAGACCAGCAGTCTCAATTAACCTGGACCCCTGAGATCTCTCAGACACTGAGCCACCAACCAGGCAGCATATACCAGCTGATATGAGGCCCAGAACACATATACAGCAGAGGACTGCAGGGTCTGGGTTCAGTCAGAGAAGATGCACCTAACCCTCAAGAGACTGGAGGCCCCAGAGAGTGGGGAGGTCTGGTGGGGTGAGGGTGAGGATGAGGGTGGGGACATCCTCTTGGAGACCATGAGGGTGGGGGGATGGGAGGATATATGGGATGAGGAACAGTCAGGGGGTGGACCCCGGAGGGAGATAATGACTGGAGTGTAAAAGAAAGATATAATAATAATAATGATAATAATAATGAGGGAAATGAGTACATTAAGATAGATATCTATGAACGGAAACAATCATATAAAAGATTTTTACTCAGAATTTAGAAACATGTCTGTTTCTACATCTGTGTTCATGTCTTATTATCAACTTTATAGACCTAAGAAATAAGTTAAATCTTATTTGCAAAATGTTTATGTTAAGATACACTACCATGGCAATGATGGATCACTTAGAAAACGTGGCTTTATATAAGATCTTAGAGGATAGACTTAATGACTGTTAACTTAAGAATCACTGGAGCTGGAGAGATTCTCAGTGGTTGACAACACTGGCTGCTCTCTCAGAGGACCTGAGTTCAATTTCCAACATCCACATAGCAGCTCACAATCCTCCATAACTCCAGTTTAGCACTGTCTTCCAGTCCTTGCACTGAACTCACATGGTGCATAGACATGCAGGCCAAACACCCATGTGCATAAGGTAATACTTTAAAAGCAAGCAAAAAAAAAAATCCCACTTAATTTTAAGTTTGAATCATAGAAAATATATCTGTGCAATTGATATTAATCTGAACAAAAATACAATAAATATTGGTTTCCTAAGTAAGAAAAAATTGTCCAGCCAGCTACAGAACCGAAATAAAGTGATTTTCTGCAAAAATCTAAGTGAAACAAGCCAGTCCTGTGAACACAAGCATTGCATGTTTTCTCTCACTTAAAACTAATGGTAGCTTTATAAGACACAAGTTTTCCACTTGTAATCAGCTATTGTTTATTGTGTTTGTCACTTTTTATCACTGTGACAAAGTGTTTAGGAAAACAACTTTTACAAGAGAAAGGATTTGGTTTTCAGTTCATAGTCACTAGGTTCTGCTGTTTCTGGCCTATGGGTAGTGAGGCAGAGAACACGGAAGTCTGAGGGCTCAGTTGAGGAAAATCATACATCTTATGTCTGTCAGGAAGGCAAGAGAGAAGAGGGAAGCTAAGGAGAGGGAAGACAGATACCCTAAAGGTATGTCCAAGAACCCAACTTTATCAAAGCAGGCTTCACCTCTTAACAGGGCATGAAGCTACAGAGCCACTATGGATTCCTGAACAGAGTAAGGAGCGCCTCGGGATTCAATCACCTCCCAGCAGCACTTTCACCTGGAGACAAAGCCTCGCAGCCACAAACTCTTTGGCAAGGAGTGTTTCACACCTGAGGCCCTAACAATCCTACTGAGGACCACTGCTGCTTTCAACAGTCCCCCTCCTGCTTTGTCTCTCACTGGTTCTATATATGAATCTTTGTGAGTTTGTTCTACTTAGAGGTCACTGAGCTTTTTGATCAGAGAAAGAGAGAGGGCAAATGGGGGTTAAAAGGGGAATATTTCAAAAGACAGCTAAAGCTAAAGACCATTTGAGGAGTAGTATGGAGACGTAACATGGCAGAAACTTCCTAAAATATATACATATATGGACAATCTAAATAAAATTGCCAAATAATTGGAAGACAGATCCCCAACTAGACATCTCTTATCACCAAATGAAGCCTCCAGTTCTGGGAATTGCTTACCTCCAATCAAATTGCTATCCAAAGGGGCCCCATGTGAACCTCCAAACAATACAGATTTCTGGCAAAACTATTGGTTGCCCTCCATATACCAGGGTAAGATCCAATTGCTGAAGACAACACGTACACATCTCACTGAACATGGAAAAGTTGAGCCTTCACCCCTACTGACTAGTGTTCATGGCACTGGAAAGTACTGTGCACACTACCAAAGGAGAAAGGTAAACATTAACCCAGCTACAAACCCTTTGATCTACAATACTGCACTAATGCAGTAGTGGCACAAAGCTTGTGGGAATAACCAACCAATGTCTGACTGAACATAGGCCTGTTCCATGAAATGGATCCCATCCCTGACACTGCTCAAGAATCTGAGACTAGATAGGCCAGGAACATAGAAGAAAACCAAATACTCTTCAGTTAAAGGAATGTAACAACAGATGACCCCTAACAACTTTCTGCTATACTCATAAATCCATGCCTTACTCAGCCATCGTCAGAGAAGCTTCTTCCTGCAGCAGATGGGAACAAATACAGAGACCCACAGCCAGACGATATGCTAGAGAATGAGAGCCCTGGAACCCTCAGCTGTAAAAGGGATGTCTCCATCAAATCTCTTCTCCTCAGGGCTCAGGGGGCAATGCACAAGAGAAGACAGAGTGTAAAGATGAAGGGCACCTTCTAGTCACAGCAGGATGGATGCATGTATAAACTCACAGAGACTAAGACAGCATGCACAGGGCATGCACAGGTCTGCACCAAATGGGTCTCACTGCTGAGAAGGGAAGTGGACAAATGCCCCAATTCCTAACCCAGAAACTATCTCTAACTGATAACCACTTGAAAATGAAAATTTAGTTTTCTACAACTGAGTCTCACTGGGTATACAAAGAACTATTAAGGCCAAGCCCCATGCCCAGTGGTAGATGGCCAACAAAAAATTACTTAACTCAATGGTAATTTCATAGGGTGTTTGTTTATTTTTCTCATTAATGGCTCTTTGTTTTTTCAGTTCACTTGATTGTTTTGCTCTATTCAGGTTTGCTTGTTTTTATTTTATCATTTTTAAGATGCCTGTTTGGTTTAATGAGATATAATGTTTAATGTAATGTTCTAATGAGAGAGAACAAGAAAAGATGTAGATTTGGGAAGGTAGGGGGATCTGGGAGGAACCTGAATCTCTTCTATGGAAAAAAAACTATTTTCATTAAAAAATATTTTTTTAAAAAAGAAGGGATTAGGCCAGAAATGTACCTCTTTGGGAACAAGATAATGGCCCTCACTTAAAAAATATACATTTTGCTATCATTTGGGTTTTTGTCCTGCCTGCTACAGAATCAGAGAGGAATGCTGGTACTCAGCTTGCTTTCTCCTTTCATTCAGTCTAAGACCACACCTTAGTTAACATTCTCTAAATAATCCCTCATAGGCCGGCTTGCCAGGGACTAACATCACCTGGATAACCTCTCACAGCTATGCCTTGAAGCTGTCTCCTAAATGATTCTAGGGGATGCCAACTAGACAAGCAAAATTAACCATGGCATCCACTAAGCTTAGCAGAACCCTTTACTTTCTAGGAGTATTTAAAGGCTTTGACAAGTCCCATGCCTATACTTCTTAGAAACTCTCTGTCAACTAAATTTATTATTTTAATTGATTTCCCACTTTACAGTTTTCTATGATACTTATTTGTACTTCATTTTTATTCTTTTTCTGCCCATTTTAGGCTAATGAAACTTACTCATCTTAGATTTCACTTCCTTTTTTGTTTTTGTTTTTGTCTTGTTTTTTTTTTTTTTTTCGAGACAGGGTTTCTCTGTGTAGCCCTGGCTGTCCTGGAACTCACTCTGGAGACCAGGCTGGCCTCGAACTCAGAAATCCGCCTGCCTCTGCCTCCCAAGTGCTGGGATTAAAGGCGTGCGCCACCACTGCCCGGCTATAGATTTCACTTCCTAATCCAAACCCAAAAAGTTCTTTTGTAAGTATGCCTTTCACTGTACTTCCAAACTTTTGCAGCTGTATTTGCATATTTTCATGTAGTTCAAAATACCTTAAAATGTTGCCAGGCAGTGGTGGCACACACCTTTAATCCCAGCACTTGGGAGGCAGAGGCAGGTGGATTTCTGAGTTTGAGGCCTGCCTTCCAGGGCTATACAGAGAAACCCTGTCTCAAAAAAAAAAAACCTTAAACTGTCTATTAAGATTTGTTTGTTTGGTGCTGGTTGGTGGTGGTGCAAGGCAGAGACAGGTGGATCTCTGAGTTTGAGACCAGCCTACCAGCCTGGTCTAGAAGTCACGATTCTGGACAGCCAGAAACCCTGTCTCAGAAAGAAAAAAAAAAAAGACTTTTTGTCTGTAAATTATTTAGACATTGCTTAATCTCTAGGTAGTTTGGGGCTTTCTGTCTATCTTTCTGTTATTGATTTCTACTGTAACTTCATCATGATTTGAGATGATACTTATCTATGATTTGTTTTCCTTTAAACTCATTTTCTTCACCAAGAACATAATAGTATATCTGACACATGAGCTTCTGAAGGATGTATTCTGCCTTCATTGAAGGAAATACTGCAAACTGTCAGATAGACACACTTGATTGACAGCACTGCTCATTTCCACCACATCCTTACAGATCTCTCAGCAGATGAATCTGTCAGTTACTGATACAGGGCTGTTGAAGCCATCAACTATATTTTTTGAATTTGGTTCTTCCTCCTTGCAGTTCTACCAGTTTTTAATCCACATATTTTGACAGTGTGCTTTTGGGAGCAACAATTTTAGGGATTATTATTTATTCCTGTTATTACACCATTATACAATACTGTTCTTCACACCTAATGATTTTTCTTGTCTGAAATTGTTACAGGTATTGGCAGTTTTCTTTCAGTTAGTGGATCTTTTTCTACCCCTTTATTTCTAATCTGGCTGGGTCTTTATAATTGATGTTAATGTGTTTCTTATAGAGAATATATGTGACTCTTGTTTTCTCAATCTTTTTAAAACTTTTAAACAGTCTTCTTACATTGTAGCCCAAGCTACCTGGGAACTCACTCTGTAGGCCATTCTAGCCTTGAACTTGCTCCAATCCTACTGCCTGAGTCTCCTGAGTACTGCTGGTACATCCCACCAAATCCAGCAAGAGTCTCTGGTGTTTCACTTCCACCAACATGCCCATATTTACAAGTCTATTATATTTGTTTTTTCATTGACTCTTCTGCCCTTTTCCTGTCTTCTTCAGGTTAAGCTGAGCATTTCATGATCGTGTTTTCTTATTCTTCTTACATATCAATCATACATCTTTTAAGTTTTTTTTTTTTTTTTAGTTTCTCCAAAAACATGTTTAGTGTTAGGAAGTTAGGCTCTGAAGTCTGTGTGTTGTCTTAATGTGAAGTCTAAGCCAAACTAGTGGCTAGACCATAGACACAGAGTTTCAGCTTGGGAAGATGAAGAGCTTATGTTAATTAATATAATATTGAACAATACTCAGAATCCAGTTAAAGCTACTGACCTATATACACTAAAATGGTTGAAATTCTGCTGTGCATAGGTTATCACACTTTATCACTAAAGGCCAGACAAATACATTGTTTCCATTTAAATGAATTCTACAACAGGCCACATGAATGTAAATTACTCAAAAGTGGGTTAAAGGAGCCTATTGGAAGGCAAGGGTTGCTGTTACACTCATGCACACAAAGGAAAAATTTGCCAAGATGTCACTTTACAGTATACATTATATACTGGCATGGACAAGGTGCATGTTTTCTGCTGAGTGTAATGTGTGTCTAAAACCCTAACATTTGGCATTCAAGGAGGCTTAGGTGAGGGAGCTGGGATCTCAAGTTCAAGGACAGCCCAGCTGCATAGTGAGATGATGTCTCAAACAAAATGGAAATAAATAAAAATGTCTGCTTGCAAAAATTCCTCGATGTGAAGCACTTTTGGCTATTAGAGGAAACCAGAGAAAGGGCCCTTGGGTTGGGGGTGGGGAGGTTAGGGAATCACAAAGCCTAGCCCCAGCAAAACAATGACACTCTCTGCATTTGAAAGAAGAGAAACAGCTTTATACCTAGCAGGGGCCACGTGGGCTTGGCAAGCCAGACTTGTGAGTTCTGGAACTTCAGAGGAGACAATATGGGAAGAGGGAATGCTTCTTCTGGGAGTTTGGTTTTGCTGTGCACTGATTTGCTTTGTGTGAATGATTATGCAAAGAAGGATGGGCCAGCCTGCTGACCTGGGATTTCACCTTCCTACACCCATCAGCCCAGTTGAAGCTAAGGCTAGGCACTTGAGGGCAAACTTTGAATCTTTGTTGTAATAAAGGATTCACTCCTTCCATTTCCTCTTGGAATATGGCACCTGGTAAGTGCCTGGAGGATAGCACCTTGGTGCACCAGGCCACAGTACCTTTAGTCAGGACACTCTGCAGTCTCTCTAGCAATTCTTCGGCAAGATGGGGGTGGGATATGGGTAGGAGGGTTGGAGACAGACTCTAGGCCAGTCTCTAAGTACATATGTAAAGTAAGCATCCATTTCAGACAACTAGAAACACTTGACAGGAATTTTGCAGTCGGTGGGGATGCAGGGTACAGAGCTTTATGACCAACAGTCCTGCCAGACTAGTGGGGAGCTACGTCCACTATAAACTGGGGATAAATACAAGCCCAGCCTGCCAAAGTCTGGATAGACCAAATGAATGTGCACTACTCTGTATATCCATTATATGTGCACGTGTTAAACGGGGATATCTTTACAAAAACAAACAAACAAAGCTGGTCTGGTAAGATGGCTTAGAGAGAAAATGCACTTGCTGCCAAGCCTGTTGACCTGAGTTTGATCCCTAAAACTCACATATTCAAAGTTGCCCTCTGGCATCCACATGCATTCAGTATCGCGCATGCACGCGCGCGCGCGCGCGCGCACACACACACACACACACACATTTCTAGATTACGATTGAGAGCTAGCTTTACTCCTTCCACGGGGAAAAAATAGCAGCCCACAAGAAGAAAACTGCAACATCTGTGTCCATGTGCCTCACTACCCCCACCTCCTCCAGTGTGCCCCCAAACCCTGCTGCCCCAAGGTTTGCTAATTAAAATAACTGAGGTGAGAGAGGTCTCAGATGCTGCAGGCTTATGGCAGATGAAATTTGCAGCCAAGTCTTCTTGTTCCTCCAGGCCAACACTCTCTTCCACCCAGATCCCACACACCCTTCCCTCCCTAAGCAACTGAAGGGAGAAAAAGTCACAGAACTAAAGCCACAGAGCCAGTTTTATTTAAGTGCTACCACAAATGTAGACTAGCATTAAGGCAGTATGATACATTTCAGGTTTTCCTTACAAGCTTTTGTACAGTAAACTTTGATCAAAGTATCAATTTGAATTAGCAATTAAATTTCATTTAAATGGCAGTTTGTTCTTGAATTCTAAAGAAAATCTCTGTCTGAGTTGACATGAGACCAAGTGCTTCACATCGTGTCACTGAAGCAAACATCACTGAACTCACTGGTGCTAGCATCTCTTCCTCCTTGTCTCCTGCCCCCAACCAGGAAGGTCACAAAGACAAGATGTCTTAATACTCCATTTTCTTCTAGCTATCAATTGTTACTTCAAATTCCTTCTGAATGAAAAGATGTAAAAACTTATGGTAATTAAAAGAGTGATTATGAATTATAATGTAAACATAACTGTAGTTGACACTCGGGGTTACCAACCATAAGAAATTACTGTGGCAATAAAAGAATGTGCTGGTCAATACTTGAAAAATTCAAATGATCAAAAAGAGGGTAAAAATGTCTCATCATTTACAACCAAATATATAAAAATCAGCACCAATGTTTACATTCACACAAAATAGAATCAATGTGGTATGACGTATCATTCCTTTTGCCACTTGATCTGACAGGCATTAAAATGAACTTTAATAAGAACTCATCTAATTCTGTTCTTCAAATAGGGGGTGTCATATTTTGTCACAGAATCTTGAAAAGCAAATTTCAAGTGTTTGTATTTCATTATAAATCCTTTTCTTACTGCCATTAAAGGTACAACACAGATTACACACAACATAAAGCTGAGTGGTCACAGTCACATTACAGAGCTAACCACCAAGACAGCCTTGACCAGTGCGCATGCACTCCTCCCCCACCCCTGGGAATGGGAGAAGAAAGCAGGAGGCAGAGAAAAATCAGGAAAGGGGGACAGCAAGGCTTAGGACCTCAGAACCACAGACATCACACTTGGAAAATTGATCTCTAAGATAGCAAGAATATACACACACTTTCAAGAGTACAGGATGCCAAAGAGGAGTATGTCTGAAAGGTAGATGAAACTTCCACTGTGTCTCGGGGTCCGTGTCTATGTGTGTCAGTCAGTGTAATGGAGGTATCTCATTCTGGACTGCATATGCAGGGAAAACTGAAATGAACACTTCTCACACAGCCATCTCATCAGAACAATCAGAATCATCAGAATCATCATCAATAAGCACAACCTTGCGGTAATCGCCACTGGCAATGGGGATCACAGTGGTGTCAGGAGGGGTGGCAGAGGTGGCAGCAAGCTCAAGGGATACAGTGGGAAGGATGGAGGCAGGGATGTCAGGTTTGAGGTGGCCAGTGGTGGTCATCTCAAGACAATGGGAAGCTGAGACCTCAGGGAGGTCGACAGCAGTGAGCACAGAGTGGCTGGTGGTGGCAGGTTCAAGATAGTCAACAGTGGTAGTCACAGGGTGGCTGGTACTAGATTTAATGTAGCCAGCCATGGATGTAGGGTGACTGGTGGAAGGGCCAGCAGAGATACGGTGACTAGTGACAAGTTTGGAAGCAGCCCTGAAATGGACAGTGTCTCCCTTGAAATAGACAGAGGAGGGTTTGAAATGGACAGAGGATGCTGTCTTAGGGTAGACAGAGGCAGACTTGGGGTGCCCAGAAATAGATTTGTGGTGGATAGAAGCAGGTTTGCGGTAGACAGAAGTAGACCTGGTTTGGGGCTTGGGACGGACAGAGGTATGATCAGAGTGGGATGCTGCTGCATCACCAGGCAGTAAAACATTCCGGATGTTCCTCCTCGGGGTTCCCTCCACAGCAAGACAGGCACGAGCACGCTCTTGTTCTCGGACTTCATCACGGGTATGGACACGGGCACCGGTAAGAGCTCGGGTCTCCCAAGTCTCCCGAATATCACTGATGAGGTGAGAGATGAACAGGATAGGGTGCCTCATAGCATGGAAGATGGTCCAGTATTCTCTCCGGAAACTCTCATTGAGGATACCGTAGATGATGGCGTTGAGGCAGCTGTTGAAGTAGGCTATGCAGTAGGCTGCAAGATAAAGCCAGTTGGGGATCTTGCCTGCCATTTCCTTTGGAATGACAGCCACCAACACAGTGAGCACATTGACAGGGCACCAGCACACTGCAAAAAGGAGGAAGATCACAAACATGGTTAGAAAATTTCGAACCTCAGCAAACTGGTTGTCAGGATTCTGTCCAGCTGGGTCACGGGCTGCCAGCACTTTGATCCAGATTTTCGTGTAGCAATAACCGACTATGATGAGAGGGAAGACGAAGTGTATGCAAACAATGGTCACAGTAAAGGCAGGGTTGTTCACATAGTTGAAGATGCAGGTGTAGGTGCGAGGGTCATACTCAATGGTGCCAATGTACATGTTAGGCAGGACAGCCAGGACAGTCATGACCCAGGTAATGACCAGATAGATGCAAGTATTGCGCAGGCTGAAGATCCGCTTGTATTGGAGGCTGTGGCAGATGTAGCAGTAACGGTTGATGGCAATGGCAGTAATGTTGAAGATGGAACCGACTACACTCAGTCCTGTGACCAACCCAACCATCTGGCACTGGAGCTGACTCAGATCCCAGCCCCCAACTGACATGGCATACAGCATCAAAGGGTAGGGGTAGATGGCCACCAGCATGTCTGCCACAGAGAGGCTGACCACAAAGATGTTACCTGAAAAACATAAAGGGAAGGAAAAGAGGGAAAGAAACAGAAATCAGTGGTTAATATTTGAAAAGCCGCCTTTCAAAAATTGGAGGAAACAGCCAACTGGGTGAGCAACAATTTAGAATTCTTTCGAAGAATGACAGTTTTCTTTCTTTCCTCTTCTTTCTTATTTACAAACAAGTCCCAGGTGACTCTGATACAAACAAGTTTAGGACACCTGTGCTTGCCACTGGTTTTTTGTTTGTTTTCAGTGTCATCCTTACTGTGAGAAAGAAGTGAGAATATAAGACAGAGTGGCATGGAGCACAGAAACATCTGAGTGGGAGGGGCAGAGTCTGGCTGTCTGACACCATTTTAGAGAAATAAAACTGCGCCACATTTTCCACACTGTAAGAGGTGGGGAAGGGAGAGTGGGAAAGGGAGCTAGATGGAGCTATCCAGAAACAGAATCAACCCACGATTAACATCGATAATGATGATGATAAGTACTAACCCTCTTCCTTAAGAAGGAAGACTTACCAAAAGAGACCATCCTGAGAAGGTCTTCGGGACTTGTTCAAAGAAATTAAACAGTAATATCTGACAGCCAGGTGAAATACTTACCACTCCCCAGCTACCTTCAGAGTAAACAGGGCAGAAACCCTGTTATATCAAGACGGAGGTCAAAAGAAGAGACCAGGGGAAAGGAGAAATCTCTGTAAGTGCAGGATTCACCTCTGGCTTCCCACAAAGCACCCTGTACAGAATCCTCTCTTCAGCACAGGTGCCTGCCAGGCTGAAGAGGAAACCTGCCTCCTGCCCTGCCCCGTTCAAAGGCCAGTAGCAACATTTTAGAAAACCTTTTACAAAACCTAGATGAAAGAGGCCAAGTGGAGGCGCAGGGCCCTCTTTATTTGGAAACACCTCATTGCTAATTAGCTTTGGTTTGGCAAAATACTGCACTTTGTCCTGGGCTGAGAGAAAATGAGGGCTTTCTAACCGGGGCACCAAGACTTGCCCTCCGTGCTTTTTGCAAAAAAAGGGGGTTCTTTTAGGAGTTTCCCTCAAAGAAATGAACTTCCTAAAGAAAAATAGGAAAGAAAGGTCAAATATTTTAAAAATAAACTCACAACAACCACAAAAACTTTTTATTTGCACTTCAAAGGAAAAGAGAAAAGAAAGAAGAGAAAAGGGGAAAGAGAAAAAGACTGAGCTCCCCAGGTAATTGTCCGTGCTCGGTGGATCTGCCCTTGGGTACCTTATCAAGAGTGAAAGGTAAGGTCCAAGGCTTGGCCGCAAGGTCTCTGGGTTACAAGGAAGACATAAGTAGCACTCACCATAGTGTGAAAGAAAAAATTTAAGGACTCTGAGTCTGTTGCTGAGTTTTTAATTTGTCCCCACTAAGCAATTCACTAGGATTTGCACAGCAGCTCTTTCCCCAGCCTAGGGCAACGTTATTTTCAACCCTCAGAGATCTGTGCACTCTCCCAAGCCACTGAAATCTTGGAAAAGAAGACCCAAGGCTCCATCATCCTACCCTCTCCTGGGCAGAGAGCGGAGTTGGGGGCTACTTCACTCTTCCTCTCCTTGTCCACAGCCTTCTCCCACTCACCCTGAAACCCCTTTATACACACCCCTTCTCCCTCCTCGACCCCGCACAAGTCTCTGTGCCTAGCTCCTTCCCGTGCTATCCGCCTCTGATCAGCCCGGGCTGGAGACTAGGGGAGTGGGGCTTGTGGTTTCCAAGTCCTGGCGCTTTGCAATTGGAACCCCTGAGCTCCCCTGGAGCTCTCTTGCTGTCCCCTGCACCATTCCTACCTGGTTTTACTTCTTCCACCCTCCCGCCGCTGCGCTCAGCTCCTGCGCCCGTCCTCCGGACACCCCAATACAGACCTCCGGACGTCCTCTACCACCGCCGCCGCTGCCGCCGCCACTGCACGCAGCGTCTAGCCCGCCGCTCGCTGGTTTCAGCCGCTCGCCCTCGGACGGGCAGACGGAGTTCGGCTTTGGTGGGCTCAGACCTCTGCCAGACACTCGGGCGTGGAGTCTGCACTCCGCTTCCAGGGAGCGATCCGGAAGCCCTGGGGCGGCGGCGAGCGGCAACCCGCGGCACTTGGAAGTGGCCGCAGCGTTGCGCTCCTGGGAGCTCCGCCGCGGCCGCCAGCGAACTTAACTTCCCAAAGCGGGTCGGAACCGCGCTGCTCTCTTGGATACTGTCCGGCCGACCCTCAGTGCCTCTGCTGCGGAGCGGCCCTCCGGTGTCCAGTTCGGCCGACTGTCCCAGGGCGGCAGCCAAACTCTCCCCTCCTGTGGCGACTCCCTCCGTGTCCGGTCTCCGAAGGGACTGGAGTCAAAGGGCTGCTGCGCACCCTATGAATCTGGGCTTTGCATTAGGCTGCCCCACGCTAATTTCCTGAACATCCCCAACACTGCGAATCTCAAAGTTTAGGGGAACTCGGCATAACATCACCCTCACCGACCCCGGGGCTTGGAAGGAATTTGGGAGAGGAGATTGCAAACTTGCTGTTCACTAGGTAGGGAAAATAAGGGCAGCTTACCAGAATTTCGGAGCTTCTTGTTCTTGGTCACAGCCAAAATGACCATGGAGTTTCCGATCAGGTCTGCGACGACAGTGATGACCATTGCGCAGAACATGAAGATGATTAGCGCTGGTGGGTAGTCAGGCTCTGGCAGCTTACAGCCAATACAGCCGAATGGGGTGGGAACCGCCTTTGTAGGTCCCATGTTGCTCTTGGGGACCGTGGCCATCCCTCCCAGGCAAGCTCGGGATCTTCCGTGAGTCCAAACAGCTAATACCTGCTCTGTCACCAGGAGCTCAGGGAGCTCCAGGAAAGCGTGGCGCACTCTCTGAGGCTCAGAGAGCAAATGACAGCTCCCCGCCCCTCTCCGGTGAGCTTTTAAAGCCTCGAGGGTTGGCTAGCCCCACCCCTAGCCACTCCCCCTGACCAATCAGAGCTCTTTGGCCACCCCCACTCTCCCTCCCGCCTTAGTCACCACCTTGCCTTGGACAAATCCGCAGCGTGGTGTCAGCTTGCTTCCGACTACCTTGTTTGTGCTTCCCTTCCTCTCTAGCCAGCCCCCTCTGAATCCCTCAGGAACCTTTGCTTCCTGACTAGCCCTGAGTTGCTAAGCATCCATTTCTAGCAAGTTCTCATTCTCCCTCCAACACAAATACCTGTCAAAGAGATGTAGCTTGCAGAGTGAGCTCAGGAGATGCTTTTTGGAGCTCTATCGGCCAGCCCCAAGTCTGTATTTCCCCCACCCCTAAGGTGTAGGGGGCTGCCAGTAATCCTTTAAGCCCCCCATACCCTTGTCTCTACAGACTCCTTTGTAGGTTTATTCCACTCCCCAACGCTCGAGCCTCTCCATAGCTTTCTATACCTGGTGAGGAACGCAGGACAACTATTCTCAGCTCTCACAGCAAATTGGGGGTCCCTACACTCTAAGGGATTCATCCTACTCTGGGTCCAGTCATACCAGGAGCAGGTCTGTTCCCTTGGCTCCAGCAGCATATAGACTCCTGGTCCTCCCAGGACTTGCAACTCTCTGTGGGGAAATGTACTCTGTGCTTTATACTCTAGAAGCTAGGACCAGGTCTGCACCCCAGGAACAAGGGAGAGCGAAAAGTGCCCGCTGAGACCCAAGCTTTAGGAAGGTTGGTCAGGAGCAGGACCTCTTACCTTTTCTGTTACCTACACCCTGCTTTGGGTAAACGTAAACCGGGCAAGGAAGCCTCTTTCTTGGGCGTCTGCTCTTTGAAGCAGCCTAGGGAGAACCGGCAGGCTTCTCTTCTCTACCCTTCCTTGTCAACGCTCCTTGCTTCCTATCGGGTGGTATCTGGCAGTTGGACAAGCAACGGACCAGTAGCACTGTAGCCACAAACCTGTTTCAGGGGAACTCGGCCCAAGGTGAAGAAGCTGCAGCTTCACCCGCAGCCCCCAGCCTAAGGTAGACTGTTTGCTGGACCCTCTGTCTTTTCCATTCCTAGCAGGGGACTCTCTTTCCACTCCCTCCCTTTTCAGGCTGCACTTTCACACCGCGGGTCTCCTTCTCAGTTAGTCCAGGCACCTTTGGCTTGCCGTGAGTCCTTGCAATGAGCCACCAAAGGGGACCAGAATGTTGAGGTTCAGACACAGCGCCTTTCGGACACTGGAGAGCTCCAATAACCTGGTCAAGGAATGAACTTTAGCTGACTACTAAAAGTTATTGATCATGTTAGGGAGTCTTGGGGAAAAACTGAGGCAACACCTGGAACTCGCTGTGCAGACCAGCTTTCTGACCTCCACAAGGCTGATGGCCTGGAATGCGTCCATCTGGACATCGCAACCCCTTACCCCAGGTTCAGGGGTGGTCACAGAGACCAGCTGGGGCAAATTTCACACCAGATTTCAACACATTCAATAGAGAAACAAGCAATGCAAGTAATTAAAATCTTACTCTTTGTCTAGCTCAAATGCTCAGAAGAGAAAAAATATGTCTTCTAGCCAGAAGAAAAGCCCCCGTCCCCATCCTGGCTCACTACTGAGAATACTGAGAACCGGGCTCAGGCGGAATCATCACCTCCCTCCAGGAGCTTTTATGCGCCTTTCATTGTCTGCTTCCCGCTGCAGCCTGGCCAGGGCACTCTCGCACTGCCAGACTTAGCCAGTCTTTTCCATAAAGGAACTGCTGTGCTCGGTGCCCTACTGTGCTCCTGGGCAAGAGGCTAACAACTCAAAGCCTGTCCACTTAGTAGAATATGTAGGGTCGATGTTAGGCTCGATATATGATTTTGCGAGAATTCAGAACCTTTCATTTGCAGGATCATGAGTGGTTTTGAATTCATTAAACAGAATAGAATGGAAGAAAAATGGAAAGCAGCTTTATAGGGGCTGCAGAAAGTTGTTGCAGGCTATCAGGCAATTATGCTCCAGTCTGCGGATTATGGAGCTGAAGTAGCACTGAAACTGGTAGTTCCTGAGTCCCTGGCGCTGGAAACTATCCTTGAAAGCTGGCTGGAATTCTTAGGGACTGAGGAGTGAGCAAGAGAGCAAGCCGAGGCTCTGGCCCCTACCCACTGTTTGAACACTATTTGACCATGATTTCCTGGTGCTTTGATTTTCAACACCAACAAACAACTATTTTAATAATCGCTGGAGAAAGAATTGTTTCTACTTGAATTGTTATCTTTATGAACTGCTTAATATAGACAGATCATGTCAGTAGTAAGAAAAGGACATGGATAGTAAAGCTGTCATATGAACACAGGAGGGAGAGAGCTGGGAGCCTGTTTGCAGGGGTAAGTAGAACAAATCTCACGTACAATACATTTGATGGCTTCAGAACATTTAATCTGTAACTCCTTTGTGGAGTACAGTGCAGAGTGTATGATTTTAGAATCTAACGGCATTTTAAAAAGTGGGTAAAATCTGCTTAGAAGTCTTTATAACTGGGGGTAGACAGAAACACAGGAGACTTGAAACACTATTAACACAAAGAATCCCAAAGGGGGGCACATGGGGCCTTCTCCGGGAAATGTAAGAGTCAATGGGTACTTTCTGTTCAGGAAAAAGTGACCTTTCTTGAGGTCTGGGTTGACTGGTGGAAGATGGCATTTCAGCAAGCCTCCAGGGTCTCTGTTCGAGTGAAGCACTGTTATAATGCCTTGCCTATGGTTAGTTAACTTGTTTGCTTGCATGTTTTAGTACTAATTGAACTTAGAACTTTCAGCATGCTGGACAAGCTCCCTGCTGAGCTAGATTCCCAGGTCATAAATGCAGGGTTGTTTTGTTTTGTTTTGTTTTGTTTTGTTTTGTTTTGTTTTGTTTTGTTTTGTTTTGAGGCAGGGTTTCTCTGTGTAGCTCTAGATGTCCTGGAACTCACTCTGTAGACCAGGCTGGCCTCAAACTCAGAAATCCGCCTGCCTCTGCCTCCCAAGTGCTAGGATTAAAGGTGTGCACCACCACTGCCTGGCATAAATGCAGTTTTAAATAAGCATTTTATAATTTATAATGCTTTCTGGGTACATATTTTCCCCCAACAAAAACAGACAGTGAAAACAGTATCTAGAGTGATGAAAGCACTTGCCCACAGCTGTGCCAACCCTAGTAGAGAAGCCTAGGCTAAGATCTAGGCTCAGTCCCTGCTCAGCCCAGAGCCTTACTCCCAAGGGAAATGGAGTCAATAAGAAAAATGTTGCATTTTCATTTTTGTTCTTTTGCTTTTTTTTTACTTGTATTTACTGAGCTATAATTCACATACCATAACACTCATATCCACATTCTTTTGGGGGAGGCAGGGTCCTGGCCTCAAACACTGTGTCCTCTTGCCTGAGACCCTTGAGTACCAGGATTACAAGCTATGCTCACACCTAAATTTTCAATGTACTCCATCTCTCTTTCTCTTTCATGTATTGTCAATGTGGTATAAGCATCATCACTGTCTGATTTCACTCCTCACTCTTCATCTGTTTCCCAACCTCCTACAAATCACCAGTGATCCTGCCTTTATGGATTTGTCCATCTAAGCATTTCAGACACAGAATCACACAATATTTGTCATTTCTGTCTGTCTTCTTTCCCCAACACAATGCTTTGTGTTCTATCGATGGAGAATCACAAAACAGGACTCCACTCTATTTTGTGGGTGAATGATACTCCATTGTGTAGATAGACTATTTCTTCTTCATCCTCTGTTGGACATTTGACTTCTTTCCACTTTTCTAGTACCATGCTAAGTGCTTCTAGAAACACTCTGAATTCTCTTTAACCCAGTAGTTCTCAACCTGTTAGTCAAAACCCCATTGGGGATTTGATATCAGATATCTTGCATGTTAGATATTTACATTAAAATTCCTAACAATAGTAAAAACACAGTTATGAAGTAGTAATGAAAATAGTTTTATGGTTGGGGTCACCACAACATGACGAACTGTATTAAAGGGCCACAGCATTAAGAAGATTGAGAACCACTGCTTTGGCCCCAAGAAGCTCTAGGCTAAGATAAATAGGCAGGGTCCCCCATGTTTGTAAAGGGCTGCCTTGAACACTCTAACCTCTTCTGGATAAGGTACTCTGAAATCTCCAAATCATTTGGAAAGGCTTGTAACACCATTGAATCTAATATGCAAAACTGACAAATGAGAAGTTCATGAAATTCCAATAATGGTTCAAATGTCTTTCAGCCTGAACACAAACCAGGCATTCTTTATTTATTTGTGCACCTTTGAGATGTCTACCTTCTTACAGAAATGCACGTAGAAACTCATGGGGGACCTGGGTGCACCCCATCTTAGCACCAAGGGGATATTTATTTAATGGATGGTGGCTCTATTTCACTTGATTCTTAAAAGGAAAAGCAAATGGGAGGTTTGGGCTGTGCTGAGTGGTTGAGTGCTTGGCTAACACATGTTCAGAACTGAAAAAAAATAATTGGAAGTGAGCTGTTCCAGTGATCTCAGCCGAGTTAGTTTATCTATAACTCACAGCAGAATGCAGATACCCATAATGTCTCATGAGTTCAGAGTGAAATAACATATGCAAGCACTTAGGACACTATTTAGAACTGAGTAAGAATACAACAAGCACCAGTTGCTACAAGAATAGTGATGAAAGCTTCTAATATTTTATTAAACTTTAATCTTATTGCACTTCTATGGAGAATGGGCTCTCTCGGGGAGATGAGAGACTCTGTGCTCTGCTAGCTCAGGCTCCAAGATCTCTTGTCTTTAGTGTGCAATTTTGATCAGGTGTGACATCATCCCAGCTACTGTGAATGCTTCAGATGGACATGGCTCTACACAGGGATTTGGGTCTCAATGTCCTTCTCACCATCTGAGATGCATTGCATGTATGTATGTGTATATATATATATATATATATATATATATATATATATATATATATAAATTTTTTTCCAGACCCATAGTACACGGCTGGCCAATAAGCTCAGACAGGAGAAGGGGGGACCCCATGGAGCAGGGTCTGGTGACTGACCCAACCCAAGGAAGCTGTTTCAGGGGAGATGTGTGGCTACCACTATATGGCTAAGGCTGGAGCCTCAAAAGAGCTGAGCAGTGATTTAAGCAAGAATCAAGTCCCCAGAGCTCAGATTCATCAAGGTTGGGACATCAGCTACCTCAAAAGCACTTTGGGACAGGTGCTGGGAGGGCCATTTTGTAATCAGACAATGTCTGGTCACATTTACATTCCAAACTTGGAGACAGTATTCACAATTGTTAAGTGAACAGAAAGAATGATTGTCCTCTCTGAATCCTCAAGCCTTAATTCATAACGGTTAGAACTACTCTATCTTCTCCCTCTGCTTGAGTCATCAGAGAGAACAGAATACATTCATTTCTTTTAGTGCAGTTGGGGACTCAACAAAGTAATTAGCAGCCAGCATTTCTGAAATTTTTGCGCTTGGTAAAGACTGCAGCTTAGGTGGTTCCAATCAGAGGCAGGCAAGAGAGAACAGCAGTACATTAATTACTTGTAGTAACACTTGGACTCTCTTCCCCCTGCACAATTTACCTACTAATTAAAGCTTAATGAACAGTATCCATTTTCCTGGTTTCTCATTCTAGCCAAGCATTTAAAGACCCTCCTTTTTATTAATCACCCTTACAACCTGATGGATCAAGCTGTCAAGTATTTACTGTGGAGGTCTCTTCAACTTACCTTACTGAAACACACAGGACGTGGTTAGCCACCAGGACTCACTCTAGTCCAGAGCCAGTACATGTTGGAGCCACCAGGTCTGCCCTTAGGGCCTCTGACTCAGTAGGTCAATGTCCTGTGAGGCCACGGACCCTTCACATTTCCGTAAGGGTGAGTCTGCTGCAAGTAGCTCAGACGTACATACTAGGACAACCCTGTCCTTTTCTCCAGCACAGCTAGACACTGGCCATGTAAAGGGATCCAGGTGCCTCAGTACCTTTGTTCTCAATTGCTCAGAGGTTCAGACCTGCTGAGATTTCATACATGTTTCCCAATTCCTTAAAGTATGTACAGTTGGTTCTCATACCAAACTCCATTCTATCTCAGCTGTGGTCATGAAGTCTCAGCACATTAGTTGGCAGGGGCCCTGGCCCTTCCAGAGCTCAGAGGCTAGAGGCTTGTCCAGGGTCACTGTGCTGCTGGAAAGCCCATCCTGATTAAGCCTGCCTGATTTGTAAAAAATACAATGGCCCATTTGCATCCCAAGCCATGTGAAATCTTAATGTAAGAGCATCTTCTACTGTAGTTAGACATACTTGTCCCAACATATCTAGTTCCCAGAAGTTGACATTTAACTAGGCAACTTGTACTATATTACACAACTCTGAAGATGACAGCTACCTGTGGCTGACCTAAAGGAGTCCCATATGAGGAGCTGGCATTGGCTAATTAAAGGGTTTTTCTACCAGAGAATCTATGGAGCAAGGAATATTGAACTCCTAAGTTACATCCCCCAGCCCAGCATTGTCCTTATCAACCCTCAACTGTATCTTTCCATTTATTTATTTTAGTGTTTTACAAAATGAAGATTTACAAACATTTTGGTTTCGCTTCAAGGTGCATCAATATTTTAATGCTATTGTGAATACCTGCAGGCTAACTTATCTCTTTAATACTCATAATTTATGTGTTGATGAATTAATGTATAAAATCCAACTGGATTGCATATGGTAATCATGTAACCTGCTACCTTGATGAATTTATGTATTAGTTCTAACACTTTTACTGGGGAATTCTTAAGGGTTTGCTATTCGTGACATTTCCCTGTAAACAGGCATTATTTTACTTCTTTCTTTCCAGTTTGCATGCCTTCTATTTCTTTCTTTATAATTGCTCCAGTTTGAATTTCTAGGAGGAACACTTGTTCAATTGTTGACATTTAAAGAAAACCTTGCAGACTTTTACAGTTGGTTTGGGCTTTATTTTGTCATAGTAGGCTTCCAGTGATATGTTTTGCATGTTTTCATTATGGCATTGTCTTCAATTTTGTAAAATTACCTTTTTATTTCAATTGAAATTTGATATAAACATTGGAATAAATTATATGTTTTGTCTTCTTTTTGTACTATATTTGTTGATTTGTTTGGACAGGGTCTCATACAACTCAGGCTGGTTTTGAGTATTCTATGTAGCTGAAAATTACCTTAAACTTCTGATCTTCTTGTCTCCACTAAGCAATCCCTGGGGTTACAGCCATACACCACCATGTCTAGCTTGTCACTATGTAACTAGGATGTAGCCAATTGCTTTATTTCCATATGTTGACCCATCTTGCATTCTAAAAAGAATGCCTGCTCCATCATGTTGTGCAATCATTTTAATATATTGTTGAATTTTGTTGATAAACTATATTTTATTTATCATTTCTGCTTCAGTGTCTATCATCAATACTGGTCTGGAGTTTTCTTATATTGTCTTTGTCTGATTTAGATATCAGGATAGTAATATAGGATCAGTTTAAAAGTATTCCATTCTCCTCAAAAGTTTCTAAAAGTTTGAGAGGTATTGATATAAACTCTTATTGATTGATTGATTAGTTTTTCGAGACAGGGTTTCTCTGTGTAGCCCTGGCTGTCCTGGAACTGACTCTGTAGACCAGGCTAGCCTCGAACTCTCGAACTCAGAAATCCGCCTGCCTCTGCCTCCCAAGTGCTGGGATTAAAGGTGTGCGCCACCACTCCCCAGCTAAACTCTTCTTTAGGTGCTTGCTACAATTAGTGTTTGGAGCCACCTGGGCTTTTCCTTGTTGAGAGTTTTTAAACTGTAGACTCAATCATCTTCCCTGTAGTCACCAGGGGAAAGGACATGGTTATATCTGTTTTACTCTTTTGTTTTGTTTTTCTTTTTTTATTGAACATTTTATTTACATATCAGATGTTATACCCTTACCCCATTCCCCCCCTATCCAGGAACCCCCATCCCATTGTCCTTCCTCCTGCTTCTATGCGGATGTGCCCCCACCCACCTCCCATTCCCACCTCCCCACCCTCGAATTCCCCTACACTGGGCATCCAGTCTTCATGGGACCAAGGATCTCCTCTCCCACCTATGCTGGACAAGGCCATCTTCCCCTACATATACAGCTGAAGCCATGGGTCCCTCCCTATGTGCTCCCAGGCTGGTGGTTTAGACCCTGGGAGCTCTCCCCATGGGGCCACAAACCCTTTCAGCTCCTTCAGTCTTCTCTCTAACTCCTCCATTGAGAACCCCATTATCAGTTCAATGGCTAGCTGTGAGCATCCACCTCTGAATATGTCAGACTCTGGCAGACCTCTGAGGAGACAGCTATGTCAGGCTCCTGTCAGCATGCACTTCCTGACTTCCTCATCAGCGTCTACCTTTGGTGACTGCACATGGGATGGATACCCAGGTGGAATGGTCTGCAGACGGCCCCATCTGTTTTACTCTTAACTGGAGGTTAATAGGACACCCTTTAAGGTCTCCTATTAGACTCCTCAAAGACATCCATTTTGGTGTGTGATATGTCTTCCCTGGCTTGGAAGCTGTCAAATGCTCAATTCAAGGTTGACTGAAGCAGCAAATATCCTCAGAACAAGGGAGGTAGGTATTTAATTAATAGTTTTTAAATTTTTATGTTGATTGGTGTTTTTGTCTGTGTCTATGTCTGTGCACCACATGTTTACAATCCTCAGAGGCCAAAAGATGGCATCAGAGTTCCTGGAATAGAGTTGTGAACACTGTGAGCTACCATGTGGGTGCTAGAAATCAAACCCAGGTCCTGTGGAAGAGCAATGCTTTTAACTGCTGAAGCATCTCTCTGGCCCATCATTAATAGTTTGAAATTACTGTTTCATTTCCTTCTCTGATGTCAAAATGCTCATGCTTTTAAGATTTTTAAAAATTATCTTCTCTGGTTGTTTTCAGGGAATGAACTAGTTCAATTAAGCTAGGCTGCCTAACTTTTGAAATTGGGAAGACTTGTTCCATTTTATTTTCTGAGATGAGGGTGCCTGATTTTAAGAGTCCCTTCCTCCCATTTATAGTGTCTCATCTCTTTGCTTCTCTGGATCATGGCTCTGCTATGAGACTGTTTCCTGTGTTCTTTGTTAGTGTTCATTTTAGACTCATTTTCCCTATTTCTAACTCTTTTTTAAATCCCACTGTGACTTTATGATAAACAAGAATTCTCGATTTGGCATCTTTAGCTGGTAGTCTCCTTCACTCGTCAGCCTAACATAACATAATCTATATTTTGCCTCTACTACTTTCCTGAAGCTGTCTCTGTCAATCACCAAGCTCCATGTGGCTGAATTCAGTGGCTCTTGTCCATTTCTCTCCCCCACTGCATTGCATACACTCTTCTCTTCGCTTGCATGCTTGCATGAATGCTCTTGACTGCATATTTACCACCCTCTTACCATCCGTTTGCCAGAATTTTTCTCCTCTTACTAACATGCAAATAAACACTAAACCCAGGCTCCAAGGGCTTTATCTCCATTTCTGGTTCCATTCAGTTTGAACTTAAGTTTAGGATTTCAAAAATCATTCCAGCTCTATTTTTTATTTTCTAATAATCCTTTATTCTTAGAATTTTCTTAATATCCTAAAAACAAGTTACATCTTGATTTTTTTAAAAAAAACTGTATATTTTTATTTTTTGGGTCCTTTTATTGAAAACAGTTTTTTCTCTTATAATATATCCTGATTATTGTTTCTCCTCCATCTGCACTTCCCAGTATCTCACCACTCCCTCCGACTAGATCCATTCCTTTTCTGTGTCTAATTAGAGAGCAAACAGGTAATAAAATAAAAAGACAAAATAGAAACAAACCCATCAGATTTGGACAAAACAAATAAAAGGAAAAGAGCACAAAATAAAGCACAAGAATCAAGAATCAGAGAACATCTCATTCATCCACTTAGGAATCCATATAAAAGTACTAAACTGGAAGCCATAATGTGAACACAGAAGACCTGGCGGGCGCAGACCCATGCAGGCCCTGTGCATGCCACCTCTGTCTCTGTGAGTTCATATGAGTTTTGCTCATGTTGATTTAGAGGGTCTTGTTTCCTTGGTGTCTCCCTCTGGCTCTTACACTCTTTCCGCCTACTCTGCCACAGATTCCCTGAGCTCTGGAGGAGGGATTTGATGGAGACATCCCATTTAGGACTGAGTGTTCCAAGGGCTCTCACTCTCTGCATAATGTCTGACTGACTATGGGTCTCTGTTTATTCCCATCTACTGCAAAAGGAGGCTTCCCTGATGATGATGACTGAGCAAGGCACTGATCTATGAGTATAGCAGAATGTCATTACAAGTTGTTTTAGTGCTATGTTCTTTTAGTAGACCAGTAGTATTTAGTTTTATCTCAGGTCTCTGGCCTGGTCTTAGGTTTTTGGCCATGCAAGCAGTGTCAGGTATGGTTTTCATCTTGTATAGTGACCTCAAGTCAGATCAGGTATTGATCGGTTACTCCCACAAGCTTTGTGTCACCATTACTCTGGCATGTCTTGCAGGCAGTCACCCTTGTACACTGAAGGCTGTGTGGCTGGTTAGTGTTTCCATTGCTCTTTTGGCAGTGCAGTACTAGAATTTTATAATTTCCTAGTAGTAGGGCTTTTTGGGAACAGAAATGATAGAAATAACTTCCATGAGGAGGATCACAGTGCTTTTAGCTAACAACCTGTAATGTTTCACTTCACAGAGAAGAACTTCCTTAGAAGAGCAAGGGCCCTTTAGGGACAATATATCCATTTAGCTGAGCATGATGTATGATCAAAAGCCTTTTTTTCAGAGCTCTTTCCTGTGTGGAACTAAAGGTTTAAGGAGAAGCATTTTCACACCTTACTATGTCTGAAAGAGGCAGAGGCTGAAGAGATGGTTCAATGGCTAAGAACTTTCACTGCAAAGACTTGATTTCAGACCCTTAGAACCCATGGAAAAGCTAGATGGCTCTAACTCCAGCACTCTGAGTGGCAGAGACAAGATTATCATTTGGGTACTTGTTGGCTGCCAGCCTAGCTAATATGACAAGTTACAGTTTGATCAAAGTGATAATGCAGAGTAACAGATCAGGATACTTGGTGTTCTTCACTGCCAACTTCCATGTACATGCACGCAAAGACACTCACCTGCACAAAGAAGTGCATATAACACAGACACACAGACCACCACACACACATACACCACACCACACACCATACACATACACACCACACACACACCACATACCACATACACACACAACATACACAACAATATCACACACAACACACACAGACACATGACAGAAAGAAAAACACAGGAGGGCTAGCAAACAATAGCCTAAAATCTCAGTCCTCTCCAAGGGTCTCACAGTGGGACACCGTGCTTGAAATAGCTTGAAAACTCAACTCCCAGCACTGAATCATGTATCTTCAGGACTCTGAATGAATTGTAGTATGCTCCCTCTCACAATTTAGACTTGTGTACGTGGTCTAAAAATCAAATCATCACAAAATATTGTGGAGAGGGGAAGGTCTCCCAACCCTAGCAGCTGGGGCTGAAGTTCCTAGACACATGGAAATTGTTCACTAGTTGAATTTCCTTTTGTCACAGGATTATTTGGGGAAAGTAAACATTCAGTGTACATTTAAGAAGGCACTCCAACTTCCAGCTCTCTAAGATTTATACAAGGTAACCTGGGGAGAACAGAGAGAGAGAAAGGGTTTTTGTTTAATTTTATACACATGCAAAGAGATGAAGGGGTTAAAGAAGAAAATAGGTGTTTTGTTATTTACATAAAAATCATGTGAAGCCTTACAGCAAAAGTGCAGTGATGAGAAAATATTCCTTCATTTACTGAGAGAATATTACAACCAGGTCCCCCAGGACCGTGTGAGTGACAGCCATCTCCCAGAGCCACAGCAGGCTCTCCTCTCTGCAAAAGACCTGGGACTCTGACAGATCCTGTGGTGGCTGAGCCCAAATTCCCTGGCTTGGAAATGAACTGATTTGAAGCTATGGAACTGATTTCTTATGGAAGGTAGCTGAGCTTGCTTATGAACTTTCTGACTCACCTATGTAGACAACAGAACAATGACAGCTAGGATATGTGCCCCAGAAGTGGACAGATGGAAGGAAGGGAAAAAGACCTGTGGGGAATCCAAAATCCCACCGTGTTCCTCAGAAGAAACCTTGTTGCTCCCGTCCGTACCAGGTACAGGCATCTCCGAATGTCTGATGCTCCTAATTTATATCTTCACATCTCTGGGGGTTGGGCAGACATCCAAGTAAACCAGATGCTCTTTCTTTCATTTTTTTTTGTCTTTTGTGTTTTTTATATTTTAAATTATTTAAATTTTTCAAACAATTATTTTATTATATTCTTCCCCTCTCCCAAGTCATCCCAGATCCTATACAACTCCCTACCCACCTAACTTCATATTCTTTCTATGAAACACACACACACATACAAGAAAAGACTAAAACAAAACAAAAAATGCCAAACCATAACAATAAAAAAAAAAGCACACACAAAAACCATGGAGTCTATCTCAGTTAACCACTCCTGAGAAAAAGACCAAGGCCTTAATCCACCTCCACAGGCAGTTTGGCCTTGACACCCCCACCCTGACCCAGTCAACAGCATAGACTGTTTTCTGTGCACATGTGATTTCCTGAGTCTGTGTGGATTCTGAGACTCCCAAGTGCTGGAGTCACTGCTTACACATTCTGAGAAGGTTCCTTGAGGGCTGGGCAGCCTGCCCTGGCAGATGCCAGTAGGGGTTAGCAGCCAAGCTGACATAAAAATGTTTGAACAGCTCTAGTCTGAGCAAACAAGGCAACTCGTTAAACAACAGCACCCCTAGCGTGCAGAATGGCATTGTGCTTGGCAAACAGCAAGCAATTAGTAGGGAAGGCTACAGATGACAGCAGTCTAGAAAAGTACAAATCTCCCAGCCTGCCTGGGCAGCTACTGTTCATTATGGAAAAAAACCAATTACACCTACCTCCTGCTAACCTCCCAAGGATGCCAGTATCCAAGGGCTCTGTGCTGTTATTGGAGTTTAGATCAGAAATCAAAGCTTTGGAATTCAAGATCTGCTCTGCCGTAAACTCAGTTTGTAGTTCTGGGAAGTCACTTCGCACTTGTCACGGTAATTTGTTCTAATTTGCCCTATTGCTTTGGAAGCACTAATGGAGGCCCTTTATGACCAATTAGGGCCCATTCTTTGCATAGAGGGGAAAAAAGGTAGCTTCTCTATATGTACCTGCTCTCTCTTGCCTGCTGAGAATGTAGACATCCCTGTAGCTGCTTGTCCTCCTTGTACACATAAACAGGCTCAATTCCTCAGGCCATAAGGAACTACTGGGTCACTTCCTACAGTTTCTGGAGGCTCTACAGACAAGCTTTAATTTGGAACAGTGGAATTGATAGAAAATCAATTTCTCTGTTCTAAACCTGAATAAAGGGCTTTGGAGTTTTGGCACAAAGAGTAAGCCAGGAGTTCTCCACACTTAAAAAAAAACAAAACAAAAAAAAAAACCAGGACAGTTCTGGTGTGAAAAGACATCCTAGGAGACTAGGCTGAGTGACGATAAGAAGAGGAACAAGAGACTTGACAGTGATATGTCTATCATTGATGAGATGGGCGAGCAAGCTGTCTGGGTCTGGAACTAGCTGCATCAGTCTAGCTGCGTCAGAAACACATCTTTTAACCTCAGCAGGACTTAGAGTGTTAAACCCATAAGTGAGGAAGCATGCCGTTCTCCATGCTGGCGCGCCCTCTCGTGATCAAAAGAGATTATGGCGCCATTAAAAAATGGTACTTGGGAAGCACTCAACCTAGGTTTCCTGGATTCTACCCAAATTTCCCCTAAGAAACGTATAGATGAATGTCAGTAGTGAAATGAAGCTGATAATTGTGTGAGTTTTTAGTCTCTATTTTAATACAGAATGAGTGGAATACCGATGTACTTTTATGCCGTGTGAGAGAGACAGAGCAAGAGCAAGTTTGAATCTGCAAATCATTTTTATTCACAAGCTAATATTTCATGTTGGGCTATCTGTGAGCTCCGTATTCACATATTCAAACAACCACAGATCAAAAATATGGAGGATGGGGTAAGGGGACAACATAGGAAATGTAAATAAATCATCCAATAAAAAAAAAAAGAAAAAAAATATGGAGGAAAAATTGTGCCCACATTTTCTTGTTCCTATATGTTAACAAATATGTCAACTGATTACATAATATTCATATGTTATTAGGAATTCTTAGTAACACAGAGATGATTTAAAGAATATAGAAGCAATATACTTGCACTGAAGTGGAAGGAATGGAATGGGTGTTTTGACTGTGTGTGTGCATGGACCATGGAGTGAGGGTATCTCAGTTAAGAGTCCCATATCTTTGGACTCCAATTTCTATTTTCCCGTTTCTCTATTTGATGGCAGTGAACAGTTGCATCTACATTTCTTTGTGTTCATTTTCAAATGCTGTTAATTATTTTTAAGAATTGAGAATGGTAGGAAAAGCAGGGCAAGCAAAAGGAGATGTGAAGTCACAGTCCTGAAAAATCCCAGTGAGTCACATAGGATTTGTTCAGGATGGTTTTGAAGCACCAGACTTGGAACAAGAAGGGAAGGAGAAGGAGAGGCAACAGCAAGAAAAGAAGCAAGAGGTTCATGAGGAGGTTCATGAGAATGAGGAGCGGGAGCAGGGGGACCGTGAGGAACAGGAGAAAGAGGAGGAGAGGAGGAGGAAGGTCATGAAAAAGAGTTCATAACTGAGGGGGGGGAGAGAGAGAGAGAGATTGAGGGAGGGAGGGAGAGGGAGAGGGAGAGAGAGAGAGAGAGAGAGAGAGAGAAAGAGAGAGGGAGAGGGAGAGGGAGAGGGAGAGGGAGAGGGAGATTGAGGGAGGGAGGGAGAGGGAGAGAGACAGAGAGACA
>NW_021620526.1:1297411-1301835 GCF_004785775.1 Grammomys surdaster
GAGAGAGAGAGAGAGAGAGAGAGAGAGAGAGAGAGAGAGAGAGAGAGCGCAGGAGTGAGAAGAAAGTGAGCCTCTCAAATTTCATGAAAGGAAAAATTCACAACAAAGATACCAATGATAACTGTGTTGAAGATGGGGAGAAAGAGGAGAAAGATCTTTGACAGGAGAAGGCAACACTGGTGATGACTAAGCAGAAACAGATAACCAAGTCACTGGGAGATCAGATACCCTGGTTTGCAAGACCACAATAATGCTTTTGCTTTTTTATGGGCTCTCTCTAGAACCATAATGTCAGGATCTCTGGGCTGGGTCCTCTCTGAGCCAGCCAGTTGGGCAGAGCATCATATTAATATTATTTATTCTCTTTGATTCTTAGTTATACTGGAACCAGAAGTCAATGGCTTCAAAGAAATTATCACCTTTTGCTTAACAGTGGGAGATTAGGTAAAGAATTTATTGCTAGTGCTCCCTTCTCTGGCCAGGCAACCAGAAACATTTCACTGGCCTAACTGGTTAACTCTTTGTGAAAACAGAGAAAGGGGAAAGGAAAGATGTCACTCACACAGACACATACACACTGGGTGAAACAGAAAATAGGTACACTACTACAAGGGGATGGATGGATGGAGCAGAGCCTCCCCCCAAGCCAAATCATCATCTTTATTTCTTTTCTCTAGCTTTTTTATATAAAAGTTATTAGAAAATTACCTCATAAATAAAATGTTACACAAAATTGGAGTTACAGATATTAAGTTCAAAGCAGTGTTTCATTCTATAAGCTCATTATAAGTTCAAAGCAATAGTCTCCACATCCCCTTGCCTTATCATAGTGCATACCTGTGGCTTCATCCTTGGACCTAAATGCTTTTTCTTGAACACAAATTTGTCCCAAGCCTATATCTCCTTTTAGTGTAATATAAAAGCTTATTCTATTTATTATGTAGCCTTTACTTACTGCTCTGAGGAGTGGGCACATTCTATTCTTGATTCTAACTTTGTTACATCTTTCTAGCAAAATGACTAAAATCATCTTTTAAAACTTTCTTCCTAATATTATTTGAATTAAATCAGGCCCTCTATAAAATCATTAATTCATCTAAACAACATAGATTCATGAAAGTTCATCTTTAAGTTGATCTGCAGGAATTCTACTCAATAGGATAGGCTAATGCCCAGAGATTATTATATTAATTTAATAATAACAGGAAAGGCATGGAAGCTTGCAAGTAGCAATCCCAAGATGAAGTCTCTTTGTCCTTTGCCTCATAGAATTCCCACATCAAAGAAAAATGGTTAAGCCACCTTCAGGAAAGTCACCTGCTAGCCTTAGCCTTTCCTAGATAGCTCCTCACACCATAATCCAGAATAAACTTCACAGCAGCAGAACAGTGACTGACAGACATACACTTTTGTAGAAATTCCTAATACATGATGGAACCAATTTCTAATTTGTATTCCCTATGTTACACATTTGTAAGCAAGGGTTGACCATAATTGCTCTCACATGGAGTATGAAAAGCATTTCATCCATAAGGATTCAATGCTACGTATAAACTCAAGAAGTTGTAGTTAGCTGTAGTATGAAATGACAATAGTCTCTTCAATGACAACTTGATATATCTGAAGGTGACTCACAGACCTTTAGCTCAGGGGCTGTGACTTTGGGACCATTTTGTTTGATTTTGCTACAACATTTTTTGGCTATAGTTATTTGGGGATTTTTCGTTTGTTACATGAGCAGCAGTTGGAGGAGTGGCCTATTTAGGATGTGCAGAGAACACTAATTCATCATTACTAGCAGTGAAAACTGATGTGGCCACTATCAAAACCAGTTCTTCAAAAAGCAAAAAGGAGGTCTACTGAGGCTGGAGAGATGGCTAAGAGTACTTTTAGATCTTGAGAGGTACTGGGTTCAGTTCCCAGCACCAAAATGGTGATTTACAGCCATCTACAATTCCAGTTCCAGGGGATCTGACACTTTCTTCTGACATATACAAGTACCAGACATAGACATGATGCACAGACATACATGCTGCCAAAACACTCATACACATAAATCTACTTTTAAAAAGAAAAGCAATAGATCTACTATATGACCCAGTTATACCATTCCTCATACATTGATGCTCTATTTACAATAGCAAGAAGTAGAAATACACTAGATGCATTATAACCAATGGATAAATAATAAAAATGTGCTACATTTACAAAATGGAACATTATTCAGCTGTTAAGAAAAATGAAATTATGAGATTTGAAGGTAAATGGAACCAGAAAATATCATTTTGAACAAGGTAAGCTAGACCTGGAACAACAAACAGCACATCCAAGTTTTATATGTGTGATTAAACTGGAATACTTGTAGAAGCCAGGAAACTAGAAAAGGACAATCTTGATGGAGGAAGGATAGTAAGACACAGATGATAGGGAGGGAGATTTAAATGGAAAGAGAGATGGGAAAGGAAGGCAGAAGGTGGCTCTGGGGGTGGGATAAGGATATTTGAAAACAGGTTGAAAACCTAAATATTTTATTTGTGTGGATATATATATTTATTCATGCAAAATATTTATATATATATGAATATATAAAATGAGTATATACATAAATATATATGAATATATTCATGCAAAAATATTTAATTGGAGTTACCATACCCTGTAGGAAGAGCTAAGGTGAGAGGAGTAAGGAGAGGAAGAGGAAAAGGAAGAGGAGGATCGAGTTGACGGAGAGGCAGAGATGTAGGAGGCGCCATGGATAGCCAGCAGTCCTGGGTGACAACTTATATCTAGGTTAGTTAATTGGGAAACATCTATAATTATGTGGGCATATTGTTAATGAACACTAACAAATACATAAAGTCTTTGGTTAATATTTAAGCATTAGAATCTCATTTCCTACTGGGCCCGCGTGGATGGCACAACCCAGCATTGTGGAGACAGCCTGGAAGATTGGCAGAGCCATCTCCCATGCTGGAGTCTCATGGGTAGCAGGGCCAGTGTCTCTGGTTGCCTGAGCAGATGGCCTGAACTGAGCAGCAGTGCCGTCACCTGTGGCCACAGGCCTAGGTTAGTCGGGAACATGGCAGCTGATTAAGAAAAGCCAGATTGAATGCCGCTGTTTTAAATATCTCACTTAACAACACCCAGGAGACAATGATCCTACAAGAAGGTCACCAAATAGAAAGCCCAGTATCAGGTGAGGAAATTTTTATGTAATTTGATGAAATTATACAAGGATATGCACATGTAAAATTTTTCAGAAATATAAACTGGGGGCTGGAGAGATGGCTCAGCAGTTAAGAAATGTAAACCCAAGTGAGAGTATTTTGGATACATTATACCTCAAATGAGCTTTTGTGTTTCTTTCTAGTGAGCTTTCCTCTGTGAGATAAAGGCCTGCAACTGAGAAGCTGTACTTGAAGCAGAAGAAGAGATGATGGAGAATGCCTTCAGGGTTTTCAAACAACACAGGGCTGGGGCAGGGGTACAAAGCTGCAGGCAATGGAGGAAGACACTGACAGTCTAAGTGTTCTTTGAAGAAACAGCCCCATCCATAGAGTTAAATGACAAACTACATACCAGGAATATAAAGATTAACAATGTATACATCATGTAAACTTTTAGTGTCCAGAATACAATAAATCATGTACAACTGTGTAGAAAAGACAAATTCTTGGTAGAAAAAAATGAGCACTGGCTATGAAAACAATGTTCATAAAAAGTAACCCAATTCATTATAGATATGAGACAGTCAACCTCACTAGTAGACAGAGAAACATGAATTAAAGCTATAAACTATCATTGTAAGCCCATGAGGTTGACAAAAAGTCTCTATAGCCTGGAATCAGTGCTGACAAGTCTGTGATGGAAAGAGCAGCCTTTAGGCTCTGCTGCTGAGGAAATAAATTCATAATGCCAGGCAATAATATAGCAATGTAAGGTAAATTTGCAAAGGTTTATGCCCTCCAGTCCCTAATTCTCCTTCTAAGTGAGTGGCAGAAGCTCTTCTACACACAATTGAGAAGGCACTTCTGAGGGATTGTACAGAGGCTGCTTAGATCTGCAAAATGATGGAAACAGAATGGCCAGCAACCTGAGGGTGGAGCAAGGGGATGGCCAGAGGGCTAAAGCACAGGGAAGGATGGGGGAGAGTTCTTTCTTTCCCTGTAATAGGTGATGTGGGAAAAAGTTGAGATGAAATTTTCCAACACTCTTAACAAAGGGTCTTTCAATTTATCATCATTATTGTGCCTGTCTCTGTCACATGAAGGAACAGGCATGTCACAACCCATATATGGAGTTCCCTCTCCCTCTCCCTCTCCCTCTCCCTCTCCCCCTCCCCTCCCCCTCCCCCTCCCCCTTTCCCTCTCTTCCTCTCTCTCCCCCTCCCCCTTTCCCTCTCTCCCTCTCCCCCTCCCCCTCTC
>NW_021620526.1:1302235-1339735 GCF_004785775.1 Grammomys surdaster
CCCCCTCCCCTTCTCCCTCTCCTCCCTCACTCTCTCTTTCTCTCCATCTCCTCCTCCTCTTCTTCCTCCTCTTCCTCTTCCTCCTCTTCCTTCTCCTTATTCTTCTTCAGTGAGATTTGGAGATTGAACCCAGGTTGTCACACCTGATACGGAAGAGAAAGAAGAGATAGCAAGCAATCTTATTCACTGAGCCATTCCACTGGCCTTGATAAGATTTTTGAGAACAAGCTGGGTGGTGGTGGTGGTGGCCGCCGCCGCTGGCGGCAGCACACGCCTTTAATCCCAGCACTTGGGAGGCAGAGGCAGGTGGATTTCGAAGTTCGAGGCCAACCTGGTCTACAGAGTGAGTTCCAGGACAGCCAGGGCTACACAGAGAAATCCTGTCTTGAAAAACCAAAAAAAAAAAAAAAAAGAAAGAAAGAAAGAAAAAAAAAAGAAAAGAGGTTTCTTGTGCTTTGCTCGTCACCCTATCACTGCAACGCATAGCAGAGATAATCACATTATAAGAAGAAATTGTTTGTTTGCCTTGCCATTTTAATGAATTTCATCATGATGTGTTGGCTCCATTGCCCTTGGCTCGGTAGCAGCACATTAGGGCAGAAAGACATGGCTGAGTCTCAGGAATGAGAATCAAAGAGAGAAGAGAATAACTTTCCGTAATACTCTTTGATGGCAGGCTTCCCCAAAGACTGAAAGATTCATGCATAGATTCCACCTCCCAAAGACCTCATAATTTTTTTGTTAACACCATGCTGAGAACCAAACATTATTAAACAGGCATTTAGGGGATACTCCATACCTAAACCAGGACCAATGAGATGGCTCAAAGGATAAAGACAGTTGCTACCAAGCCTGACAAACAAGTTTTTTTCCCTAGAATCTATATAGTAGAAAGAAAGACCTAACTATCATACGTTTTTGTGTATACACACACACAAATTAAATACATATTTAAAAAAATGTTTTTCAAAGACCTAAACCAGAGTTGTAAAGATATACCAGTGGTTAAGAGTAACTGTGCTTGCAGATGACCTGGGTTTAATTTCCAGCCCATATAGTAGCTAAGAACCATTCACAACTCCAGTTCCAGATTCACATACATACTTGTAGACAAAACATTCATACAAATAAAATAAATAAATATTTTTTTAGTTGGAGGGGGCTCAAGAAATGGCTTATTGTTTAAGAGGATATATTGTTCTTGTAGAAGACCCAGGTTCAATTCCCAGCCCCTACATTGTGTGGCCTCACTGCTGCCTGTCACCTGAACTCTAGGGAAATTGGATGCCTCTCTCTGATCTCCTCAAACATCTACACTGATAGACAACCATCACCTGTCCCTCTCCTTCTCTTCCTCCCTTCCTCCCTCTCTCCTTCCCTCTGTCTAACACACACACAATTAAAAAAAAATCTTAAAAAATATGTCTAAACCATACTCAATAAGTGCCAAAAACAAACAAACAAATAAAACTCCCAAACACATAGCAACATATAAGAGGAAAGATTAGGAGCAGTCCAAACTTAAAGAGCTTTGTAGGCTTGGAGGTGGAGGTTCAGACGTGAAGATGTACATGCTGACAGCACAGGGTAAGGTGGGCTTAGAGGACTGAAGGACAGATGACACTGTCCAAGGGAAACAGTAGAATGAGGTAGCCATTACAGACAGACAGACAGAGCTAAACCCACTTGAATTTTAGATCTCCTAATAGTTTTAAAGCTCTTGTTTGTCAATTAAATAAAATATAACCATCAGTGGAACCTGGCTATGGGGTATACGGACATTCTCTATCTTATTAATATTTGTTTTCTTAGAGAAAAGTTCTCCCCCCATCATGTAACTCATGATTTTCTAGGAATCCCTCTTCAAATCGAGACCCTCCTATCTCAGTGTTCCAAGTGCTAGGATTACAAGCATTTGCTGCCAAGGCCAAAATATCGTGAATTTATAAGTATCTTAGAACAAACGGGTTTTTTTTTTTAATGGAGTGAGAGAAAAATGATGAATTGTGATAATGGGCATATAGGAGTATTAAATTGTCACAAACTTTTAAAAAATGAATAAAAGGGCTGCTAATGTCACATACTTCAATGGCATGAGAAAGTGCTGGTGGGAAGTCAGATTCTTACAATTAGTTATTATATATCCAAAGTCAAAATTTTGCATAATGTATGCACAAGTGCTTCAGCTTTTAGACATCTGGGGAAAAAAACAGAAATTCACCCACCTAGTAAATAAAATGTTCATTGAAAGACTCCAAAAATATATCTGAGTAGAATCTCTTTAACATAAACTTTCAAAGTAGATAAAATGAAAGAGTGTTAAAAGTCTGGATAGTGTTTATCATTGTAAAGAAGGGGGAGGTGATATTTGAGATGTAAATCTAGCTTCTTAAACTGAGGGTCATAATCTTACATGAGGTTTTTCTTAATTTGCTTTCTATTGCTGAGGTAAAACACCCAATCAAAAAGAACTTGGGAAAAAAGGGTTCACTTCGCTTTACACACACCATTCACTCTCTGTCACTGCAAGGAGTCAGAGCAGGAACTAAGCAGGGCAGGACCTGGAGCAGAAGGCATGGAAGATCACTCACTGTTAGTACTGCTGTGCTGCCTCTGGTATGCTCAGCCAGCTTTCTTATACATGCTAGGAATGCCTGCCCAGGACTGGCACCACCCGCAGTGAACTGCACTCTTACATCAATCAGTAATCAAGAAAATGCCCCCACAGACTTGCCCACAGGCCAAATATGATGGAGGCAATTTCTCAGTGAGTTTCCCTCTTCCCAGATGACTCTAGCTTTTGTCAAGTTGTTAAACACTAGACAGCACAGCATTGTTTGACTAATGGGTTGTGAAAATTTTGACAACAGTAAGAGATTTGTGAATGTGCAACAGCCAAAAAGGAAGTCCAAACCAAACATTTTATGAATCTGGGTTGTTTCTGGCAGAATTAGCCCATGTCACATTGCACAACTTCATGGCAGTCTTGGTGCTGAATACACTACATGTGCACTTCGCACTGCGCATGTTTTCACAGCAGACAGTGCCAAAGAATGTAGCCTGAAAAGCTTAGCTTTCATCGAAGACTACTGTATGATGCATATTGCTGAGTTTTCACTGTGCATGCTAAGTTTTCTGCCCTAATAGAAAAATCACAATACAATCATGGAAAACAAAGACTTCTTTGTTGTTGGAAACTTTTAAGCTTCTAGTCCTTTAACTTTTTAAGAAAAAAAAAAACACCAAAAATAGATTGCATCCTGAAGGAGTGGAGGGATTAGCCTTCCCTCTTCTGATTACTTATAAAGAATAATAAATTGTCGTAAACTACATTGTAGTACACAGCTCTTCTCTAACTGTATTTTTGTAGTCATCTAATTTGTCTATGTTCCCCACAGCCCTCTAATAACCACTATTTCACTCTCTACTTCTGTTAAATCAGTTAACAGTTGTACTTCCTGTGTGTGTTTTGCTTTGACAGGCAGCCTCAAAATGTGAATTATTAGTAAATAATTTAGTGGAATCATCTCTGCTTGTTTCTTCTCAATTCTATCTTTATTTTTCATCTAGCAGCCTTTGCCTTTTGGGAATCCATAGAGAGTTGCCACTCAGAACTCTATCCTCTCACTCAGAGGCCTTTATATCTATTACTTGCCAATCCCACTTCTAGTGCTATATTCTGCTTAAATCAGGGTTCTTGTGTGAAACTGATACAAATTGGCTTTTGTTTAATGAAGCAGAAAGGTAATTTAGCAAAATGATATTTGGTGAATCATTTAGTCACTGAGGGCAGTGAACAACTAGATTCAAGCAATGTGGCCAGAAACAATTAATCCAGTTATACCCTAGAGTTGCTCTGGTGATAACCCCCACTGTTCTCACCACTAAGACCTAGATGCTATTGCTTGGAATTCCTAAAATGTACTCAGTTGATACTGCAGGCTGCTAAGAACATATTGTTGCAACAAACACTGACATTTATGGATCCTCATGTTCTTTACTGGGATATAGATTCTTCCTCCCCCACTAAAAAGCACTAGAAAAGGAATCCCTCAAACATAGCAATAGGTGTATGTACTGGTTGATACTCTAAGATGAAAGATGCCCACTTCTCCCTTGAAATTTAACCACCACCTACCACACAGTAGGCAATTCAGTTAATAAATGTTCTTTGGTGGAGTGACTGAAAAGCACTATAGATTAAAGTGACAAACAGTCTAAGGAAGTAAACAAGTGAATGAGAAAGGACCTGGATAGTATTCTGGAAGCTCAAACAAAATGAAAATTGGGTTGGAGAGCTATGTATTGTGAGTATAGAATGTATCTTTCAGTCAAATTGTTGCTGGATGAAGATCAAACAGGCTTTCATACATGCAATTTTATGGCTCGCCAGAAGATGGAGGTGCTGCAAACAATTTCAAAGTTTGAATTCTAAATGTAAAAACAGATCAGATAAATCCAAATACAACATAGATCAATGGAACAAGAAAAATAGAATGTAGTCTGTCTTAGTCAGGGTTTCTATTCCTGCACAAACATCATGACCAAGAAGCAAGTTGGAGAAGATTTATTCAGTTTACGCTTCCACACTGCTGTTTATCACTAATGGAAATCAGGACTGGAACTCAGGGCAGGAAGCAGGAGCTGATGCAGAGGCTATGGAGGAATGCTGCTTACTGGCTTGCTTCCCCTGGCTTGCTCAGCTTGCTGTCTCATAGAACCCAGGACTACCAGCTCAGGGATGGCACCACCCACAATGAGCCTTCCCACCATTGATCACTAATTGAGAAAATGCCTTACAGCTGGATCTCATGGAGACATTTCCTCAACGGAAGCTCCTTTCTCTGTGATAACTCCAGCTTGTGTCAAGTTGACACACAAAACCAGCCAGTACATAGTACAATCACCATAAGAAAAACAATAGCTTCAGTGTCACTTCTACACAATACATGTAATGTAACCTGGGTTACTAGTGTCAGAATTAAAGATGCACCTAGCAAATAGAGGGTATTCAGTGACTGGATGCTATCAGTGTCACTATATACACCAATATCATTTTAGATGCTATCTAATAGCATCTCTTTCACTATCCAGAGCAATACAGCACCACACTCTCACCTGCAGCTTTGTTTTCCATAGTTTCAACTGTGCTCCAAAAAAAAAAAAGAAAAAAGAAAAATTCCAGAAATAAACCATTCATAAGGTTTGACTTATACTCTAACTTAATAGTGTGGTGCAATCTTGCACCATCATGCTCTGTGTAGCCAACAGACATCTTGTTTATCAGACTGATTGCTAAGGGACTATGGCACTGCAGTGATTGTGATCACGTAGCCCTGCCATAGTAGCCTAGCACATTATTGCTACAAAAGATGTTTACAGATCTTATGTGAAAGTGAGAGTCTCCTGGTTTAAGGTAGGCTCTGAATCCAATAACAAGTGTCCTTGGAGGAGAGGAGAGGGAGGGGAGGGGAGGCAGGTAGAGAGGAGGGGAGAACTGATGATGTAAGGCTGGGCTGAGGCTCAGGGGTAGACAGTTTCATTAGTATATGCAAGGATCTCCCTAAAGAAATAATGGCACGCCCACAGGCCAGAAGCTAGGAAAGCTGCAAAGAGAAGGATCTCCAAAGGTCTGAGGCATAAAAATCTGTTGTTTGTCCCACCCAGGATTCATGGGGGCAGTTATAGAGACTGCTGGAAATTAACATAAACACAAAGGCCGAGTCACTGTATGAGAGTCTACAGGCAAGAAGCAGACATTGTATGCCTTATGGGGACTTGAGGTGGCCAGCACTGGACTCAAGGATCTATCTTCATCGACCTATCATGTGGGAGGGAGACAGTCCTACCACCATGCTCTGCCTTTCTAGTGACCAGGGAATAGAGAAAGAGGTTGTGTGAGCCAAATCCAAGTCCCATGGTGATTTAAGTTGGGCACTGACAGAGCAACCCAGCCAGTGAAAGTAGGTTTACTCTGCCACTTCTCCCAGGAAGGAATTCACTGAGCTTGAGCCTTTAGCACCATTTTCTGACCTCTCCTTCCTGCTGGAGGCATGCGACACACTGACCGCCAGAGAGCACCACTACACAAAAAGAGAGTGAAGTGGAACCAATTCGACATCATTGGTCTAGGGTATGTCTGAAGAAGCTGGAAACAACTCTGGAGCTCTGCATTACCCACCATGGAGTAGAGCCAGATGAATGAAACAGAGGATTGGTAAGGAGGCCTGGAAACGAGGTCTTGTGGCCCTGCTAGACGTGAGAGTCAGGCCTGGGGTGGAGCTAAGGTTCCCACTCAGCCCAGCTGGAACCTCAGGGAAACATACTGGGAGGGGGAGGTGATGGTGAGACAGAGTATCTGAGAGCCTCCACACCCGAGGTGAACAGAAATTGACAGTGGGAAGGCTTGCCTAAGAGGAATCATAGAAGAATAAGGTACTCAGCTCCTGATTCTCCATGTCGTGTGGCCCAGGGACACTAGGCAATGATAGAATTAGTACATTCTAGCCTGTACCCTGAGCTAGCCTCTCATTGGAACTGAGACTCATAAAGCTAGTATACCATCTGGCTCCAACAGAAAGAGCAACTTCATGCTTAGCTTGTTGTCTTGGAGAGCTGAGAAATGTGTCTACTGACTTTGCCACCACAGATAATGTATGGGAGTGACCAAAATCACTGCCCAGGTTCCAGTCCATGGCTTCAGGGTACATCAACAGCCTTTATAACCTGTGAAGTGTGAAGTCTGAGAACAGAGAGTTCATTCAGCTACCTTAGTGGATATCTGAGGAATGCAGCCAGGTAATCAGCAGTGCCCACCAGTGTGTCTGAGACACGGGGGGCATCCCTGAAAGGGTAAAGTGGAAGGGACAGCCTACAACTCTTTGCCCACTGTAAGTCAGTCTGGAATGACATCCATGATGGACCACTCAGAATTGATACCTTTTATTTCCATGATGTCTTCCAGACTTAGAGACATCAAAAATCAGCCCAGATGCAGACCACAGGAATCCTAGAGAGTGGAGTACCAAATTCCAGCTCTCCATTCCTCAAGACAGGTGTGGCCTCCTTGGAGACCACAGCACCATTTTCACTAGACAAGAATTGTTGTCACAGTTTTTATCTGGACACTGGACCCCTGCTAGCTCCAATTACACTGTTCTCCACTAATTAGACATTATGCTCCAAATAAAATTCCAACCCAGCCTCCAATCATGTCCTGACTGGAAAAGTCCTCTTTACAATTTTTCATAGTTCACATCTGCATATCTAGCTGCTGTCTGCCCAATCCCATTTCTAGCCCAACTCAGACAGTATGGTCAGAAGGAATGGGAGGAAGTAACCAGACTGTTACCCACAAGGTAAACAGCCTTGCCCAGAACACAAAGTAATATTTTACTTGGAGCCAGGAGGATCAAAACCAGCCTCAGATACATGACTTGTGCAGGGAGTGGTCGAATGTGATGGCAGTAAACTGTGGCTATGCTTTGATTGTACTCAGAGTCAATCATTAGTACAGTACTAAGTACTCACTGACTCTCAGCTTCTGTTTCCACTTAAATGGGATGAAACTAGAACTTACCTCTCTGTTTAGAGTTGTAATTTCTCCCCCTCCTTGTTCTCTCCCTCCCTCCCCCCTCCTCTGTGTGTGTCTCTCTCTCTGTGTCTGTCTCTTTCTGTGCGTGCGTGTGTGTGTGTGTGTGTGTGTGTGTGTGTGTGTGTGTGTACTCTAGGCCTTTTTTTGGGGGGGAGGGATTGAGACAGGATCTCTCTGTGTAGCTTGTGCTATCCTGAAATTCTGTAGACCAGGCTGGCCTTGATTGAACTCACAATGATCCTCCTTCCTCTGCCTCTCAAGTGCTGAGGTTAAAGGCGTGCTCCACCAGTGCCGAGCAAGAGCCTATTTGTGTTGTTATTGTTGTTTTGCTTTGTCTTTATAGCCTTTGGCTGGCCTGGAAATTGCTACATAGGGCAGGTGACCTAAAACTTGAAATGATCCTCTTCCCTCTGCATTATAAACAGGGCATTACAGTTATGTACCACCACATTTGGGCTCCATATGTTACTTTCTGTATTTTTCTAGTGAGTAGACAAAATAATTTTCCCACAACACTGTGACCACCAGTCCTATATTTCCTGAGTGACACAACTAGCTTGTCTATCTACCCAAGTGCTATTTTTGAAATAGTTCTCTCCTCTGCAGCACACGGTTCCATAGTGGCTTCCCTGAAGCCCAGGCACTGATCCCCAATATTCTACTATACAGACAGAAGTTATTGTCCCTTTCCCATTCAAGACCCTGAGGATTCCTTCCATACCTCAAGCAGAGCACGCACCTGCAGGTGGCAGGCCTATTTCATCCTCTCTATGCATCATGGCAGGGAAGCATCCTCTCTGGAAACATCCTCACAGCAGCACCACCCAGGTGTGTGTATGGTTCTGATAGTGAATGACTCCATGGATATATTCATCCCTAAGTTCACTGCATACATTAGGAGTGTCTGACTTCTGCTGTTGTCAGTCATACCCTCAAGAATGTAGTTAAAATGAAAAGATATTCCTCAATTGATTATGAAAGAAAAAAAAAACAAAAAGAAGAGGTAAATTTGGGTCAAGAATGGGCACCCCAGGAGGAGCTGAAAAGGAGAGGAAATAGATATGATTGAGATATTCTGCACTCATGTATGAATTTATCAAAGAAATAAAACTTAAAACCATCAAGTTATGCACTATAAAATAGTAACTTTTATAGTATATAATCATGCTGTTTACTGAATGTGCAGCTGCACATCTCTCTCATTGGCTTGGAAATTCACCAAATGGCCTAGGCTAGGTGGCCAGCAGCTTCGGGTATCCAGCATTCTGCCTCTGGTTCTCCACCTTTCTCACTATCCCTGTGATTACAAGCCTGCAAAACCATGCCTGGGTTTGTATGGGTTCTGGGGATCTGAACTCAAGTCTCATTCTTATAAGGCATGCTCTTTACCAACTAAGCCATGGCTCCACCCCTACAGTCCTGTATTTTTAAAAGTGAAATTAGAGCTGCAGGCAGGTGATACTTCAGACTACTAAAGCCAGTTAGAATTACTTTTCTAGGTTGGATCCCTAGGTGTATTATCATTATAGTAAGTAACTTCATCAAACTCAAGAGTTCCCTGCTCCTTCACTAACCAGATTTGTAGCACAGGCTAGCCTGGAACTCATTGTGTAGACCAAGTTGGCCTATAACTCAAAGTAATCCTCCTACTCCAGCCTCTTCAAATCCTGGGATAACAATCCTGAGCGAGCCACTCTGCCCAGCTTGTTCTCTAATTCTTTGCCAGCATCATGCTGTTTGCCTAGTGCCCAGGAACCTACCCTCACCTGCTAAAAGGATCCACTCCGCCCTTCCTCTCATAATTTGGAGGTAATTTCTGTTCTCTGCTTATATGATCCACTCTTCGGTCAGAATATGTTTCTAAGTATTTTATCACGCCACCCAGTTAACTGCGAAGAAAATCCCATAGTTATTGGCTGTGTGAATATCTCTAGATATTTGCTCATAAGGAGATTTGGAGATTTCTCATTCTTAAATTTATTGCTTTCTTATCAGTAGCTTTAGCTACAAGGGCCTTCATTATATCCTAATTGCCAGTGCCAATTGCCCTTATTTTTTATATTAAAAATCCATTTCAGCAGCTCCACCAGCTCAGCATCATTGCTAATTTAATCTCCCTCCTCCTCTATTAGCACCGCAGGGGGCTGACCAGAGCAGGAGGAGCTAGGGCTAATCAGATCACTAGTTTGTCTGAACATTATGCTCAGCAGGAACTCAGTGGGAAGCACTGGGTCAGACTGAGGGCAGATTAAATCTTCTGCCTGCTCTGGAGACCAGCTAGGGGAGGAACCTGGAAGCAGAGCGTTGGACAGAGGACCTCAGGTTGAAGGGACTGACATAATGAGTCTGGATGACTATTAGGCTGCCTTGGCTGAGGGATCCAGGAAGGCACCAGAAAACTGCTTGCTCACCACTTCTCCAGAGCCCTCTGCATTAAGGAGTAGTGGCCAATGGGAATGTACTGAGCTGCATTAGTGAGGAGCAGAGTTAGGACAAGTGTCCAGTCTCCTGACTTGCTGCTCCATTTTGACGGGAACTCAATTAAAGGAAAAGGGGGGGGGGAACCTTAGTGAGTTAACTACTGTTGTATTGTTCTTTGTCCTTTGTAGGCGTTCATTCTTACTCTCCCACAAGATAACAGGTACTCACAAAACTGACAAGCACTGCCCATTAGGTGACTAAGAGCAGGACACAGGTCTGGCCTCTGCCTTCATTTTTTTTTGTTGTTTTTTGTTTGTTTGTTTGTTTTGTTTTGTTTTGTTTTTTGTTTTTCTAGACAGAGTTTCACTATGTAGCTCTGGCTGTCCTGGAACTCACTCTGTAGACCAGGTTGCCCTCGAACTCAGAAATCCGCCTGTCTCTGCCTCCCAAGTGCTGGGATTAAAGGAATGCGCAACCACTGCCTGGCAAGCCTACAGCACCCGGTATTCCCAGGCAGTCTCCCATCCAAGTACTAACCAGGCCCGACCCTGCTTAGCTTCTGAGATCAGATGAGATCCGGTGTATGGCCCTAAGACCGTAGTGGATGTTTCAATGGCAAATATTGCCCACCTCCTCATCCTGAGCCCTGCACTCACCTGCAGTTCACTAGTGTCCCTGGCTTAAGGTTGGGAAAAGGTAAGTGATCTTTTTATTGTATTTCGAGCTTTTCCAGACACTGTGTGTGTGTGTGTGTGTGTGTGTGTGTGTGTGTGTGTGTGTGTGTCTGTGTGTGTGTGTGTGTGTGTGTGTTGTGTACTATGCTTCATCTTAAAAACAGTTTAATATATTTGTTAATTTAAGCAAGACATTTTACATAAGAATTTTAAGTATAAATTTCACTTACATATTTCAAATAGCTCCAAATCTTATTTTATTCTTTCCAAGTTGCTATAAGATGCCAAATAGGACAAGTAGGAAGTTTCAACCTTAGTTTAATTGAGTTCTAAATGGGAAAAACACATCTGCACTTTCCTTCTCACTATAACAAAAGCTACTTCAGGGAAAGAAAAGGGATTTCTTTTGGCTTGTGGTTTGAGGGTCCAATCTGTCGTGGCTGGGAAGCATGAGGCAGCTGATCACACCATGTTAGTCATTAGGAATCAGAAAGAGATGAATGCTGGACCTCAGCTCACTTTGTCCTCTATTCAATTCAGGACCCCTGCTCCTGGATTGCTACTGCCCACATCCAGCATGGGTCTTCCCACCTTACTGGAACCGCTCTGCAAATCCTCTCACTGACACTCTCAGAGGTTTCTTATCTCCAAGGTGTTTTCAAATCCCATCAAGTTGACAATGATGACTTACCATCACACTACCTAACCTAAGTGTAGAGAAAGGAATTTAATCACTCTGAATTTCTTTTTATTTTATTGGAATCAGGTAGGAGGTCTTATTAAGATAAAAGATCCTACCACAGGTTTTTCCTATCTAAGTCACACTGTAATTCTATTCACCACATAGCTCTTTTGGATGATGTCTTGACTGTCAGTTTAATTGGATTGAGAGCTGCCTGGAAGATTAGTAAAGTGCACTTCCGGATGTAACTCTGAGGGAGTTTTCAGCAAGATTAACTAAGAGGGGTAGACCCATAAGGGAAATATAGATATTCTCTCTCCCACACTCTCTCTCCCCTTCTCCCTCTCTCTTTCCCTCTTCCTCTCTCTTTCACCCTCTCCCTTCCTCTCCTGTCTCTCCCTGTGCCCCTCTCCCCGTCTCCCTCTGGCTCTTCCTCTCACTCCCTTTGTTTCCTTCTTGGTTGTTATGCGCTTTATTATGCTGATCTACTATGTCCTTGCCACCAAGATTAACTGGAACCTCTGAAAGCAGGAACCAAATACAAGGGTTTCATCACAATTTGAGAAGACAGCACAAGTTCTTGGGTGACTTCAGTGTCTAAGAGAACAACCCATTCTATGAGTTAGAGCGACTGTGCACATTACAGGAATCAGACTTGGTAAAGTGGTAGGAGCATTCGTGAAGTGAGAGGTGTGAAGAGAGAACTGGCAGTTCCTAATAAAAGTGACCATTAAGGGTGCTCGATGGATCGATTTTATTTTGTATTGTTTTGTTTTGAGACAGGACCTCACTAAGTAGTACTGGATGTCCTAGAACTTACTATGTACACCCAGCTAGCCTTGAACTCACAGAGATCTGCTTGCCTCTGATGGAATTAAAGGCATGCAGCACCATACCCAATGCACTGGCTGTTTTTGCAAAAGACACAGGTTCAGTTCTCTGAACCTACATAGTAGCTCATAACCTGTAACTCCAGGCCCAGAAAATCCAATACTCTTGTCTGGCTTTCAAAGGCACCAAGCATACATGTGGTACACAGACATACATGCAAGTACATTCATTCCCACAAAGTTCATGACCTTGCTAACCTCGTAAGAGCTGATTCAGTAGCAAGATAAAAATGGAAATCAGGTTGGAGTGAGCTCAAGAATGACTGGGTGGTTGGGAAAAGGAGGCAGACAACAGAGAAATCTGGGGAGGTTTGTGCAGAGGAAAGTATAAGGAAAGGCATGGACTAATATCCTGAGACTTTATGCCAGGATTTCACCAGCAAGACAACAGATTTCAGAGAGGAAGACATAGAAGTGCACTGTGCAAAAAACATTTAGCCTGACTGAAACCCCAGGGTTTGGGAGGATAAGGCAGGATTGCCCCAAGTTTAAAGCCAGTCTGGGCTACATAGAAGTACCAAGCCAGCCACGGGTATATAGCAAGAACCTGTCTCAAAAAACAGAAACCAAAACAAGACAGTGTGAGTTTAAAATAAGACATAGCATCCAGTTACCCAGGTATCTGAGTTTGAAATAACACATTTTAAAATTTTTGTGTTCATCTAACAAATATCCACTGAGTGCTCTGTCTATTCCAGACTATTGCAGATTGGATACATCACAGAACAGAACAAACAAAAGGCTCTGAACATGCAGAGATAATGTGCTGGTTGTAGGAGACAGATAAGTAAACCATAGAGTGTGTGAAATGACTCTAAGCACTGTGGGGGAAAACCAAGAAGGAAGGCAGGCACATAGGTGAGAACAAGATTGTGGGTTTTCCTATGAATTGAGTGAGCAGAGAAGGACACTCCAAAAAGGTGACACCTGACAAAGACTAGCTTCAGCCTGCACAAGACTATTCCAGGGCATAGGGCCAGCAAGTAAGACTGCACTGAATTATCGCTGCTGGGCTAAGAATAAACTTGGGTGAGGAATCATGGTTACAAGCAAGTAGGAATCTACTAGAGTAGCCAGAAAAGGATTGGTGGTGGCTGTAACCCACACAATGGTCATGGGGTTAAGTGTTTACATTCTGGAGATATTCTGGAAGAATTTTTTGGCTTGACCAATAAATTAAAATAGCTAATGAGTTGATTATGATGATAAAGTGTTTAGGAGTCCAGGATTACCCCTAAGATCTGATGCTTCAACAAATGCCAAGCATGGTGGTGCTGGCCTTTAATTCCAGGATTCAGGAGGCAAAGGCCAGTGTGGTCTGCCCTACATAGAAAATTTCAGGACAACTAGTGATACATAGAGAGACCATGTCTCAAAATACAAACCAAAGAAGAAAGAGAAGGAGAGAAAGAAGAAGAGAAGATGAGGAAAGATGCTGTTTACTAAATGTATAGTAACGGGCACCAGAGAGACACCTCAGCAGTTAAAAGGACCCAGATTCTCCAAGCCTTCAGCTCTTGCAGAGAAACAAATTTAGGTTTGCAACACCTATTTCATGTGTCTTACAACCATCCATAACTCCACTTCCAGAGAATCCAACATCCTCCTGACCTCTGTAGATTCCAGATGCACACATGGTACACATACACACATGCAGGCAAAACATTTCCTACACATAAAAATAAAATAAATATAAAACTCCTTAAGAATATATTTAAAGCTGCTATGAACATAGTAGAACAAGTATCCTCCTGGAGTGGTAGAGCATCTTTGAGTATATGCCCAGAAGTGGTATAGCTGGGACTTGAGGTAGAACTAGTCCCAATTTTCTGAGAAACCACCAAATTGATTTCTAGAGTGGTTGTACATGTTTGCATTCCCACTAGCAATGGAGGTGTGTTCCTCTTTCTCTATATCCTCACCACCAACTTGAGTTTTTGATCTTAGACATTCTGATGGTTGTAAGATAGAACCTCAGAGTTGTTTTGATTTACATTTCCCTGATGACTAAGGATGCTAAACATTTCATTAAGTGCTTCTTGACCATTTGAGATTCCTTTGTTGAGAATTCTCTGTTTAGCTCTTTACCCCATTTTTAACTGGGTTATTTGGTTTATTGGTGTCTAATTTCTTCAGTTCTCTATGTATTTTGGATATTAGTCCTTTGTTGGATATAGGGTTAGTGAAGACCTTTTCCCAGTCTGTAGGCTGCTGTTTTGTCCTATTATGGTATCCTTTGCCTTGCAGAAGCTTTGCAAGGTTTCATAAGGTGCCATTTATCAATTGTTGATCTTAGTGCCTGAGCCATTAATATTCTGTTCAGGAAGCTGACTCTTGTACCGATGAGTTCAAGGCTATTCCCCACTTTCTGTTATATTAGATTTACTGTATCTGTTTTATGTTGAGATCTGTGATCCACTTGGACTTGATCTTTGTATAGCATAGTAGATATGGATCTATTTACATTCTTCTACATGCAGACATCCAGTTAGATCAGCACTATTTGTTCAAAATGCTTTTTTCTCATTGTGTGGTTTTGTCTTCTTTGTCAAAAGTTATAGGTGTAGGGAAGTTATTTCTGGGTCTTCAATTCTATTCCTTTGATCTACCAGTCTGTCTCTATACCAGTACCTTGGGATTTTCATTACTATTGCTCTGTAGTACACCTTAAAATCAGAGATGGTGAGACCTCCAGAAATTCTTTTATTGTACAGGATTGTTTTAGTTACCCTGGGTTTTTTGTTTTTCCATATGAAGTTGAGAATTGCTCTTTCCATGTCTTTGAAGAATTGAGTTAGAATTTTGAGGAGAACAGCATTGAATCTGTAGATTGCTTTTATTAAGATGGTCATTTTTACTACGTTAATCTTACTGACCCAGGAGCATGGGAGATCTTTATCCTGCAGCCAAAGAATGGATAAAGAAAATGTCGTACATTTACACAATGGAATACTACTAAACTTAAAAACAAAGACTTCATTGAAATTTGCAGGCAAATGGATAGAACAAGAAAATACCATCCTGAGTGAGGCAACCTAGAACCAAAAAAACATGGGTGGTATATACTCAGTTACAAGTGGATATTAGCCTCAAAGTACAGGATAACTATGCTATAATTCATAGACCCAATTTAAGTAACAAGGAGGACCCAAGGGAGGATGCTTGACCCTCGATGAGAAAAGGACATAAAAATAAACATCAGAGGTGGATGGATGGATGGACAGATGAAACTGTGTGGGAAAGGGAGTGGTAAAGGGAACTGGGGTGGGGATCAGGTGTGAGGAGAGCAGGGGTTATGGGGGAGGCAGAAGAGGGCTGGAAAGAGAGAACAAAAATGGGGGGGGCATCTCTGGGAGAAGCCGAAGACTTTGGAAGGGAGAGGACCCTAGGAGTCTATGCTGAGACTGGGACCTTAGCTGGGACCCTAGCTGAGACTCCTAGCAGCTGGGGATTTGGAGAGTGAAGTGGCCACCTCCTGTAGTGAGGGAGGACTTCCAGTGGAGGGATCAAGACACCAACCCACCCACAAATCCTTCAACGCAAAATTTATCCTGCCTACAAGAAATGCAGTGATAAAGATGAAACAGAGAAAATAAACAAAAAAAACAAAAAGCAACAACAAAAAAAAGATGGAACAGAGATTAAGGAAATGGCCAACCAGTGACTGTCCCAACTTGAGAGCCATCCCATGGAAGGGAGCCAACCCCTAACACTATTAGTGATACTCTGCTATGCTTGCAGACAGGAACCTAGCTTAACTGTCTTCTGGGAGCTTCATCCATCAGCTGATGGAAACCAATGCAGAGACCCACAGTGAAACATCAGGTAGAGCTCAGGAAGAGTTGTAGAAGAGTTGGGGAAAGAATGAGCAAGCCAGATGGGTCAAGAACACCACAAGAAGAACTACAGAGTCAACTAACCTGGACCCATGGGGGCTCACAGAGACTGAACCACCAATCAAAGACCATGCAAAGGCTAGACCTAGACCCCCTACACATAGGTAGTAGATATGCAGCTTGGTCTTCATGTGGATTCCCTAACAACTGGAGCCAGTCATGCCTCTAATTCTATTTCCTGCCTTTGAATCCCATTCTCCTACCTAGACTGACTTGTTTGGTCTCAGTGGGACAGGATGCACTTAGTCCTGCTGAGATTTGATATGCCAAGGCAGGTTGGTACCCATGGGGTGGCTTCCCCTTCTCTGAGGAAAAGGGGAGGGGTAATGGGGAAGAAGTATGTGAGGGTGGGACTGGGAGGAGAGGAAAGAGGGAGTCTGTGATAGGGTATAAAATGAATGGATAGATAAATAGATAGATGGATGGATAGATAGATAGATAGATAGATAGATAGATAGATAGATAGAAAGAAAAAAAGCAAACCAGAGAAAAAAGGTGGCACACACCTTTAATCCTGGTGCTCAGGAGTAGGAGAATCTCTGTAAGTTCAAGGCCAATGTGTTCTACATAGTAAGACCTTCTCTCAAAATTAATAGATACTTGTTTGTGACATATTTGAAGAAAATATCCTGAGACTCTAGTGTGAATATAGTTAGTCTTTTAAGATGCTATTGGAAATGCAGTGATAAAGCTGAGGAGACATTTGTAGGTGTAAAAGCAGAGCTCAAGGATGAATACTGCAATGGAGATGATACACATTTGGTTCCAGAAGTGTTATAGTTAAAAGTCATGACACTAGTGAGGTAGTGTAGAATACAGTAATGGAAGATTATGAATATTGCTGGAACCTCTTAAAATTAATGGGCTAGGCATATACCCTCAAGTAATTAAGAGTACAAATGGGTCTTTGAGGCTAATGTGTACTTGTAGCATTAGTGACCCATGGGAATAGAAAACCTGTGGTCTAGGATAAACAATGCAGTGAATACATGGCAGCCCTCAACATTCTAGAGACCAAGAAGGAAACTCCAAAAAGATAGGAGAATCAAGAAAACAAGCATGTAGAAGAAATTAAGGGCTAGAAAGAAAAGAAACTTCAGTCACAGAGAAGCCACATAAAATACAGACTTAAACATGACTACTGAGTGCAGCATTTGGAGTCAATGAAGCTCATGGAGAACCTTTGGGAAGACAATGCTCAATGATCTGAACATTGGATGGTGTGAATATAGTCAGTCTTATGATGCTTAAGGAGTAGAGACAGGGTGCTGTGATGATCTCTCTCTAGAGAGATCTTAGTGTAAACACAGTCATGGGGTTAAGCAGCTTAGAATATCAGGGGGTGGGGGAAACAGTGAGGGAAACTTCACTTGAGACAGGCAGGATGTTCTCAAGGATGAATACTGAGCTGGAGACGATACACATTTGTTTCCAGAAGTGTTATAAAGTTAGGATTTTGATAATGCAAATTGAGATGACATAGTTATGTAACCTCTGAGGCAGATCCATGAACAGAGAAGAATGCTGGGTAGGCTTCTGTGGGACTCAAGAATGAAGTTCCCTTCTTTTGGGAGCTGGGTCCTCTTGGCTTGATGAGTTTATCTTAAACTACACTACTGCCCTGCAACCACTTACCTTTCTCTGGATGGAATTCTTTTGTCAGCTGTGCCCTGGGCTTTCCCTTATGGGATCAAAATGACTGTCATCTCTGTTATTATCTGACTTCCTGTTGGCATCAGATGGTGCAAAGTTAGTAAATGACAAAACAAAAAAAAAGGAGCTAATCAACTTTCATTTTGAGTTCATATTTCTCCCCCAAATAAGAATGGCTCTCAATCCATGGGAACAGGAACTTTGCCAGAAGCATTTTGAAAAGTACATGTGGATATCGAGTTAACACAATTACTAGGTCTGAGGGATGAACTGTTGGCATCTGCCAGCTAAGGCCAAACAAGCTACAGGTTCTTCTAAAACATTTTATTGGGAAGCACTGCAGCAGTCTCAGTAATAAAAGGAGACACCCACAGGAGGGAAGATGATCCTCAAGACAGATAGAGCAGCTGGTTGGGATGTCAGTGTGAGGTTGCACTGCAGATATTGGAACACAGGGGTTAAACTTATATGTAGCAGGTGTTGAGGTAGATTGGGAAGTCAATGGGCCAAGAGGGATTGATAAACTCTGAAGTCCTATTTAGAAGGTCCATTCCTGTGGGACTTCGTAAGGGTATCCTGGGTCATGGCTGAGCAGTTGCCTAGAACCTGAAGACTCTGCGTGAGAACCAGCAGGAGTTCAGTGCACCCCAAGAACCCAGGGTCCTGAAAAGCAGTGCAATCTCCATAGAATTACATTGTTCAGTCACATAGGCCAGACTATAGGCCTCAGGCCCTAGGGATTTACATACTAATGAATGCCAGACAGCCCCTCCCAAAGTGCATGGGTAGAGAGTGTGACTAGAGGCCTCAGGGTCTAGGGATTTACATACTAATGAAGGCCAGAGGGCGGAGCAAATTAAGCATGTCTCCCTAGATCCTCCCCATCCTCCCCAGATCCTCCCCCTTTCTCCCTCCCTATATAACTTGGGACAACCCTGAGTTTTACAGGGGTATGCCTAGATCCATCCACCATCCGCCATGACAATAAACCTTTCTAGAACCAAGGACTTCCTCGTGTCATTGGGGCCTGCTGCCGCCAAAGCCTCCAGGCCGCTGGAACCATAGACGTTCCTCCTGCATGTGGGACCAGCAGCAGCGTGGAAACCCACTGGGCCTCCACTGCAGCAGCCCTCTAATTTTCCCCACACATTCCTACACCTATATTTTATGGGGTACACTGACTATGTTTTCCTTTTGTAAAGTAATTTTTTATATTTACTTTACATCCCAAACACAGCACCCCCCCTTCTCCTCCAAGTCCCATGCTTCCCCATTATTCCCTTCCCTTGTCCTTGGACATCTAGTCCCAGCAGGTCTAGAAGCACTGCTGAAATCTTTGATTTCACACTGAAATCTTTGATTCATTTGGGGTTGGATTTTATTTGGGATGATAGATATGGATCTGTCTTAGTTAGGGTTTTGCTGATGTGAACAGACACCATGACCAGAGCAACTCTTATAAGGACAACATTTAATGGGGGCTAGCTTACAGGTTCAGAGGTTCAGTCCATTATCATCAAGGTGGGAACATGACAGCATCCAGGCAGACATGGTACAGGAGGAGCTGAGAGTTCTACATCTTCATCTGGAGGCTGCTAGGAGAAGACTGACTTCCAGGTAGCTAAAATGAGGGTCTTAAAGCCCACACCCACAGTGACACTCCTACTGCAACAAGACCATACCTCCTAATAGTGTCACTCCCTGGGCCAAGCATATAGAAACCACCACAGGGTGTAATTTCACTCTCCTGATACCCTAGACATTATCTTTCACCAGCACCATTTATTAAAGATTCCATCTTCCCTCCAATGTGTATTTTTTGTGTTTTGTTAAATATCAGGTGTCTATAGTTATATGCACTCACATTTGGGTCTTTATCTTGTCCCATTGATCTACCTGTATGTTTTTGCACCAATTCCATGCTGGTTTTATTACCATAAATTTGTAATATAGCTTTTTGTAGATCCTAGAGGATGGCATAATCCTGTCATTTTCCTAACCTAATATAATCTCTAGCTGTATTGTAAATACTTATCCGAATAACCACCAGTAGTTGCAGCTCTCACTCCTCATCAAAGAAGCTTCCCTTTTCGCCAAGTAGAGACTATTATAGAGATCCACAGTCAAAATGCGGAGAACAACTGACTATAGGGTGCTCAACCTCAATGGTATACCGACAGTAGAACTCCTACACTTAAGGCTCAGGGAACATTGCAGAAAAAAGAGAAAGAGGAACAGGATGTCTTCTAAAAGATAGTATCTTACATGTGTGACAGGAAAGGTACACTCATGAAGTCTCAAAACTATGGTCACTGATAAAAGACCAGCATAATGATAGTACTAATTGACACGCCAACCTAGATAGGGGAAATCTCACAAGGTCCTACCCTTAGATGAAGAGCTACAAGCAAGTAATGGCTTCTGAGAGAGGAAGAATCTTTTCCCCCCATGGATGACTTCACTGATAGATTATCCAGTTCCAAGATGCATGTACATATGAACAACATTAAATGGATTCATTAGGTTATATTTGTGAGTTTCATATATGTATGTATGTCCTTAACAGTAATGATTAGACAAGAAGTTATGGATTAGAAAGGTAGTTGGGAGATCATGGAAGGGATTGGAGAGGAGATGGAAATAATGTACATAGAATACTTATATATGAGACCCTAGAAAATTTTAAATGTAAACTAAAAAAGAAACTATGTGGGCATGTGCAAACTCAATAAGCTGAGGAGAAAGGCAATAATCTAGGCTGGGTTGCTGATGGCTTTGTTGGTCATAGTAAACAGATTTTACTCTATCTGGATGGCCATAGAACCCACCAAGGTGAGGAAGACTGTGAGACCAGATTTGGGTAGGTAAGTAGGTATTGCCTGGGGCACCCTCACGGAGATGGCCACCCTGCAATGATGGATCAGATTTCAGAGCTTGGAGGAAAGGTCAGTGTTGGCACAATGGCATGGGCCTAGTATGCACACAAGTGGCCATTCAAGGCCTGGAATGGGTGAACTCAGTGGGAAGGGCCTTTCAGAAGTTTCAGAAATTGAAGAAGAGCAATATGCCACAGTCATAAAAGATCAGAAGATGAGAATGGCTTTGGGTCTAGACTTGGCCAGGTATCCAATGATGTACCTGGAATGGAAGAGCTAAGAGAGACTGGAAGCTTAGTTCAATGGGTTTGCCTAGCATGTGCTATAGGGGTGGGGGCTGTTGGGGGTGGTGGTACACTCCTGTAACCAAGGACTTGGGAAATTGAACCAGAAATTTGAGGTCATACTTATCTACATAGGGAGTTCAAGGACAGCTGGGACTATAGGAGGTACTGTCTTAAAAAAAAAAAAGGAAAAAAGGGAAAAGGGTAAAGGGTAAAGGTGGTAGAAATACCTGTAATGTCAATAGTGTTTCAGGGCAGCCTGGGGTATATATGGGGATTCTTTTCAAAAAAAAATCCAAAAAGGGAAAAAATGATTTACAGGGATAAAACTGTTTTATGCATTGAGAACGTTGTGCTTTCATAATCTTCTGTAATCAGAAAAAGCAATGACCCCTGTTATTTGTTTGCCAAAAAGCATCCTTAGGGTGCACTGGGCCCCTGTCTGTAAAAACTAATTGAGTCAGTGACATCAGCGTGTCAGCACCACCTGATCTCTCTAGCATTTTACCTCTAGTGAGGTAAAATAAATACCTCACTGACCACAGCATGTAATACGTTTCCCAGAAGCCCTTCTTTACCCCAACCAAAGCTCAAATCTGAGACCCTAAGATGATTGCTGCAGGCATGAGTCCTGGTACTTCTCAGAGCATAGGACACAGTTCTTGAGTAGGAGGGGGAAGAAGCTGAGATAGCCCAGATGATCGGAAATCAGGGCTAGGAACAATGTAGGCAGTAATCTGAGCTAGGGGAATCATACATCAGAAGCCCAAGGGTTGGGCCTTCTGCTCAACGGTTAAGAGCACTGACTGCTCTTCCAGAGGTCCTGAGTTCAATTCCCAGCAACCACATGGTGGCTCACAACCATCTGTAATGGGATCTGATGCCCTCTTCTATGACAACGTATTCACACACATTAATTAATTAATTAATTAATTAATTAATTTTTAAAAAATAAAAAGCCCAAGGGTTTCAGGGAATGCTGGAGAGTTTCCTTCAGAGAACTCCCTACAAAGAAGGAGGGCTCTGAGACAGAAGCAGAGGCAGAACTGACATCACAATAACCTAGTGGGGCAACTGTTAGTCCTTCAATTACGATTGGGAAGAAAAAGTCAGTCTGCAAGTGTGTGGGAGAGATTCCCTGAAAAATGGTTATTAAAATGAGTCTGAACAGGCAGACACCTGAAGAGATAGGCAGGGGCCATGCTAGCCTTTCAGCTTTGCTTTCCCATTCCCCGCCCCTTTCAAACACCACCCATGCGGAGTCTGCAGAGCACAAAACAGCCGCAGGGTGGCGGGCGCGCCCTGGGTCGCCGCCTCCACCTTCTGCCCGCCTTCCGCCCGCCACCTGCCTCCTCGGGGCCCATTTGTATTCTGGGCGAGCCTCGGGTGAATTATTAAAGCCTCGACTCCGCAGCGGTGCATTTCCTTCTCTGCGGCGCTTGCTCAGCGCAGCAGAAGTCAGCCTCCTCTGGCTAAGCCGCAGTCCCTCGTGTCCTGACTGGGAAGCCTCAGAGGTCACCTGAGCTGCACTCTCCTACTTCAGGAATGACAATCAGGAGTGGACCACAGCCTTTCCCAAGACCCACAGTGTTGGAGATAGAACTGGAAGCCTGGCTTCCTGCACAGCGACCTTTTGTATAATTATGAACAGTCCAGAAGCTGTACAGTAAACACATGATCCCCACTTCAAAAGGACTACCACCAGGTATCCTGTATCCCGTTCACTACAATTTGTTGCCACTCGCACCCCCTCGAGGCCCCAAAGTGCAATGCACCCCACCTCTGCTTTAAAAACAATTCTGACCTGGTGTCTCTTCAGCCCCCTTCTTAAGCAACTAACTGCCTGGAGCAGGCTGGGACTGAAGATAAAAGAAGCTTCTCACCTGCTAGGTAGGTCAGAGACATCATACTGCTAAGTAGCCAGTTTTTCACCAGTTTCCTCAGATACCTGCAGAGCATTCCATTTTCAGCTCACTCTGCCTTTCTAAGGAGGTTGAAGGATTGGATCTTGCTTCTTCCCACAGTGCAATGCGCACGGCCAGGGAGAGTTGAATACAATATGTATTCCCCAACAGTCAAATTGTTCACTTCCAGCCCTAAAAGCCATCCTGCTGACTCCCACCGTTATCCCAGAGGAATAGATCTTAATGTAGCAGCTAAACCCAGCAAATGGAACGAGTTGCCATTGTTTCTCATCTGAATCACTACTACATTAGCTTTCCAGTCACTGTTAAAATACTGGCAGGGCCTGCTCCAAAGTCTGTGACCTCTGGGCTGGGCTCATCGTCTGATCATCTTTCCATGTACCTCATCCAACACTGTTCCCTAACACTACTGGAGTTACCCACACAAGCCTTTTTGCCAGTGTCTGCAAAGGCAATACCTTCCTGCCTTGGAGCCTTTGCCTGAGCTCCAAGGCCTAAACTCTGCTGGCCTGCATCTTCCTTAAATATCAGCTTCATCCTGAAGATTGCAAATTAAGGCCCCTGTCATTCCATTTAACCCTCACTACTCCTCCCTCAATCCCACTCTTTTTCCCATAGTACCCACTAACATGTATATTATTTCTTTGTGATGTCTGCTATGTGTCTATCTCTGCTTTCTATCCTAACCTTAGGATGTCTGAGACCTTTGTTTTTAGAATATCTCACATCTAAAGCAGTGTTAACTGACTGACAGAGTAACCATGCAGCTATGCATGAGCAGAGCTTGAAAACCAGGCTAGATTATACATACTGGTGATTCCCTGCCCTAGCAGTGCTGGTCAAGTCTGGGGAGAATCAGAGCTGCTTGAAAGGAATAGACTCCCAGCGGCTCCCAGCCAGGCCCAAGAATGCAATGCTTTTAATCACAAATGGATTCTAATCCTTGCTTTAAAGAAATGCAAAATCAAAGGGGGGGGGGGGCAATACTGAGGGGAGACAACAAACAAAAGAAATCCAAGTGTCAAAAGCATAGCTTTCAGCCAAAAGATGCTCACTATCCTGTTAAACTTGCTCTTTCAGTGTATACAGGCTCTAAGGTTTATAAAGAAAATTGAAAGGAGAAGCATTTTGGAAACACACTCCCAAATTCCTCAGAATGCCTGAAGCTGAAAACATGTGGTTGCTCCACCAGAAACACCTGCATGCAACCTGACGTGTCAACAACTTTTTCCACCATCAGCCCTAGACATGAGGGGACAGAGTGAGTGAGTCTGGACACAGAAGACCAGATCCAGTATCTTCAAAGTGATCCATTAGACATGTGTCAGCCTGCCTCCCAGCTGCCCCTCCACCTTTCACAGCCTCAGCCACCCAGCCCCTCGATGGATTCTTTGTCTCTCTCTTTTTCCCTGCTCGTGGAACAGCAAACCAGCAGCTAGAAAAGTCTGTGTCCTCTGATTACGTATGAGAAACTGTACTCTAGCAGGACAACTTCATCCTGAATCATGTGCAAAGGACAGTTTGTAGAGCAATTGATCAGGCCTCGTGCACTGCTTCATCGGGAGCAGATGTGCTTCTTGTTTTTCTCATTACCATGATTTACTGTCTTCTAAGCTTATTAAAGACAGAGGCTAGAGCCCACTTTGGTGTGTGTCCTGGGGAGGATGTGTAAGGAAGGGAGGGAAGGAGGGAAGAGGAAGGGAGGGCCTGATGAGGAGCTGGAAAGATGAGCACCCCACTGTGCTGTGGGGGTGTGGATTTCACTACTGCCTCCTACAGCAGCCTTCATGCCCAAGGGCACCCAGAGCTACTCACTGTGGCTGGCAGCTTGATCCAGCAGCCTGCCATCCATACATAGACACACACACCACCACCACCACCTCCACCACCACCACCACCATGTATATGTATAGGCATCTGCTTCTACCAAGTCAGACATAGCCTCATTCTGCTACATGACTGACCACCAAATGAGCAGCTGAAAGTGATGGCATTGCTCTTCTTAGCTCCATTCAAGATCCCAAGGATCTATTTCCTTACATTTAGTAGGCATGTGTACTTTTCTTCCACAATCATATGAATCCAGATTCTCTTTCTCAAGGCATGGGCTTTTTCAAATACACATATCCATAAGCACACTGGCATATGCTTATTCACAAACATGTTCTCACATCTGTTCATTTCCATTCCCACAATCACAAGCACACACATTGACATACAATCCTTGACACACACATTCGCATACTTAGACATGAAGATGTAAATCTCTCTAAATGCATACACCCAACACAGACACTCATTATATATACACATCCTTCTCCCAGGATAAAGAGTACTAGTAGCAACACTACTTCTTTCCAAATGTTTCCTCTGTGCTATGTTATGGACTGTAGACCTGGGGATGAAGGAGTGGGAAGAAATCAGAGAACTGTCTAGATTCACACATCTCAGTCTTTTCTGGGATGATTACCTTTTCTAGGAATAATAATATAATAGCATATAACCTCTTGATTTCCACTAGAAGTTTTGAATTTTTTTCATAGCATATGATGAAGAAATTATTTTAATTCAAAGTATTTTATTTACATTTACACATGACTATAAAATTACATTAGTTATACTCTTTCCAAATAAGTTAACAACTTTCCAAATAATTTGTACAAATACAAATGTAGATTTTTGTTGTTATAGCAATTTGCATTATTTATGAAATACGGTACATAATATATTGATATTTTAAATAATTCAGTTGATAAATGATTAGCTTGAAAATTATGTGTGTATTAAGATGCAGACTCTGTTCAATCACAGTATTGTGGCAGGAATTACTTTTGGGACCATATTAATCAGTGAGATTCTGAGGACTGTAACTAAAACCTAAGATCCTAGAAAATGGAAAGGTTCATTTGATTCACGGGTTCTAAGCTTCCAATCTCTTACCATGTGCCCTGTGGCAAAACAAAGATCCTCATTTTGGGAGTGGAAAGCAGAAAAGGAAAAAAAAGAAAACACAAACAAACAAACAAAAAACCACAGTGCTCCACAACCCTCGTCAAGGGCATATCCCTACTGATCTGAAGAATTCCCATCAGGTCTTACTTAGATTTGCAACCACTTGTTTCCAATAGTGCTACATGAAGACATATGAATCTTTAGGACACATACAAATCAAACTTTCACAGTGATCTGATGTTTGGAATTCTTGTACTTAAATTTTAAAAATTATTGTAAAAAGTGTTACAGTTAAATCCATTAAGTATAATTAATTATGCTAGTAAAAAAAAAAAAGTGCCAGGCAGTTGTGGCACACGCCTTTAATCCCAGCACTTGGGAGGTGGAGGCAGGTGGATTTCTGAGTTCGAGGCCAGCCTGGTCTACAGAGTGAGTTCCAGGACAGTCAGGGCTACACAGAGAAACCCTGTCTCAAAAAAATAAAAAAAGACATAATGAACCCTAATGTAAACCATGGTCTTTAGTTTTTTACTAATGTATTGATATTGGCTCATCAACTCTGCCAAATATCCTACAAAGATACGAGATGTTAACAATCAGGAAAACTAGGGCAGGGAGAGAAAGAGACCGGAAGCTCCTGTCAATCCACTGCTCTGAAAAATCCAATCATTGTAAAGAAATGAGGAAAGTCAAATGTGATAGCTATGGTAATTACCCCATCACTACCCAGTGTACCTACCTGAAACGAAGTGCCACATTGTACTTCATAAACCCATACTCTGTGTCAATGTAAATGATAAAACATCAAGTAATACAGCTATTATTCTAATTTGTAGAGCTTGTGGATAAGCAATTTGTTAAAAGATAACATTTAGAGATCCAATTTTTAAGTACTATTCTCCAAATCTAAGTTGCTAGTTTTTATTCAAAATAAATAAGAGACCAAATAAATTATTTGGTCTTTTGCCAGTTTTCTCTTCTTAGTTTTGTTATAGGAAGTAATAGAAACTGCTTAATGTGCCTCCCAGGAACATACTAAGGTGAATATAATTTACAAATTTGCTATAAGCCATCTAGAAGTGAAATCATCAAATGATTACCATTCTTACCTATTCTCATTTACTTGTGCTTGGCTATATCAGTGTTCCTTACACTTAGGCCTTTAACCAAGAGCCTTTCACAAATATAAAGTGTCTTAGTCATGGTTTCTATTCCTGCACAAAACATCATGACCAAGAAGCAAGTTGGGGAGGAAAGGATTTATTCAGCTTACACTTCCACACTGCTGTTCATCACCAAAGGAAGTCAGGACTGGAACTCACACAGGGCAGGAGCTTGGAGGCAGGAGCTGATGCAGAGGCCATGGAGGAATGCTGCTTACTGGCTTGCTTCCCCTGCCTTGCTCAGCTTGCTTTCTCATAGAACCCAGAACTACCAGCCCAGGGATGGCACTGTAAGGGTAAAAATTAAAACAGCTTAGCAGAGACCACAAACAACTTGGCAAAGACTGCAGGACAGCTTGCTGAGCTTACTGAGAGTAGCCATAATAAAAATATCAAGCCCCTCTAGGGACGAGGTGACCAGAAATGTAGAAACAACCAAAGACATATCTTGACCAGTCTAAACATGCCCAAGTGAGTAATGGGCCACCTGGTGTTTATCCTAGAAGGTCTGAGGCTTCATGGTCAAAAATAGTGGGCCATCCAGCCTGTCAAAATGATTGCTTACACAAAGTGCTGATGTTTGAAATATCCAATCATATGTAACCGCGCCAGAATTTCCCACTTTTCCCTTCCCCCTTGTGCCTCCCCCTATAAAAGTTCTAAACTTCCTGGGTTCTTCATCGAAATTCTCTCCCCTGCGTGGGATGAGTTTCGATCCAAGGGCCCTTGTTAGTAAACTGCCTTTTGCCATTGCATCAAGTCAGTCTCTCGTGTCTCCTTGGGTGCGCGCTAATTGGGACTTGAGATGGGGTCCTCTTCCTGGGTCCTTACAGCACCACCCACAATGGGCTTTCTCACCCTTGATCACTAACTGAGAAAATGCCTTACAGCTGGATCTCATGGAGGCATTTCCTCAAGGGAGGGTCCTTTCACTGTGATAACTCCAGCTTGTGTAAGTTGACACACAAAACCAGCCAATACATAAAGTAAACAATATTTTATTTACAAATACAATAACTTGCAATTGAATAATGAGTCAAAATAACTGGAGGGTCCAATGATATTTAGCTGGATCACTGCTGGTATTTAGCAGCTGGAGAGATTGCTCAGTGGTTAAGAGCACTGGCTGCTCTTACAGAGGACCTGGATTCTGTTCTCAGCATCTACGTGGTGGTTCACAACCATGAACTCCAATTCCAGAGCATTCTACTTCATCTCCTGACCTCCCCATGCACCAGGCATGTACATACAAACATACAGGTGAAACACTAATAAAACATGCAAATATAAATAAAAATTTTAACAAACTGAAATTTAATCACATCTACAGTAAACCTCACACATATTCACCCAATATTCATTGAGATGCTTCCAAAGTAATCTGATTTTCCAAGTCCAAGTCCTTACATACTTTTAAGGAAAGTTCATTTTAACTGAAATTGACCTGAAAGCTTGCATGGCATTTCCTCAGGAGATGTAAACCAATGTCGAATCACACATCAGGCATCAACAAAAGAACAAAGAAACAATTCCACCCAAGTACATCTTGCTGAAACAACATGTTTATTGGATTATCTACAGGAGTATAGATGACAGATTACTTAAAGAAGCATGGGCAATTCAAAGGCAACTGCAGCACCAGAAACCCCACCTCAGCATGAGCGACAATGACTCAGGAAAACTGCATCCACAGAGCTTCCTGCACAACTTGCAGGCAACTCCACAGCAGAGCTTTTCCTCTTCCTTAGCAATAATTTCCTGCTTGCATAACCTTAGAAAAGGACCCCCCGGGAGTCTCTTGACTTTCTGAGCTTCTTGAACTGGGTAAGTTTTATTAGCTTCCTGAGTCTTGTGACTTTCTCTCCTCTTTCCAGGAAGTGGAGGAATGCTTCAGTTCAGACTAAATAGCTACATAACTGCAAGACCTGGTTAAAGTCAAGATAAGAGACTCAAAAGACTTGTTTTAGGGTCTTGGTTCTCCTAAAAATATCCTAGGATATCCTGCATAGATTGCCTCACTAGGCCTCCACTTACGGAGAAGCAAACTGGGAGTAGTAATGAGCTTATCTCTACTTGTTTCACCATAGTTATTACAAGTTTACCTAAATACCTCGGATGCCCCCCAACTTTTCTGAGGACTTTGAATGAAGCCATAGCACCGGCTGTGTATTTGGGTGCAGGGATTACAGCAGGAGTGAATTACCATTTTGTTCAATACCTACAGTATTAATTGTTTCTGATGCCTCCTGCATAGACCTCAAGGCACATAATCAAAAGGCTGAAAGTCGCCGGGCGGTAGTGGCGCACACCTTTAATCCCAGCACTTTGGAGGCAGAGGCAGGCAGATTTCTGAGTTCAGATTTCTGAGCCTGGTCTACAGAGTGAGTTCCAGGACAGCCAGGACTATATAGAGAAACCCTGTCTTGAAAAAAACAAAAAGAAAAAAAAAAGATAAAAAGGCTGAGACATGATGTCACCAACCTAAGTAGCATTGCAGTTGGCTGCTCAAGCAGAAGAAAAATTACTCTGGGGAAGCTTAGATTCACACAAAGAAATAATAAGTGCCAGAAACAGCCAAGTGTGGGTGCACAGAAAACATATTTTCAGAGCAGGAACTGGGCTGGGTAGGCCATTCACTGCTTTATCAGAATGCCTAGTACAGGACTTAACTTTTTGAATTAAATGTCAGGCATGAGAAAAGGAAAATCATTTTATTTTATTATCTACTTATAATGATAATGTGTGGTTATTATAAAGCTTTAGAAAAATAGATCAAAGAATTTAGAAGGAACCAAAAATATATGTAATCTGATTATCCAAAGAAAAGCATTGTGAATATTTTGGTATACTGCTTTCCAGGCAATGTCAATACATGACAGATTTCTAGGGCTATAAGTTTGTAGTAGTCTAGTTCAATTGCAAATAGTACCAAAAACGTTGGTAAATATATATAAACAAATGTGCAGTGGGTTTCATACTATAAACTGTTTTGTGAGACCAGTCTCAGTGAATATCCTTGCTACTAACTCTCTGAGGATAAATTACTAGACCCAGGATTGCTTGGTCAAACCAAATGAACGGTCACATGGTTTAAGCTATGAGCTGACAATTACTTTCCAGGAAGACTGAATTTCCCCTGCACCAAAGACGATGAGCAGAGTGATTATTGTACCATTTACATTGTCATTTCACAGGCATTGTTGCTTTCATTTGCATAGCTGTGCTCATCATTGAGAATGAACTAGGTTCCCCTGTCTGGGGGACAGTTGCAGTTCACCATTCTGATGTTCTTTCTTATTCTGGAGCCCTGTCAAGCCAGACAGTTCCAGTCTGTCTGCCCCTGTGCTTGCTGAATGACTTTGGGTAAGGGTGTAACTTTATCCAGGTGGAACTGCTGCTTTCAATACAGATGGACATGAAGACTGAATGGTATTGAGAACTCAGCACACTACCTGGAACTTAGTAAATGACACTAAAGGTACAAACACAGAGAAAGAGAGAATGTCCAGAAGTCAAGAGCACAGGCTGCTCTTACAGCGGTCCTGAATTCAATTTACTGAACCTTCATACTGGCTCACAATCATCTATAACTCCAGTTTTAGGGGATCCAATGTCTTCTTCTGTCTTCTATGGACACTGGGTATGCATATGGTACACAGATATACATACATACCAGCAAAACACCCATTTAGATAGATAGATAGATAGATAGATAGATAGATAGATAGATAGATAGATGATAGATAGATATTTTCAGTATAAAACAGTAAAAAATGGTCTGGCCTAGGTTTAATGTCTCTAGAATCTCAGTCATCATTTAAGTTATCATTTGCAAATGGTTGGTTCTAAAAAAGGTTTACTAGGCCGGGCGGTGGTGGCACATGCCTTTAATCCCAGCACTTGGGAGGCGGAGGCAGGTGGATTTCTGAGTTCGAGGCCAGCCTGGTCTACAGAGTGAGTTCCAGGACAACCAGGGCTACACAGAGAAACCCTGTCTCAAATAAATAAATAAATAAATAAATAAATAAATAAATAAATAAGTTTACTAAAGTCTTTTTTCTAAGGATATTTGTTAATTTTATTAAATATCTCCTTGGTATGTATTGAAATTGATACTGGTTGATATGATTCATTTCTTTGTTAATTCAATAGCACCTTTCCCAGCCAGTTGTCACACATAAGAGATTAATGGCATGGATTCTTTAGGTTGTATGGGAAGTGCAAGTAGACTCTATTAAAAATTATTACAGAAAAGTGAGAATTATGAAAAAGTGAGCACTTAAGGAAAAGTGAGAAAAGATCCTGAGAAAAGAAGTGTCCAAATGATGAAAATGGTTATTGATTGATTTTGTCTAGGAGTTAATATTACAATGAGAAAAACTATACAACGCTCGAAATTGACATTAGTTAGTTCTCTGGGCTATCATGGACCAAGTCAATGGAGGGCTCACATACTCTGTGCTAGCCCAATCAGGAAGTGGTCATGCAGCTGTTCATGCTCTGCCCACTCAGTGAGGGGTAGTTTAACCCCCTCTCATTCCATCTTTGAGTCCAGCATTGACCTTCACTATCATGGCCTCTGTCATCTGAAAATATAAGCTCAACTAAATGGTTTCTTTTATAAGTTGCCTTGGTTGCAGTGCTTGTCACAGAGTAGAAAAGCAACTCTAACAGGTTTCATTTCTTAAGTGCCTGCAGGATTGCTAGAAGCCCTCATTACTTACAATTTAGTTAGTTACAATTAGCTATATCAGTGGAAGAGATATATGAAAGGACAATAGTGCCTTGTGGATGTTCCTCAAGGGCTTTAGAGTACAGCTGGTCTTCCATCACTAGCACAGAGACCTGTTTCTCCTACATATCTAGCTCGGTTATCTCATGCCCAACTACAAGCCCCATTATCCTCCTCAGTGCTTCAGACTCTGCTGTTGTAACCTTTCTCTCACCTCCAGAGTCTGTTCTCATTGTAACATACATGAGCAACTTGTAATCACCATGTTTGCCTTTCCTTTTCCCCAGAGGGAACTAGCTCCTGCCTTGCTAAAGTTACATTAACCTTGCATTCACATATCCCCTTTGGAAGAGATTACATAGATTACATTACATGGTACATGTAATGTAACATGTTAGCTGCTTTTGTATTGCTGGGAACAGACACTTTGACAAATGCAACACAAAAGAAAGCATTTAATTAGAATTACGGTTCCAGGGATCTAGAGTCCATGATGGTGGAGCAATTGGAGCATAGAAGCAAGAACACCTAAGAACAAGCAGGGGGCAGAGGCAGAGAGAGAGAGAGAGAGAGAGAGAGAGAGAGAGAGAGAGAGAGATCACAAATAGTGCAAATCTTTTTTAAAACATCAAAGGCTAGTGATATACTTCCTCCTGCAAGGCCACAGTGTTTAATCTGACCCTAGACTGCCACCAACTAGACACCATTAGCTTATGGTTGTGGGTAAATAAGCCACAGTGGAGTCTCAGAGGCTTTCCACGCCGGAGGGTGCCACATACTGGAGAAAGTCTAAGGTTCCAAAGGTTGGAGGCTTTGGTGATGGCAGGCCCCAAAGACACGAGAATGTCCATAGTTCCAAAAGGGTTTATTTTATTTTCATGGCAGATGGTGGATGGATCTGGATGTACCCACCTGAAACTCGGGGCAGACCTGAGTTAAATAGGGAGGGCGAAAGGGGGAGGTTCTGGGGAAGGTTTAATTGGCTCCACCCTCTGGCCTTCAGTATGGCCTGTAGTCACGCCCTCTACCTGTGCACTTTGGGAGGGGCTGTAATGGCCTACCTGACTAAACAATGTAGGTCTATGGAGACTGTACTGCGTGTCAAGACTGTGGGTTCTGGGGACGTGCTGAACACCTGCCGTTTCTCCCTTGGAGTCTCGGGGTTCCAGGCCCATGCCCAGCCATAAACCAAGATACCCTTATGCAGTCCCACATATGGTGGCCATTTTCATTAAAATAGTATAGACTCTGAGAATACAATGGTGAACAAGACAGGCTCAATCCTACTCCAGAGAGCTCACATTCTCATTGTGGAGAGAAACAATATGAAGCAATAACTACAGAACACCCATGCAAAAGTCAGAAAATGTGCTTGACATACTTGAGGAATGGTAAAATGGCTTGTGTGCTTGGGAACCCTCTAGGGAGTTTTAAGTGCTGGAGTCACAATCTGATTGGGGCATAAAAAATTCACTATGGCTGAGTTGGGGGCGGAAAAAAAAGGTTAGAGATGGGACAGAATGGGGGCAGGGAGATGTTGAAGGTTGTAGTATTCTTGTTGGTAAGAAGCTTGAGACCTTAGTTACTCTATTTAAGCATACTAGCATGCATTTTTAGTTTGCTTGAGACAGGGTCTTATGTATCCCAGGCTTAAAGTTTCTAGGTAGCCTAGGGTGATCTTGAACTTCTGATCCTCCTGCCTCCACCTCCAAATTGCTAAGATTGTGGGAGTACACTACTACACCGTGTGTGTGTGTGTGTGTGTGTGTGTGTGTGTGTGTGTGTGTGTGTATCTATGGATGAAGCCTAGGACTTCATATTATGTTACACAGGAACTCTACCAACTGACTCCTATCATCAACCCAACCAATTAATTTTTCAACTTTGTCTAACTTAAATGATTTTCTGGCTCAGTTTTATTAATTATTGTTTATTTTCATTGTTGGTGTTATTGCAATTTCTTTTTAATTCTATCAATTCAGTCCTCAGTCATTTCTTTTTATTCTTTCTTTTTATGAACCCAGCTGGCTTTTAGAAGAGATGCCAGTATCAGTATTTTGGCAGAAATCTCATACCACTGAAATGAACAAAAAAGCCCAAATACCTGGCAACATGGGTCAGCAGGTAAAGGCACTTGCTACCAAACCTGATGACCTGATTTCACTCCCTAGGAACCACATGGAGAAAGGAGAGGACCAACTCCTGAAAGTTGTTCTCTGACCTCTGCATGTGTGATGGCACCTCCCCTACCACTACCACCACACACAAACACACACACAGACACACACACACTAAATAAATAAATAAATAAATAAATAAATAAATAAATAAATAAAACAATCTTTCTAGGAAAATCCAAACAGTAAAAAAAAAAAAAAAAAATCTGGGGGCTGGAGATATGGCTCAGAGGTTAAGAGCACTGACTGCTCTTCCAGAGGTCCTGAGTTCAATTCCCAGCAACCACATGGTGGCTCACAACCATCCGTAATGGGATCCCATGCCTTCTTCTGGTGTGTCTGAAGACAGCAACAGTGTGCTGACAAACATAAAACAAATAAATCTAAAAAAACCAACCAACCAACCAGACAAAAATCACCCCCTAATGCTTTAAGCCGGGCGGTGGTGGCACACGCCTTTAATCCCAGCACTTGGGAGGCAGAGGCAGGCAGATCTCTGAGTTCAAGAGTTCGAGGCTAGCCTGGTCTACAGAGTGAGTTCCAGGACAGCCAGGGCTACACAGAGAAACCCTGTCTTGAAAAAAAACAAAAAACAAATCCTTTTCTGATGATCACTGAAACGTACAGGAAGAAACAGATGTGAATCACAAATTTTTTCCTATTGAACATTGCTTGTCATAATGATTGGTGGGGGTTTACCACCTGGGACTAAAGAAAATTAGAAGTAAACACAATGTTCCACCAAGAAAGAACCAGATACAGAGTATATAGTGAGAAAAATCATCAGCCTAATAGGTGTGTTCTGTGAGATCTGAGGTAATATGCAAATGTTATCCTGCAGAACACTATGAAAAATGGAAATACTAATCATACTTTGTGGGTCATAACCTGAATCCCCAGCTTTGGGAAAGCTGAGGCAGAAGGATCACTATGAGTTTGAAGCTGCCTGGGTTATAAAGTAAGTTTCAAGCTAGCCTGAGCTGCAAAGGCATGAGATCCTGTTTCAAAAACAAACAAGCAAAAAGAAAATATTAGAGAATACGCTGATGGCAATATCACTCACCCCATTAGCAGTTGACTCAGTTGATTTGGCTAGCTATGTTTGTGTCTACCTCAAAGCTGTGTGCTTGTTAGAAAATAACTTCCTGTATAATTGAAGACCAGTCTTTGGTATATGAATAGCTGTGTTCCCCTCACACAGCTTCAAAACAAGCTCTCAACAAATCGTAAGCAGAACCGGAAAGATGGCTCACTGATTAAGAGCACTTAACTGCTCTTACATAAGACCCAGGTTTGATTCCCAGCCCCTATATGATGGATCACAATGGCTTGTAACTCCTGGGTCTCCTTCTGACCTCTGTGAAGCAGGTAATGTGTTGCTACAAATTATCGCTGGGAGAAGAAATGTATCCCCATGAGATTCCACTGTGAAGTCTACCTGGGAGCTTGTGACCAGCTTCTCTTGAACTTTGTCCCATAGGCCTTTTCCCTGTCCTGATGGTGATCTTTCACTATATACCTTTCACTATATACCTGTCTTGGTTAGGGTTTTACTGCTGTGAACAAAAGTCATGACCAAGGCAACTCTTTTTTCTTTTTTTTAGTTTTTTTGAGACAGGGTTTCTCTGTGCAGCCCTGGCTGTCCTGGAACTCACTCTGTAGACCAGGCTGGCCTCAAACTCAGAAATGCACCTTCCTCTGCCTCCCAAGTGCTGGGATTAAAGGCGTGCGCCACCACCGCCCAGTTTTGTTTTTGTTTTTAAGACAGGGTTTCTCTGTATAGCCCGGGCTGTCCTGGAACTCACTCTATAGACCATGCTGGCCTCGAACTCAGAAATTCGCCACCAGGCTGGCCTCGAAGTCAGAAATTTGCTTGCCTCTGCCTCCCAAGTGCTGGGATTAAAGCCGTGTGCCACCACTGCCTGGCCCAAGGCAACTCTAATAAGGACAACATATATTTGGGGCTGGCTTACAGGTTCAGAGGTTCAGGCCATTATCATCAAGGCAAGAGCATGGCAGCATCCAGGCAGGCACGGTGCAGCAGGAGCTGAGAGTTCTGCATCTTCATCCAAAGATAAACAGGAAAAGACTAGCTTCTAGGCAGCTAGGAAGAAGATCTTAAAGCCCATGCTCACAGTGAGTCGCCTACTCCAAGACTATACCTCCAAATAGTGCCACACTCTGGGCCAAACATATTCAAACCATGACATTCCATTCCCTGGCCCCGATACGCTTGCCCAAACATATGAGTCTATGGGGGTCATGCCTACCCATAGCATAATAAAAATACATTTAGTCCAACTTCAGAAGTCCCCATATTCTATACCAGGCTAAACAATGTTAAAAGTCCAAAGTCCAAAGTCTCTCTGAGATCCATCCAATCACTTAACTGTAATCCCCACACCAAGACAGGAAACCAGCCGGGGAAACTCTGCATCGCCATGTCTGATGTCAAAGCAGTCTTCAGATCTATTCCTTTTTCATCTTTGTTGACTGCAACAATCTTCTTTCTCCTGGGCTGGTTCTACTCCCTGTTAGCAGCTTTCCTCAGCAGATAGTCCGTGGCTCTGGCATCTCGAACATCTTGGGGTCTCAAAGGTAACTTCAGTGTTATAGCTTTTTGTTTCAATGTCTGGGATCCACACATAATCTTGGCTCCTCCAAAGGGCTGGTGTCACTTCTCCAGCTCTGCCCTCTGTAGCACTCTAAGCTCAGGTTGATCCACTCAGCTGCTGCTGCTGTTTTTAGTGATCAGTCCATGGTACTGGCATCTCCAGTAAGCTGGGGTCTTCAACTGCAGCTAGGCTTCACCAATAGTCTCTCATAGGCATGACCCCTTCAATACTGGGCCATCTACTACAACTGAGGGTACACCTTCACCAATGACATTCCATGGTGTTAGACTTCGGCGCACAGCTTAGAACAGACCACACCAGACCAAACGGTTCTGGGGAGGGGGGATTTATTCAGGAGATAGGGCAAAGGTGGGGGGAGAGAAATGGGAGAAGATGGCAGAGAAAGAGGAGAGAGGAGAGAAGTGGAGGAAGGAAAGTAGAGGCTGGCCATGACCACGTGGAGAGAGGGGGAAGGGAAGGGGGGAGAGGCTAGGGGACAGAGAGAAGCTAGAGGCAAGAGGGCAAGAGGGCAAGAGGGCAAGAGGGCAAGAGAGCAAGAGAGCAAGAGAGAGAGGAGGAGGCAAGCAGCCCCTTTTATAGTGGTCAGGCCTACCTGGCTGTTGCCAGGTAACTGTCGGGAGGAGCATACCTGGGTGTTGCCAAATAACTGTGGAGGTGGAGTTTAGACAGAATACTAACACATGGCCTCTCACAGGGCCAACTCTCAGCTGCTCTTCATGACGCCTTCAGGCCTTCAAAGCCAATACTACCTGGGTGACTCTTACACATTACCAAGTACAGCTGCAGCACGAGGTACAACCTTGGTTATCTCTGGAGCACAGCTTCTTTGTGCTCTCAGAGAACATTTCCCAGAAGATTTCACCTCAGTGATGCTGGTCTCTTAATCACCACTAATTTCTTAGCTCCAGCTAACCAGCATCAATTGTCCCAGTAATCTCCTTTTCC